>NC_066617.1:329092822-329397754 GCF_025201925.1 Gopherus flavomarginatus
GATTAATAGCCAAGATATCTATGAAGTACTTTCCAAGGATACATTGTGCTCAATAAAGTTCTTTCTTGTTGTGATTATTTGCATTGTATACTTCTAACAGGCCAATTGCTTTAGGCCCCAAAGGTGTCCTGTCTGCATTAAAGGAGGCCAAAACTTTATTCATTTTGGCTAGTTATCCAGAGAGTGGAACGTAACGGTACGTTAATTTGTAGGCAAAGAAACAGTGGCTCTCTGTATAAATAATGATTCTGTATTTTGTCTGGCCGTTTCATTTTAAGTCTGTTTGTCTTGCAAACACTCACTGGCTTGTCGGCTACTCTGAGGCCTCTCCTTCCACAGTGAGGCTTCCTGGACGTACTTGGGACAGAGGACAATAGTCCTGGGACTTGACTGTTGGAGAAAAGTCCTAATGACTCTTTCCCTCACACAAGAAAGACCAAGTGTAGCTGATTTGGAAGCATTGAGGAAAGTAACAGACTCAGAGAATTTAGAGATGAAAGAGACTGATTTTATCATCTACTCCATCTCCTTGCAAAGCAGAATTGCTCTTTATTGTAGAATTACTGGTGTTTTTGTCTAGTCTAGTTTTAAATGTCTCAATCTATCAGGTTTCCACTTTTTCTCTTGGAAAATGTCATATTCCTGACTGTTAAGATCTGTTAGGCTTTTTTTTCTTGATATTCATCCTAAATTAGGTGATTCTCGTGGACTCAGAATATAGGTCTTGTTTTGTATCACTATATTAGCGATGCCTTTCTGTTTGAAGAAGAAGAATGATGATCTGAAGAAAGCATTACCCTTATGTTCCTTATTAAAGGTACTGCCATGTTTCATTATGTTCTACAGAAGAAGGCCCATACAGGGGCGGCTCTATGTTTTTTGCCGCCTCAAGCACGGCAGTCAGGCAGCTTTCGACGGTGTTTCTGTGGGAGGTCCGCCAGTCATGTGGATTCAGCGGCAGTTCTGCGGGTGGTCTGCTGGTCCCACGCCTTCGGCTACCTACCACCGAATTGCCACCGAAGCCGCGGGACCAGCGAAACTCGCACAGAAACGCTGCCGAAGGCTGCCTGACTGCCGCCCTCAGGGCAGCCAGCACGCCGCTCCCGGCATGCACTTGCTGCGCTGGTACCTGGAGCCGCCACTGGACCTAGGGTTATTCCAGGCTTCGGGCTAGTATTGCAGATCCTCACTAGAATGGAATAGGAGGATAGCAAGATTAATATGTGATTTGTCACAAAGCCATAAGGTGAAAGCCTCATAATCTGTAATCTGTACACCCTGCATCAAGCTCCTGACCAGCTGAGGAAATCTCCTTTTCAGGAAGAAGAGTAGAAGGTACAGAAGGAATCAAGAAAATACAGTAGAGAGTAAGACAATTTCCCCAACACGCACACACATCTCAAATGTCAATATAAGAGGATAAATCAGGCTACATGTATAGATACTGTAAATGTGTTTTTTGTGGGCTCAACGCTAATGCAGAATTAAATTGTTATACTTGCCGACCAAAATCAATAACAATTTTTAAAAAAATATTTCCTTTCTCTCCATTAAAGTTCACTGGATCAACATTCATGAGCTGCATTACCATGCCTAGCGTTAATGTCAGTAATATAACATTTCCATTGGAGCCTGTTATAGTTTAATATGGGCATTGTACTGCAGTGTTTTTGTTGTATTCAATTAGACTTCTCTGTTGAAAATGGTAGAACAAGTCCAACAATTACTGAGGCCAAAATGTCAAACTTGAATACCTAAAGTAAGGCATGTAAGTGATCTAATTTTCACCTCTGAAATCTGGTCAGTTAATTAGTGTGACGAAGGCCCCAATCCTACACAGAGTTATGCATTGCTTTATTTTACCCACTTGGAACTCAGTGGGACTACTCTCATGATTAAAGATACATATGTACGTAACTGTTCGCAGGAGCTGGGCTTAAATATGGATTTAGGTGTCTAACATTAACCAGCTGATTTTGAAAATGTTTGTCTAGACAGTTAGTGCAGGTCAAACTTGTGTCCTCAAGTTGCCCTCTCTTCTTATCAGTGCTCAGGCTAAAGCATTGTAAAATCTTATAAAGGGCCAGTCATCAGAAACTATTAGTCATTAAATGTCTATTACTGACTTAGCCTGAATAATTCTTCTTTGTATATTTTTTAGTGCGATTTCAGCAACAGTGTCTTTTCACTAGTTCAGACCAGGAATGTAAATAGATTGTGAAGCTCACTAGACAAATATAGATTGATTTACTGGGTATTGTCCAACAGAGTTTAAACAGGAGGCCCCTATCAATGTTAAGCAAGGAATCTGTTCTCCCAAACAAGATTTTTTTTAGACGTTGCTGTAAAATTAACACCATTAACATTTAAACTAGGATAAATGAAATGACACAGCTATCAGCACTACCATATGTAAGGAGTAAAGGTCTGTTTCCTTTTCAAGAGGCTTGCCATGCAAAACTTGAGCTATGACCAAAGCCCCTGGAAATTAGAGGGACTAGACAGATTTTTTCTGCAGCAGGGACTAAATGCTGCTGTCTGTAATTTAGCAGAATCCATTGTCAGACATAAAATTCCAGAAGCTCTGGCTTTTTTTGGTCATGGAGTTTACCCTTTCAGTTCCTTTTGGACATGAAACATATGTCCACAGAAAGGGCATTCCTGTGACCCAAAAGACATATGCTAAATTTCAGTACGGAATGCTGCCAGAACAGAGTAAGTGCAGAGTACAGTTTACATCTGGTAGAATACTAAAAGGGACAAGAACAAGTATATTTCCAGACCCATGCAAATCTTTTTATTTCTAAACCGGGACACAGTCCCATTCTAGAAATTTGTAATGTTGGCAAGTTTCAGCTAGTTGTATATTTCCTTTGTTATGTAGGCTAAAGTTGTCAACATACCTCTTATCTCCCATGTTCCCTGCAGCTCTGTGCCTGAAACCTCTTTACTGAATCAAGAAAATGTGGAAAATTTTCCTTTCTTTTCAGAAAGAGGAGGAAGCTTACTATTAAGTTCTTGGCTGTAATATCACATTGTTAACTTGGACTCAATTTCCTGATTTCAGCTTTGGTAAATATACAGGGGTTGTTTCTTTCTTATAAAAGTCAAAATTCTGCAACTCTTACTCCTGGGGGATTTCTGCATCAAAATATTAAAAATTCTATACCAAAAATTTAAAAACTCTGCATCCAATATTTTGAAATTCTTCATATTTTATTTATCAAAATGACACAATATAATCCTGTCGGTTTCAATTATTTTGGTAATTTATTTCAAAATACCTGTCAGCAACTATGTCTGTAACAATGCAGACAAAAAAAATTCAGGAATTTTTTTTTTTTAACGTATAGATACCTTTCTAGGCATATTAATACAGAACGTTGAGTAATTCATTTAAACTACAATACAGAAACGTATTTTCTGTACCCCTCAGAAGCAGTAAAAAGGCTTTGCGGAGTCAAAGGTAATGGAGAAGTTGAGGGAAGGAGCCTGGGAGCAAACCTGGAGGGTTGTTGTGTGAGGATGGGAGAAGTATGGAGCAGGGAGGTTTGGGAGGGGGAAGATTGTTAGGGAGTTGGGGAGCCTACCCCATGCAGACATTGGCTGACCCCTTGCCTCTCCAATTCAGTCAGGCACATCTGCCCCCGTTCCCATGTGTCCCTGCACTCCCTACCCCCTGTCTCCTTGTGGCCCTGCAGCCCCCCTCCCATTCAGCCAGTGGCTCAATGCTGTCACCCCACTAGCTCCTGAGCCTGCACCCCAGTCTGTCCCCCCACTAGCCCTTCTGAACCCCATGCTGTGACCTCCCCAGCAGCCCTGTGTGCCCCCATTCTGACTGTGTACCTCCTGACTGGGACCTGCTATGAGAGCACTTTGGCTGGCTGCCCTCTCTTCTGGCACCTGGTGGGCAAAATGTGTAATTGCAGCACCTCTCCAGCAGAATCTATATTCTGAAGAGAAAAAAAATCTGCAGGGGAAACTAACTCTGTGATGCGCAGTGATGCAGAAGTCCCCCAGGAGTAAACTCTTCTAATAAGAAGCTCTTCCCCTAAGGTAGTGAGGCTCCACACCGCTCTGAACATGAGGGTATGTCTAAAATGCTCAGTTAAGCCCTGAATGCTCTTCTGTTCTACTCTCTTAACATTCTTAAAGAAAACCTGTTTTTCTGCAGCACTTCTACTGCCTGGTAACCAATAATATGGAACAGGGGATTTCATAGTAATGAGAAATGATCCCAGTGCTAGGATATTTTGTGAAGTACAAGGTACAGCTGGGACCTGTCCCTTTCTTTTCCTGTTTCAAATGTTCATTTCTGCTGTTCTGAAAAAAGCAGTTGGGCAAAGTGCCTCTCCCTGCTCCCACTGAAGTCCATGGGAAGTTTGCCGTTGAATTCAGTGAGAGCAGGGTAAGGCCCTGAAGAATAAGAGTTTCATTTTGTAGCACCTATTCTTTAGAAACACGTGGATGGATTATAATTAGCCATGTACAAATACTAAATTCCCACCATTACTGTCTGTTTTAATGAGGTCCTTGCTCCAAGGAAATATCCAATAATATGACAATGACATGGCTTCGTATCAGTACTTTCTAGATACCCAGCTAGGATGCAGTACCCACATAGTCCATCGTTTTGTATTACTTAAAAATAACTTTGATGCTCTCAGACTTTAAGGCAACAATGTTTTGCCATATGGTGAAATTTCTCAATGCATTGCTTGCTTTTACTGTATTTCACTAATTGGACTCTCTGTTGCTAAAGACCCATTATGTTTACATTCTGGATTCAGTATTCACTCTGGGGAGAGAAAAGAAAAGCATGGCTCTAATCTCTTATGGTGAATGGAAACTTGAAAAGATGAACATGGAGTCTTTGAAGAGATTGGATAGTTTGTACTTTTCCAGATTTCTCTCTATATGAAAGTAAATCTGGAGGATTTGTAAAGTTCCAAATTTATTCAGGCTTTAAAACTCCTCAAGTCTATAGTACTCGATATTGTCTCTTTAAAAGGCAGGGGATAAGTTCAAGGTCAATGTTTTAACATATTTAGTCAAATTAAGAGGAATGGGAAAGCAAAGTCAATTGGAAAGATTATAAGAGTTAATAGCCCAAATCTTAAAGCAGGCTTTATCTCCTAAAAACTGTCTAAAGTTTCAGTTCTCAAAGAGGAGGATGAGTCTAATTATTAGTCTAAGTAGCCACAGTAACTTGAATCTAATTAATTTTTGTGCAGTTCTGAGTAATGTAACATTCTTGAAACTATACAAATTTTAAAATGTTCCTGTTACTCTATTTTCATTGCCTATCAGTATATGTCCATGCTACCATTCAAGCTTTATCCCTCTCTTGATTTGGGTGTATTTATTTCTATTTTCAAGTATACTGCTAAAGTATGTTGGTAGGACTGTATTCTTTAATACTATGTGAGTCTCCTTTTCCTTACAGCCTCTCATATTCCTCTTCTCTAGCCCTTTGTTCTCTAGCTGCCTCTTCTTTTGTGTTCAGGTGCATGTTTAGGCAGGACCGGTGCTAGGGGTTTGAGCGCCCTAGGCGGACGGCAATTTCGCCGCCCCGCACGCTGATCCCGCGGCTCCGGTGGAGCTGCCACAGTGGTGCCTGCGGAGGGTCCACTGGTCCGTGGCTCCGGTGGAGCTGCCACAGTGGTGCCTGCGGGAGGTCCACCGGAACTGCGCGAGCAGCCGACCGTCCGCAGGCAGCACTGTGGCAGCTCTACCGGAGCCGTGAACCAGCGGATCCTCCGCAGGCACCACTGCGGCAGCTCCACCGGAGCTGCCTGCTGCCCCCTCCGGCAAAACGGCACCCATCAATTATTCTGGCACCCTAGGCGATTGCCTAGGCTGCCTAAATGGTAGCGCCGGCCCTGTGTTCAGGCCAACATTTGCAAAAGTGGCCATTCACTATGGGTGCCTCCACTTTTGAGACTTGGGGCCTGATCCTGCACCATTTATGTTACTCAGAGCCATGGCTGCTTAGTCAAACCATGGGTGCCTAAAATTGGGTATGCAAAATTAGATATCAGTTTTGAAAATGCTGTCCTTAAAAATAAGTAAATAAATAAATAACAGTACCTGTAGTATCAGCATGGACTTTTTGTCCACAGTAGTGAGGGTTTTTAGCAGGAGGAATAATGAAAATCACAGAATTAACAATATGAATGTATCTTTTACCTTTACCTTTTAATGATGCGTACATCAATCAGTACCTCCCCATAATGCAGACAGATTAAAACTATGTTTTGGATTATTGGGTGTAAATTACATCTCTCTGTCTGCCTAGGACGTCTTTGCCATCTCTGGAATTGGAACATACCATTTTAATACTGAGAGGCAAATACTTTATCTTTTCAAGTGTCTCAGGCAACTTGACTCCATTTTGTTTCAAATGTATTTTGCTGTCATATATAAACCAATATTATCTCCTGGGATACTCTTTCTCCATTAAGTGACATAAAAGAAGAGGCTGAAACTGTCCATTGGAGAAAGATATTCCTGAATTTTTTTTAATTACTTTGTGAATATGGAGATAGAGAGCTAGAATCTCCCCTCACTTACACAAGCATAATTCAGGAGTGATGCCAGTGAATGATGATGTAAGTGAGTCTTGAAACAAGGCCCAAGTCTCTTTATTCCAGAGACCCAAGCATGTATAAATTTTAGTTATGCCTGTGGTACAAAAATTGTTCTTTACATGCCACGCTCAAGGAAATAGGACACAGCCAGTTCTGTTACTTTATTTTTGGAAGCTGATTGGGGAGGGAAGCATCTTTTAAGTCTAACAAAATTGGAAATACTTGTGACTGGTTCCCTCCGGGGTGCCTCCAGGAACTGAGGTACCACTGAGCCCTCTGACCCCTCAGCTTGGGCTCCCTTTCACATTGTACTGCTGTGATAAGCTGCAAAGCCCTCCAGCCTCACTTCCACCAGCATTCACACAGATATGGACACACCCAGCTGCAGTTACACGCAGGCTATCTAACCACCAGCTTCCCAGTCTAGACCCCAGAGCAGTAACATCCTGCCCTGGTCAAATCTAGCCAGTATATGGGTTTAATACCCGGTCCGCCTCTCCCCCAATGTGAAGAGGACAATGCACACTTGGGGTAACCAAGCAGAGATTTTCCCCAAGCACTCCAGTCAAAGCTCAGTGGTTTGGATTAAAACGTAAAATAAGTTTATTAATTACAAAAGATAGATTTTAAATGATTATAAGGGCTAGCACACAGATCAAAGCAGATTACCTAGAAAATAAACAAAAAATGCAAACTAAGCTTAATATACTAAACAGATTGTATATGAATTAGCAGAAATTCAGCATAACTGATGGTACAGGCAGATTTATAGACTCTTAAGGCACACACTGCACAATCTTGGGTGCTCAGATCTTCGTACACAGGCTAGAGATTCCTTTAGCCTGGGTCCAGCACTTCCCCCAGTTCAGTCTTTGTTCCTCAGATGTTTCAAGAGTCCTCTAGTGTGGGGAGTGAAGCACCACAGATGATATCACTCCTTGCCTTATATAGCTTTAGCATATGGCGGGAACCTTTTGTTTCAAAACTTGGTTCCCAGTGCGGTTTTGGAAAAATACTGATATCTCAAGATAGAGTCCAGAATCATGTGGCCTGGTCACATGTCCTTGTAGCGTCATAGCAGCTATTACTTACAAGTTGTTTGGAGTGTTCCAGGAAGGCTCACCAGGTGGGAGATAAACTTCTCCTAAGGCCTATTGTTTCCCCTAATGGCTCATAGCCCTGAACAGGCCCTTCCCAACCAGCTATCTAGACAGAAAGCATCTTGCCTAGTGAATGTCACCCAGGTATACAGATAATAGTCAATATTCATAAATTCAGATGCAAAAATGATACATGCATACAAATAGATAATCATATTCAGCAAATCATAACTTTTCCAATGACGTCTCACATGACTTATCTTGCATAAAACACATCATAATTACGCTATAATCATATCATAATAATATCACTATGAAGAATATGGGGTGCAGTATCACAATACTCATAAATGAAAATTAGAAGGTTTGAATGGCAATGATTATCTGAGACTGTAATCAGGTTTTCAGTGCACCACAATGTGTGGCTCAAAGGACAAAATGGAATCATGGTTTACTTCAATGAATATTCAGTGAAACCCTGCTCTTTTGTTTGGATGACCGGGTCTCGAGCAGTCCCATGGCAGTGGTGTCAAGTCTCCAGAGTCCAGCAGTTCTGCACAGTTTTACACAGACAGAGTGTTCTGTTAAAGACGATGAACTATAGTGAGTTTATAGTCATTCAGTTCTGCCCTGTTCATGTAACATTACCAGATATTATGAATCTGGACTAATTGCCATGCTTGTACAGTCTTGCATTACCCTATTTCCCAAATCTTCCCAAGTCAAAGGCTCTGTGCCTTTTGTGTCTGAGAAGGAAATTTGGTCTTTTACAGCCATGTGAACATTTATGTGTTTTTTGTTTTTGTTTCTTTGTCTTTTCCTTGTGATACAGGGCCAAGCATACCTACCATAAAACTTTGCTGGAGCAGGTTCAGGAGCTGGAAACTAAATCCAAAGTACTGGGAAAAGCTATGCTTCGTGATAGTAATGGAAAGAGGTGGGGCAATTTCATCCTAATTTAAAGAACAGATATTTTTCCTCCTTCACCTCCACCCTCAAGTTTCTTTTTTCATTCATACCTAATTCTAGGTGGGGTTTTAAGTATCATCCTCAATTTTATCCACCACTTCTTTTTTTAACTCCATCTTTTTCACTTCATTTCTCCTGTATTATTGCTGCATAAAGCCAAATTTGAGACTCCAACTCAAATCTCCTTCATGATGGCATGTACCACTACCACTTGGTCGCCAGAGCAGATTAAACAAAGTTTGTTGTATATTGGATGGTACCAGGGGTTTTGATCAAATGTTCGGATGAGAAAAAAAATTGGCTAAGACTCCGGACATGAAAAATTTTAGGCCAGCATTAAAAGGAGGAATGGAAAACAGAAAGTAAGGTCTTCATTGGTACCTGGCCCAGTTTGTCTGACCTCGCAGCTTTTGTGCTCTCACTTTTCATCTGTAATTTACAGGGCTGTGAGTACAGACTTCTCAGCATGGTCACTTGCGCTTCTCCCTTCTAGTCGTGCCATATGGACAGAACATATTGCTGTTATTAAATGCTTCATTGTAAGGGAGCATATATATTGTGTGGGAACTTTTGTCTGCTTTGAAAGAAGCTAAAGAAAATCATAGTGAGGCTTTTCCTTCAGACAGTTTCGTTTACGTCTTTAGAAAGTGGCTCTGCCTCAGCAAATCGGAAAGCTCTCTGAGTTCAAAAAGGGTTTATAACTAATTCTTGTGTTCCTTAAACAATATGGCACCACATGACCTGCTAAGAAACTACATGATCATTAAACTGGATTTTAGCAAACCTTATAAACTAGCGAACTGAGTGGAATGGGGCTTTTAGAAAGATTTCATTCTTCTAGGGCAAGGTCATCCTTTGAGTCTTTGATGTCTATTCTAAGGTAAACTAATTGCCGTATTGTAGCTGCTGCTGAGGCAAGCTGGATAATAAATGTTCAGCTTAATTTCTCTACAGATAGTGCCTACCAAGTCACAAGTTGCCAAGAAGTGAATTTGCCACCATGACTAATACACTGAAAAGCTTTAGAGATTCCCTATTATGAATTTTTATATGTTTGTATAATATGCCCTTAGTGCCCAGATCTCAGTCTCAGGGATCAAGATTGAAGGAAAATAGTACAAAACAAAAAGAAAAAAAAACCCAAAATATGTAGGGGTCATTTTAATTAACAGTAAGTCACTTTCTGTCTTACTGCTTTTGAGTACTACAAATGTATGGTTTTATTTATAAATTGCAGCCACATGCAAAGGTGCTAGGGTGAACCTAGAATTATTTAAAATGAATAAACAACTTTAGTGAGCAAAGTCAACAAAAGTAAAAGGCTCAGACCAAAATTTTGAAACTTGAGGGCCTAAAATTAGATGCTTAAATAAAAATGGCCTAAATTTTAGCGGTGCTTAGCAACCACCTTGGAGTCAGCAGGAGCTGAAAGTGCTCAGCACTGTTGAGAATCAGTCAAAAACTTGTTTAACAATATATGCTTTGCACCCTGAACTAATAGTCAACAATCTCAAATCCTGTTGGACCAATGGAAATGAATTGGGTCCAAAGGACTCTTCTGAGAACAAGCAGTCTTCAGCCCCAAGGCATTCAGTTCTGTGAAACTGTTAGGGAATCTGCTGTGAGGGGGTTCAGGTATTTGTACAGAGTACGCAATTGTATTTCTGTGTTATGTTGGTTTGCTTTTTATTGACAATATTAACTGTTTGCTATTGACACCACTAGAGATGGAGAAAGTAAAACTATTGTCTTTGCATAATGCCTCTCTGGGTGGTGAAACCAGGAGGAAATGCCATTAATAGTCATCAAGAAGCAGTTGGAGTTTAAGCTGTTTATGTCCACATGTGTCTCCTAGAACGTGATCGACTTCCCCGTTTATGTTTACACATTGCTGTGGCTTTTTGTAAATTTAACATCTGTGTTGTAATTCATTCAGATGTCACATGTTTTCATAGCCTTTTATTTTATTGCATTCTCACTGCAAACACTTTAATCTGCATTCCTCCTCCATATAGATTCACTTCATTCTCGAAACGCTTGCATGGAGATGATGTAAGGAATCCTCCTGGCCCTCCTTCCCAACCCCAACCCCCCACCCCATGCATTTTTTTCCTCCCTCCTAATTGCTCCCAGATTTTCTGGGTGGTCCATCTGTGAAGTAGATAATGGTGGAGTGTCTCAGTCTGCCAAAGGTTGGTGTGTCATGCTTATGATGTGGCCTCCTGAGTGCTCCTTGGAATTATGTCTTTTATCTCCTTTGTTTGTCTGCTGGCTCTTTCACACCTGCTTGAAATCATGTGCTGTTCCTTTGGGAAGGGAGGGAGATGGGAAAGTGGCGTACTGGGAATTTCCTTGAGCTGCAGTCTCTCTCATTTTGCTATATGTTTTGGTTTTTTTTTAATTTCCTGAGGGCTGCTGGGAATCAGGAGCGCTGTGATTTGTGCTCCTTTGCTTGCTCCTGCTGGGTGCCTCCACTGATGGCATGATATTTCTGTTTACCCTGGGACTACCTAGGAAGGGAAGTGAGTAACTAGAATCCACTTGTTTCTAGTGCGGTGGGTAAAGCTATATTAAAACTGCACGGGACTGCCAGTTCTCCCTAAGTACATGTTAGCACTTGTCGGAAGTATTTCTGAAAACATAGCCACTAGATGTATGCTTTGTTCAGGCAGTGCTGGGAGATAAGCTGGCTGTCATCAGGACCTGTCCCATGTGGTGTACACTATTTTTGTATAGTGTCTTTAACAGAAAAGTATCACAAAATACTTCACACCCAATTAAAGATAAGAGAGGGACTTACGAACACTTATGCAACTATGAGGTGCACATTCTGGATGTTACAAACTTTTCAGCTTAACGGCACGTGATTCAAAAACCACCTGAAGTCATGCAAGTACGTGGCATTATGGAGTGGGGCACAAATCATCTTCTGGGTTGCAGTTCAGCTTGTTTTGGTTTTTAAAACCTGGGTAAGATGGCCTCATGGACCACACTCTGGCCTTGGGTAGGTTCTCAGTGTCATCAGTGGGAGCCTTGCACACGTATCCAAAATCAGAATATCTATATGAAACAGACTTTTCATTGTAATGTTTGAGATGAATGAAAACTAAACAGCTCCCCTTCATTGGTTACATTAAACTCGGCTTAATCTTAACCCCATCTGACTAGTTTCTAGAACCTAAATCATTTTTATTCATGACCTAAATACAAAGGGCAAAATTCTGCCCTTACTCACCAGCGTTGTGAACAGTAGGCGAGTTAAGGAAACAGCAGAGCCAGCCATATGTTTGGTTTAGTGAGCCATCCTGTCTGTGCAGGGAAGTAGAACAACACACTCTGCATCCTAAACCTTCACAATCCTCTGTGCGTGTAGTGGGAGTGGATGCTTTGCCATGCCCCCAAGTCAACAAGCTACCTGTGCAGGATCTGCAGGCTCATTAGCCACTCCCTAATTTGACATTCAAGAGACTGCTGGGCTGGAATCCAGTGCAGCTGCAACTTGGGTGAGCCTTGGTCTGGGAAGGAAATAGTCTCCCTGGCACACTCATGTAACAAAAGACAGGATTTAGCACTAAATTTACATGAGTTTGGAGAGGTGAGGGGGCAATTTACATGCCAAAGCAAACATGGACACCTGACCAAAGAAGCTACGTGAAATTTACATGAAGAAAACAAACACATTTTCTACTGATGCACTTACATAAGTGACTGAAAATAACTGGGGAGACATTTTTGAATTAAAACTTTTTAATACCCAAATCATGGCTCATAAAGGGCCAAATCTAGAGGGTCATATTTAGTTTGTTCTCTGTCTAACCTCTCATTGAAATCAGTGCGAGTTTAGTTTGAATAAAGACTGATTAGGGACCAAAATGACTTCTAGCTTGAAAATCTATGTCCATTTATTATCACTGTCCAACCAATAGGCAGTGAATGAAGTAGTGCAATACTTTGCTTTGTGAAAGTGAATTTTGATATTCAGGAGGGTTTCTATGTCTCAAACTTGCATAGAGAACTTCCTTCAGGATTTATTTATTGGGGGTTAGGAGAGTTTTATTTTATACTGAATAATATTGATGCTTTAATACTTTACTCCACCCTTAACAAGGCACTGAAGCACTTGTCTGGGTTATAACCGCAAAGTGTCCATATCATTTAGAAAAGGGAAAGAATTCCCCCAAATCATCTGGAACTGTGATGCAACATTCCTCTTGCCCTATGTAAAATAACACGGGAATGGGGAAAATCAGTTTTCTGAGCCAGCCAGGCATAGGCCTGTTTTTTGAGTGTACTTCTGTGCAGGATTTTTCATTACACTTTGTTTCTTTGTCTCTTATGATTTAAAGTCTCTTTAAAGTCAGGTTAATAAGACAGCTATTTTTATCATCAAGTAAGAAACCAACACTGTTTTTCAGTGCAGTTTAAAGAGCAGATCCTCACAGTCTCTGTAGTGTCTCTGTCCAACAAGCCGCTGCATTGTGGTAAAGATTCTCTTTCATTTAAGTGCTTTTTGCTGGGTTTACCTTACTCTGTTGCTTTGGTAAAAGGAGCTGCATGACTAACCTTTCCTCCTTAGAGCTGTCTTGTTTATCTTCTCTTCTGCTTTACTTAGTCCTGAATGCAGATGCCTATCTAGTCATTTCGATAGCTGTAGGACCCCATCGGTGCTCAGCCAGCTGACACAGGGACTTATGAAGGCTTGCTCACTCAATAGGCCCCTTGAGAGAAGAAAAGTAGAGTCAAGGAAATCTGACTCAGCCCCCTTACTGTATCCTGTAGCCTAATGCTGTAAACCCTCCAGTCTTACAAAGGCAAAAATAGAATTGCTAAAATATATTTTAAAACAAGCCTCTGTGTAAATTAAGGGCCTGCTGCCACTGAAGTCAATTGCAATTTTTCCATTAACATCAAGGTTTGGGCTCTTTATATTTCCGACTACTAGTCCTTTGTCATTTCATATTGATGCATTTCAATCAGCATACAATTGAGAGAGGGAGACCGTTTCAGTAAAGCACTTCAGATCAACAGGAACAACAGAATGGTCTTGATCTTATTAAACACAAATACACTTCTGTGCTGTAAGCTGGTAAATTGCATTGAATACACTGTGCCAAATTCTGATCTTGTTTACATGTTGATTTCAGTGTATTTACTCAAGATTTACACAACTCTGAGATGGGAATCTGGCCCATCTTGTGCAGCTGAGCATAAAATTAGATTGCAATTGAGAGGTACATTTTCTTTTTGAGGTTTAAGGCTTCTTAGCAAAATTTCCAGATGTTCTTCACACCATTTCAGGAAAGGAAAGAAAAGACTTTTCCATCAACATACACAACAAAGTGACTGTCATTTATGTTTTTTTCTCCCAGTTTTTCTACTAAAAAGATATTAGACTCTTTTTACTAGCAAAATGCATATAAAATGATATCAGTGCTCCCCCTCTCTCTCATATATATATATTTTAGTTGTTTTATTTTATGGTATCCCATTTTATCTGGACATAGGTAAACAGATATGACAGGTTTTTCTTCATTTTCATATGTATTGTTAATTTCTGGTGCTTCGACCCCTCTGCATAAGGCATTTAAAATCACAGGGCTTGATCCTGCTTTCAGTTGGGAAGCATCTCAGCAAATCAGCTGTAGCCCTGGCAAAGATAAACATGGTGATTGATTTTTTTTTCCAAGTGACAATTTGCTAGATCAAGCTTAAGCCTTACAGAACAAACTAACAGAATTGTATTTGCTCCCTCTACAGTACAGTAGGTTCACATCACATCACGTTGATAATTCCTATCAAATAATTATCCTTCAAAAATAGCAAATGAAGTTCAAAAAAAAAATCCCACAGTGATCCAGAGTGAGGCTTGAAGCTGTGATGAAATCTACTGACTACCTTAGAGCTGAAGGAGGTACAAACACACAGGACAAAATTAAGCTGCAAATTGAAATTGAAAGATGGGAACAGTGGGGACATAACAAAAGGAGAAGGAGTACTGATTAAGGGGCTAGTCTTCTCCCCAGTGCTTAATCCTGAGTTACTGGGTTAGGCTCTAGAGATCAACAGGGAGAAGGGGAAGGAATCCTCCCTCCAGGCTGCACAGCAGGAGAACTGCTCCATGACAACAGCTCCAGTCTAATGGCTTGAGCAGTGTCTTTGGCCTGAGTTCCTCCTTTGCCCACTCCCAGAGGAGAGGGAGGAGAATTTGCATCCTATATGTTTTATTATGACATTCATTAGTAACAAAGAGTATGTCTACACTGCAAAGTTGTCGACAAAACTTTTGTCTTTCACGGGTACTTTAAAAAGCCCTCCCCCTGCAAAAGACAAAAGTTTTGCCAATGCAAGTGGCAGTGTGAACACAGCTTTGTCGACAGGAGCACTCTCCTTCCGACAAAGCTAACGCCGCTCACGGGATGAAAGTATTTTGTTGGCAAAAGTGCAGACAAAATACCGACAGAGAGCGTTCACACACGCTGACTTTTAGCAACACAGCCTTGTCGCTAAAAGCTGTGTGGTGTAGACAAGCCCAAAGAGCACTATTTCAAGGGTTGCATTTAACAAGGGAAGGCTACATGGAAAATACTCCATACCCAGTAGAGAGACAAGGTGCGTGACGTAATATCTTTTAGTGAGCTAACTTCTATTGATGAGAAAGACAAGCTTTCAACCCACCTTGTCTCTCTCATATCCTGAGCCCCACATGGCTACAACTACACTGTATACATGCCCAGTAGGCTGTCACCAAATACTCAATCAAAACAGATTTTTTTTTTCAAACCAAGCAAATGCCGTAGCCTGCACTGAGAACTATGGCCAGACACTCAGCCATTTTAACAACTGGCCTTCAAAAAAAAATCTGGTAAAAGAGGTTGTTGGAGGGAGTTGTGGGGGGGTGAGTAGCAGGGCCGGCTCCAGGCACCCGCAGAGGAAGCACGTGCCTGGGCCGGCACATGCTGAGGGACGGCATTCCATCCATTGTTGGGGTGGCACAGTCCAGGCAGCTTTTTTTTTTTTTGCTTCAGTAGTTCAGGCAGTAGTTTTTGCTTGGGGTGGCAAAAGTGGTAGAGCTGGTCTTAGTGAGTAGTTAACAAGAAAAGTATATTTCCTACCCTTACCAAAGTTAAAAATGATTGAATGGATCTTGTTCATACTTTCCAATAACAAATCACCTTTGGGCAGAGACCAAGCATGGAAAATTTCAACCTCAAAGGTGACTGTGTTCGAAACGTAGGAGTGTGTTGGAAAAGCATGTTATAATTGGAACTGTATTGCAGCCTTATCTATAGAGGATACTACCAGCACCCACGGTAAGTGCAAAGTGATGCACTTAGGGAGAAGAAGTAAACGGCGGCACTGATACTAAAGTGAGGATGGTTGGAAAGCAATAAATCACTCTTCATTTCCTGCTTTTCAAAGGTTTAAGTTTAGCTGAAGCAGCACGGAGCAATCTTAACTCTGTGTTGGTGACATTTTGGGACCATTAATAGTAATGCACACGTGCACACCTACACACACACGAATGAGTAGATAAAATATTTGAAGCACTTTGAAATGAAAGGTGCTATGACTGTCTCAGGCCTATTGTTTTGTTTGTATCTGTGCTGTCTGTTTCTTTTTCCTAGGTGGGTAGCTTACATTTATTATTGCAGGCGCTTGGTAGTACCCTTTATAGTTAAGGTTACAATACAATTCAAGTTATAACAACCTGCAAAACGAAGGATGATCCAAGTGGTCTTTACAAGACCATGAGTATTAAAGTATTATCTTCAGCAAGATATAATTTGAAACAAACAAAAAAAAAAGGACCTCAACCCTAAAAATCACTTCTACCTATGCAGCCTTGCTGACTTTCCTGAGTGTGGTTGCCTGGGTAGAAAAAAGAGAAGAATTTGGCCCCAGATATCCATATAATACTGTTTCTGTGTAAACTGTTATGTACAATGTAAAAAGAACTGCCAAGCATTGGAAATACAGTAAAACAAAGGCCTCCTGCTCCCAAGCTATTTCATAACATTTGCATTGCTACTGCAACACCTGCATGTATGTTGTGTGATATTCTGAACCTTCCTAACATCTGATGAGGATAAACAGATGGTAGAGCTATGTGGGAGCTGAGCTGACACAGGCGTCATATGTTTAACCTGTAAAAACCTAACTGCTACACTGACACGTAGAAAGAGGGAGAGGACAACAATGCAATCGATTGTTAAACTGACTCTTCGGCTACTGATACGTCTTTGTTTTGTGTTTAAAATAACTAGTCATTCTGTTCTCAGAGAATTTTGAAAAATCTACTAGAATTGTAAAAAAAGAAAAAATGCCCAGCTGCTGGATCACTCGCCTACTGATCTAGGGCAACGCTATGCACTTCTCTGCACTATCTAATTATACTTTGTGCCCCAGCCATAATCTGGTGCCTAGTGTTTGTTGATGGTTCATTGCATATTTACAGGAAGAAACAGAAAGCACTTGTCTAGTTTTTATTTCAGTCTCCCTACTTGAGTGACATATTGATTATGTGCCTAGAGGCTGACTTTGCAAAGAAAAGGCTAAAGATTTCGATTATACACTTCAGATATTGATATCAAACACCCCTGCCTTAAATGACTTCCTCAAGAACCTCTCTGGAGATCTCCGCTGATTACATAGCGCTTCATTATCAGTAAAGTCTGTTTGCTTTTAAAATTAAAAAGACCTCCTACCCGGATTGATCTCACAGAGTAAAACATTCCATCAACCTGATGTCAGATAACCAAAAATAACACCTCCCCTTTATGAACTGCGACTGAGAGACAAACCTACATAACCCCCTGGCTATTTGTGCGTATCATCATGACATGTAAGGGTCATTGTTTTTCTTGACATGCCAAAAACCCAGCTGATCAGTACTCAAATACCCACTCATCTATTCACTGAGAGTGAAATTCACACCTGTAAATGGGCACAGTTTACGGCTCCTCTTAAGATCCGTGTTGTGGGCTTACGTGGGACTTAAGTAATTCACAGGATCTTGGTGAGTCCTCAGTACCAGGTAAAATTTCACCTTAAAGTAATTTCACAGAATTTGCTTAATCTAACTAGGTTCTCAGTCCATGATCCAACCAATAGTTTAGCCTGGATTTTGCGGTTTCTATGTTGACATCAGTTCTGTTGCTGAAAATAACATTTCAATACACTGTTAAGGAGAAAAGAGCAAAGCCTCGTGTTGAAGAGGCTCAGGTTTTTCTTCCAGCTTTGGTCATCTCTAACAGTCACTACACCATTTACATGTGGATAATTGTTTTTCATAGGTCCCTTTGCTCCCCTGAATCAGCCCATTTTCTAACAGTAATTTCTACTAAAGGTTAATCAGAGGATTATACATAGTGAATTTTACAGCAGCATGACCATGGCACATGGGGTTAGTTAATAGAGTCCTACCCAGCTATTTGAGTGTACCAATTATTTTGGAGGATTCTTTCACTTCTTTACCACACTCATCCTCTCCCTCCCCCCCACCCTAAGAGCTATATAAGATTTTTCTATGTCATCCAGCACCAGCATAGTATCTAAGCACTTATGGTGTCCTGGTCACTGTTGGATCATATCCCCAATCCAGAGCCCATCAATATGGCTTCCTAACTGGCCATAGGAGACTGATTCACAGGAGGACCCCTCCCCCATGTAGCCCTGAGGTCTGAGCAGGGCTGGCTCCAGGGGTTATGCCACCCCAAGCAGCCAAAAAAAAAAGCCACGATCGTAATCTGCGGCAATTCAGCGGGAGGTCCTTCTCTCCGAGTGAGGGACCCTCTGCCGAATTGCCGCCAAATACCTGAAAGTGCTTCCCAACTCCGGAGTGGCCACCTCAGGCACCTGCTTGATAAGCTGGTGCCTGGAGCCGGCCCTGTGTCTGAGTGCATTCCCTCTACACTATCACTAGGCCACAAATGCCAATTTAATTTGCTTTCCTTTTAATAAAGATTTTTAAAAATTGCTGATTTAAAAAAAAACCTGTATTATGTGAGTTCCCGAAAGGGGAAAAGCTAAGATGGAGCTATGCAATAGCAAGAGAAGGCTGAAGAAGAGGGGCATGAGGTGACTTCAGAATGAGTAGAATGGAAAGGAGGGTTCTTAGGTTTAAAAATCATGCAATCCACAGCAAAAGTTCTTAGCAACAGAAATGTTGAGGTACTTTTTAAATTATTTCTGAACTTTAGATAAGCTGCAAAGGGAAACTATCGGACTCACAACAAAGTCTTTAATTAGCTGAAGTTAAGGGGATTTGATTCTCCTCTCACACCTGCTTTGCACTGGTGTACCACCACTGGCTTCAGAGGCATTATTTCTGAGCGAGCCGAGGAAGAGACCTCAGACAAAGAGATATGTGACAAGATGTGTCACAAGCAGAAAGCAACATATTAAATCAGGGCCCACTTACTAGTCCCTTTAAAGGGGGCAGAATTTCAGCTTGAACTATGAAGTTTTGCTGGTTTATATCACAGCTTTCCCATGATTTAAATGTTGCTACTGCACTGAATTGAAGAAATTGTGTTGCTGCACCTGCAGATAGAACGGTAATGGGATTCATAGTTATTCAAGTCACAGAAAAAACAGCTGTGCATTTTTCTGTCCTGTTGGCTCAAACTTCTGTGTGTAATCCTCTATATTTTATAACATTTAGGAGTCCGTGGGCCATACGTTAGCCTTGTATTTACTACGAATTCAGAGAGTAGAGGGCTAGCAGCCAGAATATACACACACATTTTTTATTTTTTTCAATCTGTTTGCAGATTTTATGGCTGTGTCAAGGCTTTAATTACAAATATTACATTTCTTCCTGCAGGATACTGCAGGGGCAGGAAAAAAACAAACCGTCTCATATATTTGTGTTTGAATTGGACTAAACATTTTAAATAATCCAAACACATTAGTTTAAGAAAAAATCCTAAATCATCTTATCCATTATAAATAACCTGCCTATATTCTGCAGCTCTGCTCGTGAATCACCACTGAGATTCTGATGCAATTCTGAAAAAAAAATTTAACCCAGCCAGTGCGTGTATTTTCCAGGGACTCTGTTTTAAGTGAGACATCTGCAGCCACTTTAACCTTCACTTCTTTGTGAGCTCTGCTTTTGCCACCAACCAATTAGTGAACTCTGGAGGACTTTCTGGGTCAAGCTATACCAAGTACCTCAAATCCTCATTAACGCTAATTAGTGCTCAGTAGGTTAATTGGTGGTGAAGCTCATCTTTTTTTAATTACTCAAACAAATGAGCCAGCGGGACCTTGTGGTCAGCTGTGAATTATTCTGTTTGTTTTGATGCTCCTCATTTGAATGTGTAAAGCCAGATGTTTGTTGCCCATACTTAGGGCCTGTTTGCTTTTGTTGGAGGGGAAAAAGGACAAAAACCACTTTTTTTTAACACCGTTAATAAGCATCTTAGCTGACATCTTAGAACAATTAAGACCCAGGATGCAAAAGTGACTTTGTGCATGGGATAGAAAACGTCATTTGAAATGATAATGTATCACCTTAAGATGTCCCTTCAATTCCTTATCAGATTTAACAAACAAGAGCAATGTTATTGATATAGTCCAAAAAGAATCATAGACAATGGGGCCAAGAACCAATCCCTGAAGAACCCCTTGTTTTAAATGTCTTGTTTTAAATAACTTAAATGATTAATTTTGTACCACTTCCTTGTAAGACTGTTCCATAATCTTCAGCTTCAATCTAAGGGCTTTTTACTTAGTATTCATCCTAAATTATCATTGCTTTGGTTTTACTTCATAACTCTTTTGTATCACTTTAAGCAGTTTTTCTACACCTTTTGTACTTATACCCTTCACATAGTTGTAAACAATTATTATATCTCTACCCCCTCAACTCTCACAGAGTCATTGTTTAAACAATCAGCACATTGATCTGTCCGGTCCCTTCTAACCCCATGATTCTATGATTCATTCTTTTAATTCTTCCTCATAAATCTGCCCTTCTGGCCCCCATAAGAACATTCTCTCCATTACCTCCAGTTTGGTAACATCGTCCTGTTATTGAGCTGCTCAGAGCTGTATGAAGTATTCCCGGTGTGGTCTCACCAGATACTTTTATAGACCTGTCATCTCTCTGTCCCCAATGCACTTTCTGTTGCAGTCTGTAGCCCAGTCTTGCGTACGTTCCATGTTGGTCAATTCACACACCTGCACAGAGTCTCATTGAAAGCAGAAGCAGTATTTAGAGCCACAAACCCACAGTTGTGACCTCAGCAACCTCAGCAAATGTTCAGTGATGACGGGCATGCACAAGTTAAGTGTGTGGCACAGTGCATGTCTCTGGGACAGGCATGAGGCTGTGGTGAAAATTTTATGCTATGGTGTGAGGGATATTAAAAAGGTGTGTGTGTTTTCTTTATCTGTGGAGACAGAAAGAAATTTCCTGTGGAGATGTAGCGCCTTTCAATAGCAGTATGGGCACTAGAGTAAAGAGGTGTCTCTTAACTTGGCATTTCCTTTCTTGTAAGGGTTTGTGTCAGGTGATGTCGCACTTAAGCAGTCTTAACTTGTTTTAAATGAAGTTTTTGGTTTTGGTTATTAGATACCATAACCAAGTACATTCCTCTCAAAATAGCTTTCTGGTAATTAGATCGGAATGTAGAAGTGCATGATTCAGTACTTGACTGGGCCTGATCCAAAGCCCATGTAAGTTAGTAGATGGTTCCCTGGACCTCACTAGCCCTTTAACACCAGAATGTACTCAGTGAGTTAGCCAACGCAAGCCCAGGGTGAGCTTTTAGTAAGCATATGTTGAAGTCCCACAGCAGGAAGAAATGGGAAGCAGTGCAAGAAAGCTTTTATTCTGCTGCTCCTGACACACCTAGACTCTGGTGCCTGCACCTATAAGAAAGGAGAGGCTGAGAAGCAGCAGGTATTTGTATAAACACATGTGCTTGATTATATTCCGATCCTCACCCACCATATGTCACTTGTCTTTTTTAAAATGTAGGCTCCTTA
Source organism: Gopherus flavomarginatus (assembly GCF_025201925.1). Classification (NCBI taxonomy): domain Eukaryota; kingdom Metazoa; phylum Chordata; order Testudines; family Testudinidae; genus Gopherus; species Gopherus flavomarginatus. Next base: position 329,114,478 of record NC_066617.1, read on the forward strand.
AGCAGGAACTGGCTCTTCCTATGTCTATATGCAGCACCTAACACAATGGGACCCTGATCCTGCCTGGGGCCCTTGAGTGTTACACTAATATAACTAACTCTGGGAATTGTTTTTCAAGCTTTGGAAGCTTTTCCAAAATGATGCAAACCAAAGCTCTTTCAAGTAGCATTTAAAAAAACCAATACAAACCTCTGAGCATGCTTTAGAGAAGATTCTGTGTCAGAAATAATTAAATATATTTCTGCAGCCAAAGGGTTTCCAAACTATGGGACTTTCTACAACATTGGAACCTGAACAGAAACAGACCAGGATCCTGCATGGTGTAGCCACCTTCCCTTGGATAACAAGTGCCAGTTTCCTAGGTTTGTGGGAATCTATGGATCTAAGTTGGACAGTCCAGAATGATTCCTAGACCCACATGGTTTGAAAACACCATTCATACTGTCTTGTGTCTTTGTCCTGGGTGTCCTGGCATACTTTGTTAGGATTAGCTCTTTCTTTTTTCCTTATATTTGTTTCCTGGAGACGAGAGAGAATTTATAAAGGTTTCCACTTTCTGAAACCAAAATAATAAACTGGAAGGTGCTGTGGCTTGATAACTGCACTTGGGAACAGGCAGGTTTATTCCATACAGGTATATGACTCATCTGCCTTTATCTGTAGGTCAGTGGGAATTCTTTGGAAGTGACAACAAAGTAATTTGGCCATTTCAAAAAGATATAAGAAAACATTTTTATTCAAATAAAGGGCAATGCAGAAAGTATTTTGCCTCATGCCAGCTTTGCTCAGTGGTTGCTATACTTGATAATAGTGAGGCTCTGATAGAGACTTAGAAAACCCATAGTTTAAATACATCTGAAGTGTGATCAGTAGGAAAAGCTAAATAAGAACATAACAGCCATACTGGGTCAGACCAATCAGCTAGCCCAGTATCCTGTCTTCCGACAGTGGCCAATGCCAGGTGCTTCGGAGACAATGAACAGAACAGACAATCATCAAGTGATCCATCCTCTCTTGTCCACTCCCAGCTTCTGGCAGTCAGACACTAGGGACACCCAGAGTATGGGGTTCTGTCCCTGACCATCTTGGCTAATTGATGGCCCTGTCCTCCATGAACTTAGCTAATTCTTTTTTGAACCTCGTAATAGTTTTGACCTTCACAACATCCTCTAGCAATGAGTTGCAGGGCTTGACTGTGCATTGTGTGACGAAGTACTTCACACAGTGCACTTCTCAGGGGAACTGTAATGTCAAGGGTTTCTGACAATCCCAAGAGTTCCCCCTATATTTCCTCTTTTTCCTCTTTGCCTCCTCCCTCCAAAGCCTCACAATGCTGGAACTTTCCGTCTGACAGAAAATGGCTGGAGGTGCCTGACTTTTTGGCCCATTGCCAAAGCTCCGTTCATCTGCCAGAGGGAGACACCAGTGAGGGAGCCACTTGGCTCACTTTTCCTACAGAGGCTGAGCATCCTGCCTCTAGCATTCTCCATTCCTTCCTCCTCGATAAAAGAAACTGAGATCAAGGGTATATCTGAGGGGTATGCAAACTTTTTGGCCCTAGGGCCACATTGGGGTTGCACAACTGTATGGAGGGTTGGGTAGGGAAGGCTGTGCCTCCCCAAGCAGCCTGCCCCCTTCCCCCTATCTGCCCCCTCCCACTTCCTGCCCCCCCCTCAGAACTTCCAACCCATTCACCCCCACCTGCTCCTTGTCCCCGACCGCCCCCTCCCGGGACCCCTGACCCCTATCCTCACTCCTGCCCCCTGAAGGCCCCCCCCGGGACTCCCACCCCCTATCCAACCACCCTCTGCTCCTCTTCCCCGACTACCTCCTCCCAGGACCCACTGTCCCTAACTGCCCCTGGGATCCCACCTCCTTATCCACCCCCCGCTATTCCCTGTCCCCTGACTGCCCTCTCAACCCCTATCCACATCCCCACCCTCTGAGAAGCCCCCCCAGGACTCCCACTCCCAACCCTCCCTGTTCCCCATCCCCTGACTGCCCCCCCCAGATCCTCCACCCTATCCAACTGCTCCCTCCTCCCTGACTGCCCCCCAGAATCCCTCGCTTCCTTACTCAACCCCCTCCCAGCAGCAGGAGTTTGCAGCCGCAACATCTGGCCAGAGCCAGCTGCACTCCCTACGCAGCCCAGCGGGAGCAGCAGGCCAGAGTGCAGCCTGTGCAGCAGTGTGGCTGCAGGGGAGGGGCTGGGGACTAGGCTCCCTGGCTGGGAGCTCAGGGGCTGGGCAGGACGGTCTTGTGGGCCGTAGTTTGCCCACGTCTGATATATCTTCATTACCTGCTGGATCAGTGGGCAGCGATCAATCCAGTGGGGATCAATTTATCGCGTCTAATCTAGATGAGATAAATTGACTCCCAAGTGCTCTCCCATCGACTCCTGTACCCCAGATCAGTGAGAGGCGCAGGCAGAGTGGACAGGGGGAGCAGCAGCAGTTGACTCACCGCAGTGAAGACACCATGGTAAGTTGGTCTAAGTACCTCAACTTCAACTACGTTATTCACGTAGCTGAAGTTGCATAATTTAGATCTATTCCTTCCTCCCTGCCCCCCTCCCCCCCTAGTGTAGACCAGGGCTAAGACTAATAGTCAAACGCTGCACAGACTTCTGTTCTTGGAGACAAATCTTGCCTGCTCCTTTGTGGATTTAGGGGACTGCCTTGTAGTGCATCGTGTAGTTTCACTGTGCAAGAGGAGGTGTCTGAGGTTCTGAGTAGTGGGGTCTGAGCCCTCTTTGCACTGGTAAGGATTTAGGAAAGGATCCAGTGGCTTTTTGACCCCCACTTCACATGACTGGAACAGGTGCCACAAAGTAACTTCAGGTGATTATTTCCTTTGTCCTCCATGGATGTCCCACTGTTCAGTCTGCGGTGAGAGGATTTGACCTTTGAGATGAATCTAATGAAATTTTAGGTGGCATGAAAGCCCACAAGGAGGCATTGGACATTACGGACATTTCAGAAATTCTGACTGGCGTCTTCTTATTTAAAACAGTTAACGGTTTCAGTGAGAGAGAGTGGCCTGTTAAAACGGCAATCGACTTGTCTACAGCAATAGCAGCAGTGCCCCTTGGAGTCCAAATTTCACATATTTCATGGATGTGAAATCCTAAGTGAGACAAGAAAATATATCTAGGTCCTCACTCCAGATATGTTTGCACAGTTATACGTGGCCTGATTCTCATCTCAGTGTAACTAGTGTCAGTCCCTGAAGTCAGTGAAGGTTGAGAAAAAGGGAGTGAGAAGAGAATCAGGCCCTGAATTCTGAAAATTCAGCATAAAGCTGGAATGAATGAGACCATGCCAATGGAGTCCTGTTAACAAAAATGTGTCTGATTCTCTGTTCACTGGCACTAGTGTAAATCAGGAATAACTTTACAAACAGGACCATTACATGAGTGTGAGAGAAAAAACAGGGCCCCAATCATTTTGAACTAAAATAGATTATTTATATATACATATAATTTCATAATAAGAACACTATGTAATGATGTGTAGGCCTATCATTAAGGCCCCAGTCCAGCAAAACACATAAACATTCATAATATTAAATTTATAAAAAATCCCACTGATGTCAATGAGACATGCTTACGTGCACATGCTTTTGTGCTGTTTGGGATCAGGGCCACAGGGTCAGTATTATCCTTTTATTCTGTGCATAAAACTAACACTGAAATAATAGTTTTGTGCAAATATCCATGGTAGATAGTAGCTATTGATTCTCGTGTATAGCTTTCTAGAGATTCATTATAGCTATTCCCTTGTCTCTGTCTCCTTTGGTTGGTCAGTGTGTTTGTTTTTCTCCTCTAGTTTGCATTTGCATGTGGTAAAAACTGAATAACTTCTAAAAAGCTAATTTTAGTTCCACACAGGACTAGGAATTAAATTGTGGAAACTGAAGGTTTTTGTTGTTGTTCTTTTTTTATCAAAAACTGGAGATAATTTGTACTTTCCACTGAGGAAAAAAAAACTGAGCTGTATTCATGAAAGAATTATGGTGGGTTTCTTCTCTGGTTGTTTCAAGCCATGCCGCAGGTGTGATAGAAGCCTTTACCGTACACTAAGTAAAACCACATTGCTCCTTCTCTCTAAGGCAGTTTTTGGGAGCCCAGAATCAGGCATGACCTACAAAGGAAGTTTTTATTACATACTTCAATTAAGATGGGATGCCAAGTTCAGTACAGTTATCTCCAAGACCAAGACATCAGGCACCCAGATGCCACAATAATAGTCGTCTCAGATAAAGACAGCGTAGATGTACACGTATACCACTATGCCTTAAAAAGAAGGAGTCCTGTCATCATAGATCCCTGATGGTGGTGTCCATTGTAAAGAAAGTTAAAAGAATTGTTTTTTACACACTGTAACTGATTTATTTGAAAAGCAAAAGTACTTAGTTAAATACACTCAAGATGCAGTGGAATTATCTAGGGACTCACTGTGTGTATTTGTTTTTTTTCCAGCTTGAACGAACGTGATCATTTGTTAAAAAGGCTCGGCAGAAAAACTCCTCCGAGCCTTTTCCGAGCTCATTCTGTCCAGCAAGGTGTATCACGTAAGTAACTGATCAGATGTGTCTCTCTCAGTAGTCAGTCCCAGATGAATGAAGGAGAAGATGATTATTTTTTAAATTAAATTGTAGGTAGAGAGAATCTGGTACAGAGGCTGAGCTGCCAACCAAAAGTCAGAAATTTGGAAGGGGAATTAGTGTATTTGGCCCCAGGCTTGTAGAACTTGCATGTAGATAATTCCCTAGGACCCAATCAAGTGGCCTAATGACAAAATCCCAGTGCAGAAATTCCATAACTTTAAAATCCTGATATTCTCATGATCTCGTAAAATTTGACAGGCCAAAAAAATTTTTAAAAAAAAAGTTGAAATAGAGCTCTGCTTTAAATGGTGACTGTGTTTTCAAATGATAGCTATTAACTATGGTTTTAAAAGTACAGAAATAGCTCTGTGGTGCCAGTTGAGAAAAGTTCTAAATGTTTTTAATAAGCAGGTGGAGGTCCCTGTAGCTGCCATTTGTGTATTCCTCTTCTTGGCCTCTTCTGGAGAAGTGAAGGGCAACCCTAGACCTGCCTGTTGCTGCTAGAGGAAAGGAACAGTATCTCTCTCACTGCATCCGAGCTCACCGGTTTATCCTACTGCATAGGTCCATGAGACAGACCCAGTGTCTTTGGTACCTCTACTTGCCACTTCTGGATTTTCATCAGGGCTTCCCTAGCATTAAAATAGAACTCCACAGACCAGAACCCCCAGGGAGCCATAAACCAATAAGAGTTAAGAGAAAAATGTTGACTTGCTACTGGGATGGATTGTCTGTTGCATTTAGATTTTTGACCAATAACATTCTCACCTTACTAAGGGGAATAACCCCATCAACAGCAATGGTGCTGGTTGCAGGATAGCGCTAAGACAAACGGATTTGACTCCAAATCGTCCATTTAACGTGAGAGTTTTTGAAGGTGAGATCTGTATCATGTCAGGATTTCAGCAGGTAGGGTACAGCCAAATTTCATCTCTTCTCTGTGACCATATCTTCAGCAGAATCATAACTGCTCAGAAGGCCCTGACCCAGAAGAACTGGGGTTTTTCTGCTGCAGAAATAGGGTAGGATTTAAGAATCTCATACATGGGATGCAGAGATCACCTGCAGATTCTCAGGGAGGATTCAGAGCAGGACGGGAGCAAGGCTGGTAGATCCATTACTGTTCAGATCCACTGGGTCATTCTCCTCCATGGAAGGGAGAGTGCACTGGGTCCAGGGGCTAGAGCAGCCTTGAGGGTGCAGTAACTTCTGCAGACCAGCTCCACTGCCATTGTGAGCTCTGGGAAGAAGAGATTCATTTTCTCCTTCACCCCCACAGAGAAGCTCAGCTTGGCTGTGCTCTGCTTCCAGGATTTGTTCCTTTGTGTCCAGATGTAAAGGGTGCTGGTTTTATCTCTCTTTCACACACATATGGAGACACTTTGAAGCAATTCCATAGGAGATGACTGGCAGAACAAGTCTGTAAAAAAGAATCAGGGAAACCTCCTAGAGAAACCTATGAACCAGTCTGCAGACAATGCAGAAAACCAGCATGCTTGTGTGACCCGTCAGATCTGAACCACATGCTTACAATTTGTAGAATGCATCTTTGTGTTTTTAATTGGCTGATAAGCTTTGGGAAACAAGAATAAGATATCAAAATAAACTTTGATTCAGTTAACTGGCTCCCCATAAATATAAAATGATTAAGTGCTAAATGAGTCAGTCCAGTCAGGACAAGTTCCAGTCGCATGTCTGTTTTTCACATGAATGTAAATTTTCATTGTGAAGTTGTTAAGACTAAAAGAGGCTTTTATAGCAGATCCATGATTCTCTAAAACTTCTGTCATCCCTTGTCAAACATTGTTTTCAAACACTGCACAGCTGCTATATGTGCAGGGCCATATGAACATATGTGCTGGTTTCACAGACCTAAACTGTACAAATGTTGTATAAATAGTGAAAATTGTCAAAACAAGCGGCTGGCGGCTAAGGCAGTAGTTTTGTCATGGTAGATATGTATTTTGAATCACACCCTACTGGCTCTCTAGAGTCATTGTGATTCCACTGGGCTTCCAAGTTCCCACCCAAAGAGTTCAGCCTATCCCAAAACCTGATCATGTGACTTCAGTTCAGGCCAGGACACTTGAATTTAACACAGCAGAGATCATTAATTTTGTTCTGGTTGACAAGGCTGAGACAAACCCATTGCCCTGTTAATGGAAGGGGGAGAATAAGGGCAGTTTCCCTTCAGAAGTTGTAAAATAACCCAGAATCAATATTGTAGCTTGGGGGGAAGAATGAGGCAAAAACTGTTCCAAGATTCGCTGCTATAAAATTGCATTAAAAACCTTTGATCTCAAAGCACATGGGAATGACATTAGTTCTAGGACAACACACACAAAAACAATAGATTTGGGGCTACTTCTAATGGCCTCGGGGATCAGGGAGGAAGCTTCGAAGTTTTAGCCCCTAAAACCATTTAAATTTGTTTATGGCCATGGTTTTGTGTTCATCAATTGAGAGCATCAGATGAAATGCCAGAAATGTTCTCTAGTTTAACTGTGCTCTCAAAGGTTCATATCGTTCTTTTCTGACTGACGTGGCTTTCTGAAAGTTTTATGAAAATGAACAAAGATTTTCCACTGACCTTCAGATTTTGATGCAAAGGCTAGTTAGGATTTCATTATCCTGTGGCTTTTAGTAGAAGAGGTTTGTGCCTTTTGTCAAACTTACTTGCTGAACATTTCTGCAGCCCAAAAAGTTTTAGTGGAAATGAATAGATGGTGCAGTGATTACGGCATTAGCTAGGAGCTGGTACAGTTCCTGTCTGACACACCTGTATGAAATCAGTGCTGGTTAGCTCAGCATAACGTCTGCAGATATATTTCCCATTCCCATCTGCTTTCTAAAATCCCAGCAATAGGAAAAGCATCAAGTCCCCCTAATTAAGAGGGGAGATTGGCCCACAAGTGGGAATAGTTTTCAGGGAGAGCAGGAAATGCTGCAAGGTTCCTCTCACAGATGTTGCTTATCATCATTCTCTCGAGTGTATGTAGGGGGATTTGCTTTTCCATGGAAGGAGAAGTTGTTTGGCTCCTAAAACTCATGGATACCAGGTCATCTGCTAGTAACAGGGCTTTTGCCATGGGGCTCCTGGACCTCCACCCACTCTGGCCCCTGCCTCCTCTGCCCTCTTCTGACCCCATGATGGCACAGCTCTCTTGTTGCTTTGACAACAGTGTGGAGGACTTCTCTCCTGGCCAGTTACCCAAAAACTCATGGAGGCCTGACATCTGCAAAAAGCAGCTCTGCTCCTCCCCAATTCCAGGCTACTCTCCTCCCCAGCCTGGATTCCCAACTCCCTCAGAATCCTCATGAAAAAGGTTTCTAGAGACAAAGAGGAGAACAGTGTTACCAAGATGGCATTCCCCACATGCTCCGGGAATCCACTGAACAATTGTCCCCTCAGCCCCTGGGCGCAACCTGGATTATTCCATTTGATCCCACAAGTATAGTGGCTGACATAATTCAAAACACTCCTTGTCTGCCTCCTGTCAGCATTGGGCTGTCATTTGACCTAGCACGTACTTAAAAACAGAGGGCTGAATCCTGCGCTCCTTAATCCTCCCCCCCGCTGAAATCCAGAGGAGCAGTGTCTGACTAGGGATTATAGAATTTGGCCCAGATTTCCTATGCTGGTGGAGGAAATTACCCCTTCCTTTGACAGTGTAAGGTAACTGCACTGAGTAAGTCTTAACACAGAGAGTATATTTTACACCTTGTTAATCAATAGAGAAACCGCACCTGTCATTTCAAGTTGGTTTCACAGCATGGGGGTTGAAGAATAATAAATAACAATAATGTGTTCATGCTGAAGGCTCTAATCCTGCCATTTACTGTGTCCTAAGAGAGGCTGCCTTCCTGCTACTTTCCTCTTGGTGCATGTTGATCTGCAAAACTATCAGGTTACTTCGTGGGATTTTTTTATTGTTATTAATCCGTTACCTTCTGTCTTTGGGTATCAAGGCTTCAGCACTTTTTCTGGCCAAATTCCACACAGCAAATATAGCTGTAGTGATATTTGTTGAATATGAACATGTTGGGATCTTTTAACATTTACTTAAAAAGAAAAAGAATAGCGAGAAAAAGTTGGGCTTAATGATGTTAGATCCGGTCCCTTGCTTCCTGAATGTGAATAGTTTGATTTCTAGAGAAACTAAACAAAATCTGAACATTCGTCATATTTTTTCCTCTTGGGTCCTTTTAAAAATATTATTTGTCAGCACTGAGCAAATGAGTGTTCTTTTAGCATGTGTTAATTAAAATGCACTAGTTAACATGATATAACACTACTCATTTTCCCAGTGTAGACAAACCCAAAGAGTTGTGTGATGTTTGTCCATTGACAAGACATTACTCGTGTTTAATGGTAATTGGAGATAGACTTTGCCACATTCTCTGAAGGTCTGCGCTATTGGGGTATATCAGACCAAGGCATGGAAGGAAGTTCCAGAGTTAATAAGTTTCTGCTGAGAGCTGCTCTGCCTCCAGCCATCAGCCAAACAAATCCATGAACTCTCAGCACAAACGTCCTTTCCCAATGGACCTGAGCTCAACTGTCAAATAAGAGAGCGTGAGGAGAGATGATCACTAAAGATATCCCTTAAATATGTAACAATGCATGAACTTCCACAATGGATTTCCTGAAATAAACAGATTGTTCAGGACATCCTCAGGCTCAGATTCTGCAAGCTGCAGTGTGTGAGTGGACCTCTACATCCAGGTGTGCAGGTTTGGGGCCTATATGTGGACTACAGTTCTTTATGTCTCTTATGCAGCGTTGTATAGAACAAAATAATCAGTTGAGTATAATGAAAAAGGTACTGTTCAACTAGAAACCTAGTAATGGGAGACGAGATTCAGATCTCCTCGCAGCAGAATGTGAAAGGTAACAAACTAGATGCTTTTAAAATTCAATAGGTAGTCTGATAATATCCGGAATCTGTGAAACCTTATATTTGATTTAAATGTGACCCCCTCTTCCTAGCAAATGAAGCAAGCCATCAGATATTTTAAAATCCTCCTGACTTAAGTCTCAAATAATTGAAAGGCTCAGAATGCGGAATATGATGGGTCTCACTTCTGAAACCATAGAGACTAGATTCTGCTCTGAAAATTCCAAAGAAGCACTCTCTCTACTAGGACTGCTGGAAAAGATCTGAACAATGGGGCCCTTGTTCCCAGTGTAGAATGAGAGGTGTAGTTTTAAAAGCCAGAGCTTGGAGAAGTTCAGACTTTTGAAAGGTCCCATTGTAACTGGGCCATGGAAACTTTCATTGTTTTGGGTGGTGTCTGGGAATAGTGGAAAAACCCAGTTATCCAGATCTAGGAGAATCAACAGCATTTAATCACATTCTGATTCTGCTAGAGGCGTAATTAGATGCCTGAACAGTTTTAATAAATTGATTAAAGAACTGCATAGTGTGAAATAACCATCGCTTATTGAGATCAACAGTAAAAGTAAAATAAACTGTCAAATGTTGAGCCTAGGCTGAGTGGAGAGAATAGGTGCGTCTTTCAGAGGTGTGCATACCCCTGTAGCCCCCCACTACTCACCAGCACAGCTATAAATAGCAGTGCAGCTGGTGCGGCATGGGTTAGGTGAGTAAACACACACCTGAAGAGTGTGCGTGTGTACATATCCTGCATGGCGCTCCATTCACCCAAGCCATGCCTCCTAGGGTATATTTAAAAATTGTATTAAGATGCTGTTTAAAAAAAGTGAATGGTAGAGAGTTTAAGCATAATGTTTCTGGTTATCAGGGAATAACATACAGATTATCAAGGGATGCAAAATTAAGTTTAAGATCGACTGGCATAAGAAATACATAATCTGCAATATCCCCGATTGGGGATAAAAGGTTGACGGGTCCAAGTACAGACATTGAGATATGAGGGTACGTTGTTCATATAATGGCTATGTTCAGGGTAGAGTATAATGATTGGATACGATGATGAGGATGGATTCACCCTCATTTGGTGAGATTTAACGTTCAGTGAGTTTATGGTTCCAGTTCGTATTTACAAATGTTATTAAGATGATGTTAAAAAAAAGTGAACGGTACAGAGTTTAAGCATAGAAGTTTCTGGTTATCAGGGAATAACATACAGACTATCGAGGATCTGCACTGCCACTGCATCTGCAGCTGGTGCGTGTCAGCTGACTCGGTCTCATGGAACTCAGGCTATCAGGCTATTTAACTGCAGTGTAGACATTTTGGCTCAGGTTGGAGCCCAGGCTCTGTGGCCCAGCTCAGCCTTTCCCCTCTGCCTCCCCCTGCCAGAGCTTGGTCTAGACAGTATTTGGTCCTGCCATGAGGGCAGGGGACTGGACTCGATGACCTCTCGAGGTCCCTTCCAGTCCTAGAGTCTATGAGTCTATGAGCTTTTCACTGACATGTAGCTACACACCACAGTGTGAATGAAGCCTGCTTCTCACTGTGGCGTCTAGCTACTCGTACCAAAAGTGTAATGTAAACAAAAGTAACGTAGATGTCACCAATATGTTTGTGTCAGTGACACTGGGGGACGTGCCCTGCTCATGATCTGCCCACAGAAAGGACATGCCAAGGAGTGATCCCTATGCGGATCAAGGACCCTAGATGGCTACCTTGGTTCTCTTAAACACAGTAAAAGGAGTTCCCAAGGCAAGGTGTGTCCCACAGGCATTAACCTTGCATGAAACAGTTTAAGCAGGCATCTCTTTTGTTGTACCTTGTCTGACTTTGCAGCAGGATAAGGCTTTGTTGCCATTAAAATGCATCTTAAAAAGTCAAGTAGTGAAAAGTAACTAGACCTCTGTTCAGTGTCATTTAAATAGTCCCAGGGTAATGATAGATAATTGTCTATGGGTAATTGCCTGGGGTGGGAAGGAGCTTGGCAGCTGGATACCACCTGAGGATCTTGCTATATGAGGTAATCCTGCAGTCAGTGAAGATAGAAGATAGCTCCAGGGCGCAATGCAAAGCTGCCCTAATTTGGGGCAGGATATGGGCCACTGCCTTCTGTTATTTAAGGCCAGTCTTGCAGTCTTTATCCAAGCTGACTTTCCTTGAGATTGTTACCTAAAGATGGCAGGATTCTGGCCCTTAGAGTAGAACAAGCACACTTAAAGCATTTGTTTGCAAGTGTGAATCCACCCTTGTGAGGCCATGGCTACACTAGAGAGTTGCAGCGCTGGTGAGGGGGTTACAGTGCTGCAACTTAGGATGTGGCCACACTTTGCAAAGCACGGCCAGCGCTGCAACTCCCTGGTTGCAGCGCTGGTTGTACACCCGGTTGAGCCTCGGGTGTAGCGATTCCAGCGCTGGTGATCCAGCGCTGGTCAGCAAGTGTGGACCCCACCAGCGCTTTTATTGACCTCCGGGGTATAAGGAGGTATCCCAGAATTCCTGTCCACAACAAACCGGAAGAAAGGGAGAGCTCAGAGTTCAGCCAAACTGCTTATTTAAAAAACAAACACAGCTTCTGTTTGCTGAGCGAGCGGAGGCAGGCAGGGGAATTACTTTGGAATGTTCACAGCTGTTTGCTTGAAGAGAGAAACAGCACGCTCACATGGCAGAGGGGGAGGGGGAAGTCCATGTTGAGCAGATGCTTATCTGGTCTGACGGCTATTTAGGAGTACATAATTTGCATTTAGTGAATGAGAGAGGGGTGGGGGAAGGGGGTCAGAACTTTTAAAATGATTGAAGGTAGGCACTGTGTGTCTTCCAGTCCTTAGAACTTGCAAGGCAGGGAGCTGAGAACAGTGTCAACTCCAAAAATCCATTCTGTCTGTCTCCTCCACTCTCCTTGTCACATTCCACCCCACCCCCGTCTTTTGAAAAGCACGTTGCAGCCACTTGAATGCTGGGATAGCTGCCCACAATGCACCACTCCCAACAGCGCTGCAAATGCTGCAAATGTAGCCACACTGCAGTGCTGGTAGCTGTCAGTGTGGCCACACTGCAGCCCTGGCCCTACACAGCTGTACGAACACAGCTGTAACTACCAGCGCTGCAGAACTAAGAATGTTTTGTAAATCTTTCCTTTGCTAGCATCCAGTATGAATGTGTTCTTTGCTAAAAGATGTCTTAAACTTTGTAAATTAGTCTGGGCACCTTCAGTTACAGATAGGGAAGTCCACCCTGTATTTCTGTTTACCATGTTATTAGCATGTAACCATGCTTATGCTAAAACATATTGAGCCGTGTTATCCTATTGGATCTGAGTTGCACAGGATTCTGGAAGTGCCCCAATGGGAAGAGGTCTATTCTCAAATGTAATGCAAACTAAAAAAAAAAAAAATTTCTGGAATAATTCTGCTAGCGTCTGGTCACCCCATCTCAAAAAGAATATACTGGAACTGGAAAAGTTCAAAGACGGCAACAAAAATGATTAAGGGTATGGAAGAGCTTCCATGCCAAGAAAGATTAAAAAGACTGGGATTGTTCATTTTAGAAAAGAGACAACAAAGGTGAGATAGGACAGAGGTCTATAAAATCATGAATGGTGTGGAGAAAATGAATAAGGAACTGTTATTTATACCTTCACAAGAAAAATAGAGGGCACCTGATGAAATTAATAGGCAGCAGGTTTAAAACAAACAAGAGGAAACATTTTTTCGCACAATGCACGGTAGACCTGTGGAACTTCTTGTCATGAGGCCAAAAGTATAACAAGGTTCAAAAAAAAATTATATAGGGTCAGGAAGGATAGGTCCATCAATGAGTATTAGCCAAAATGGTCAGGGATGTAGCTGCATGCTCGGGCCATCCATGAACTCCAGCTGCCAGAAGCTGGGACTGGATGATGGGTGTATCACTCAGAATTGCCCTGATCCATTCATTTAGGGTGATCAAATGTCCCGGTTTTATAGGGACAGTCCCGATTTTTGGGTCTTTTTCTTATATAGGTTCCCCCCACCCCCGTTACAATTTTTCACATTTGCTGTCTGGTCACCCTCAGAAGCATCTAGCATTGGCCATTGTCAGAGAGAGGATACAGGGCTAGATGGACCATTGATCTATCTCAGCATGGCTGTGCTTATGAGAGCCAGGAACCTTGAGCCTCCAGTCTCAACCTTGAACTCATTTAACTGTTGAGATGGGCCCTTAAAAAGGCTAATTCAGGGGATGAGCTTTTCTTCCCCCATTCCAAACTCCACTATTCCCCGCCAGCTTCCATCTCCTGCTTCCAATCAGCTCACATTGGCAAGAAGCTCTCCAGTGAGTCACTGAATCAAGCTCTTAAGGAGCTTCACAGTGAAAATAATTTTCTCCCCAGCACAATGAGACTATATTCCTTCTCAACAGATATGCCCAGGGGTGGCTCCAGGCCCCAGCACGCCAAGCCAAGCAGGGGCGCTCTGCCGGTCGCCGGCATGTCTGCGGAGGGTCCACTGATCCCGCGGCTCCGGTGGACCTCCCACAGGCACACCTGCAGGAGGTCCACCAAAGCCGCGGGACCAGCGGACCTCCGCAGGCACACCTGCAGACCTCCGCAGACACACCTGCAGGAGGTCCACTGGAGCTGCGGGACCGGCGACCGGCAGAGTGCCCCCCGTGGCATGCCGCCATGCTTGGGGCGACGAAATGTCTAGAGCCGCCCCTGGATATGCCAGTAGCACCTAGTCATCTATCACAGGGGCCATTCTACACTGTTCTCCAGCCAAGTTTCACTTCAATGCCTGATTTAGGAACAGGACTCCCTCAGAGGTTTCAGGATCTCTGAGAAAATTAAACGGGTCCTCAAGTCCAAGTGCCCATCAGCTTTCAGGTCATATTACAGTATTTGGAACTCCTTCTCCCATTGTTCCTTAGAGTATGACTATTAAGTTCTTGAATTGATGATCCCTGTGTGTATCCCACATGTGAATGTGCATGCATGCCACGCACCTGGGTCCGGAAATTCTTCAGAACTGTGTGCATTGACCCGCACATGCACAGTTGCCTCCCTCATGCTCCCAACCGAGGATATAAGAGACAGTTCCTTCTTACTGCCACATGGCCTGAGTCAGAATCATATCCTTCTTCAATGCATGCATAACCTGTAAAGTAAAATCCTTGTAAATAGTTTTATATCTTAGAGTAATAGTTATAGTTAGTATGGAATATAATTAGTGTAGAATAGTCATGTGTGTCCCCCTCTTGCAAAGTCAAGAGAAATCCTCCCTGGCCCCAGGACTATGCCTGGAGTCCCAGGGTTCAAGAATTGCATCTTCTTCCCTTGCTCCTTCTCCATCAGAGACAGGGCCCGCTCCAGGCCCCAGCGCACCAAGCATGTGCTTGGGGTGGCATGCCGCGGAGAGGCGCTCTGCCGACTGCCGGGAGGGTGGCAGGCGGCTCCGGTGGACCTCCTGCAGGCGTCCCTGCGGAGGGTCCGCTGGTCCTGCGGCTCCGGTGGAGCATCCACAGGCACGCCTGAGGGAGATCCACTGAAGCTGCGGGACCAGCGAGTGGCAGAGCACCCCCTGTGGAGTGCTGCCGTGCTTGGGGCGGTGAAATGGCTAGAGCTAGCCCTCATCAGAGATGAGCATCCACAGTCCCTGTACTGTTTGGGTGAGGCACATCTCTCTGCAAAGTGCAGTATCTGTCAATACTTCTTTCGCAGAACTAGAGAGGCCCAAGAGCTCTGACTAAAAAAGTTCCTGGTGCAGCAGGCAATGAACTGCGGTGCGCTGGTGTCTATCTCTCTTAGGCCACATAGCTGCATGCACCTGCGTGCCGTTCGCCAGACTTCACTTGTGGTGCCTCCAAGCTTGGATCCACTCCACCTACCACCAAACAGGGATCGCATTGACTCCCCCATGACTGTTCCCACCAGAATTCTCACCTCCTTCGTTTGGTAGTCCAACCCAAACAAAGTCATGGCGGGGACTCCCTTCAGCCCTCCCATACCAAGGGCCACCATCTTGACAGATGTTCCCTTACTGGGTGGGAGTGCTCACCTGGACTACCACATTGCTTGGGATACCTCACCCCAAGAGAGGCCAGGCTACGCATAAACTTACTGGAACTGAGAGTGTTCCAGCTTGCATGCAAGACCTTCCTTCTCCTCATATGCTCACTCCATGTGGAGATAATATCACCACAGTGGTCTATATAAACAAACAGGGAGGAGTAAGATCTCATCTCCTCTGCCTGGAAGCAGTCAGACTTTGGAACTGGTGTATCAGAAACCACATTAGAATACAGGCCGCATATCTCCCAGGTGTTCAAAACTCCCTGGAAGACAAATTAAACCACTGCTTCTCTGTAGACCTTGAATGGGAGATCCACGACACAGTTCTAACCAACACATTCACACAATGGGCCACTCCACTATGGGACCTCTTTGCATCTCATATGAACAGGAAACTTCCTATGTATTGCTCCATGGGAGCCACAGGCTATGATTTCCAGGGAGATGCTCTCCAGAATGGACAACCTCAGATACACTTTTCCTCCCATCTCCCTACTACCTCAAGTTGTTTGGAAGAACAGTTGCAACAGAGCCACCATCATCCTAGCATGCTACTGGACTAGACAGTTCTGTTTCACAGAACTCCTAATGATGGCTGCACACCCATTTATCAGGATCTCCAAACCCAGGATAGGGGGAAAATCAAGCATCCCAACCCAGGTTCACTCCACCTCCTCGCCTGGTGCTTGGATGCACATTGGAAATAGAATGCTCAGGCTCTGCCCCTGTTCAGGAAATCCTTAACCAAAATAGAAAAGATTCTACTAGCACCTGCTACCTGGCTAAGTGACAGCGCTTTTCAGCCTGGATACATCATCACCAGCATTCACTTGCTACTGTGGGCATTCTAATTATTCTAGATTATCTCCTCTCCTTAAAGCCTTCAGGTCTGGCCCTTAGTTCACTCTGGGTACACCCATCAGCGATTGGTGCCTTCCTCTCTCCAGTGGAGGGATGATCTGTCATTATGCACCGGGCTACAGTGCGATTTATGAAGGGCTTGAGCAGGACCTTCCCACCAGTCATTAACCCTATGCCTCAATGGAACCTTAAACTTGTTCTGTCAATGCTCACAAGTCCGCCCTTTGAACTTATGGCATCATGCGCCATGATGACCACCTGACCATGAAGGTGGTGATTTTAGTTGCCATCACTTCAGCCAGAAGAGTCAGTGAGCTAGGAGCCATGATGGCAGACCCTCCTCATACAAGTATTTTGAAAAGAGACGGTCTCTCCTTTAGGTTACACCCGAAATTCCTTCCCAAGATTGCTACTGAGTTTCACATCAATCCATCAATACATTTACCTGTATTTTTCGCAAAACCCCATGCTTCCGCTGAAGACAAGAGACTTTACTCCCTCATTGTCAGGTGTGCCCTGGCATTCTGTCTGCAAACAACCAAACCCCTCACACAATCTCTGAGACTCTTTGCTGTTTTGAAGCGTTCTAAGCCTCCCGAAACTCACTTAGGGTATGGCTGCACTCGAAACTTCAAAGCACTGCTGTGGCAGCGCTTTGAAGTTTGAGTGTGGTCGCAGTGCCAGCGCTGGGAGAGAGCTCTCCCAGCGCTGTACATACTCCACCTCCTCATGGGGTTTAGCTTGCAGCGCTGGGAGCCGTGCTCCCAGCGCTGCCGCACTGTTTACACTGGCGCTTTACAGCACTGTATCTTGCAGCGCTCAGGGGAGGTGTTTTTTTCACACCCCTGAGTGAGAAAGTTGCAGCACTGTAAAGCGCCAGTGTAGTCATGGCCTTAGAAATCTTCTCTGAGGATATGGCTTGATCCCAAGATCTTTCTGCTATGGCAACAAACTTTCCCTGTCTTGGAGGCAGTGTTCCCTCTAATTATTCCCACCCATGTGCGGAATGAATTGTGTTATGTGCACTGATATGGAGGTGATGTGTCACCTTCATATCGGTGCACATAACAAAATTCATGTGGGGCCAAGGGGTTCGGAGTGTGGGAGGAGGCTCAGGGCTGGAGCAGAGGTTTGGGGTGCAGCAGTGTGAGGGCTGCAGCTGGGGGTGCGGACTCTGGGGTGGAGCTGGGGATGAGGGGCTCAGGGCTGGGGCAGAGTGTTGGGGTACAGGGGTGTGAGGGCTCTGGCTGGGGGTGCAGGCTCTGGGGTGGGGCCAGGGATGAGGCGTTTGGGGTACAGGAGGGTGCTCAGGGGCTACAGCAGCGAGAGAGGACTCCTCCCAGCTCTCTCTCCCCACAGCAGCAACTGGGCTGGCGGGGAGAGGCGCCTCTTGCCACCACGGTGTCTCTGGGACTGGGGCTGCAGAATAGATGCCTCTCCCCCATCTGCAGCAGGTCTGGAACAGGGGAGGGCCGCCCCAGCTGCACCTGGGGCTGGTCCAGGCTGCTCCAGCTGCGCCTGGGGCCGGGACGTGCTGCCCCAGCAGATCCGAGCGCCCCAGCCACAGTAGGTCCAGGCCACATCCCCGTTGGGGCTGGGGGAGGGGCGCCCTGGCAGGCCCCCAGGCAGGTTCTCTGAGCGCCTGCGCAGGGCTAAATAGGCTGCTGTGCGGCCATGCAGCTTACAGGGAACTTAGCCTGGGGATATTACAGCTCACTCAACGCGAACACAAGCTGCCTCCACAACATCCTTATTGATGTTCTGCTGCAGGACATTTGCAGCGCAGCAACTTGGAGCTCTTTCCACACGTTCATGACACGCTGTGCTCTAACTCAAGCCGCAACTGCAGATGCAGCTGTAAGAATGGCAGTATTACAAGCCTCTCTGCTACCAGCTTCCTCACATCCTCCTCCAGTCAGAACACCATTTGCCAGTCACCCACATGTGGAATACAGTTCGGGACCATCACTCGAAGAAGAAATGAAGGTTACTTAGGGCTTGTCAACACTACAAAATAAGGTTGACTTAAGTTAGGTCAACCTACAGCCACCATGGTAATTACATCAGCTGTTGGTGTACCCTCCTTCTGCCAGTGATGCATGTCACCAGAAGCCCTTGCACTGGCTGAAGTGGGGCATTGACAGCTGGAGTCTGGGGCACTGACAGCTGGGCAGGGCTCCCAGCTGGAGCCTCCCCCACCTGGCCCCAGGGCTGACTAGGTGTCAAGGACATTGTTGCCCTGTGCTGCAGGTTCTCATTCTTAATATTCCACAGGGACAAGCCTCATTTTAAAATAGTTCCAAGTTTCACAGGCGTCAGTTCTTGAGCCTTCCCTTTTACTATATCAATAATTTGGCATCCCCTGGGTGTTATCAGAGACCTGGAGTTCTTTCTCAGCAGAACTTGAGAGTTTAAAAAAAAATCAAAATGCATTTGTCAGAAGGATTCCCATTCTCTGCTAGCCAAAAGGATATGCATCTCGGAGACTTACCCCAGAATATTAAAGCTTGCTCCACTCAGGATACATTAACCTCTTGACTGAGAAAAATCAATAAGATTTGCCAGGCTGTCACCTGCATCTCTACACAATCACCCATTTCTCTAGGGTACATGAAGGAGCGTCTTCAGATGTTGCAGCTGGCTGTAATGTAGTGGGAGCAGTCCTCTGGAAACACTAATCAGAGTTAAGGCTAAGATTTTGTCACAGATATTTTTAGTAAAAGTCACGGACAGATCACGGGCAATAAAGAAAAATTCATGGAAGCCCATGACCTGTCCATGACTTTTACTAAAAATATGTGACAAAATGGGGAGCTCAGCTACAGGGTCCCCACACCACCTGCAGTCGCTCAGCAGCTACAGGGACCACTCCAAGCTCTGAGGGCCCCCACCACCCATGCGAGCTTGGAGCGCCAGGAGCCCCCACTGCCCGCATTCACTTGGAGCTCTGGAGTACTCCTGCTGCCCATGGTGGCCGGGAGCTCCGGAGAGCCCCCCTGGCAGCCAGGATTTCTGGGGGGGGCCTTCCAGGCACAGGGGGAATACCCCACACTTCCTGGCTGCTGCAGGCAGCATGGGGACCCTGCAACTCTCAGCAGCTGGGAGGTTGCTGGAAGTCACGGATTCTATGACTTCCACAACCACCATGAAAACATTGTAGCCTTAATCATAGTCTCCTCACAGATTTAGCATCTCACACAGTCTGGGTTTCTCAAGTTCTGCTAGGTATGATATTACAGACAATGACAGACTTGAGCAGAAAGGCAAATTTGTACTTACCAGAGAATTCTGTTTCTGTGACGTCTTTACAGATTCTCCACCAAGAAACCAGCCCATTGGCATGTTCTCAGTAGTAATTAATATCTAGCTCTGACATAATGCTTTGCAGACAAAAGAGGTCAGTATCATTTGCCTCCTTTTACAGATGTAGATTATTAGTTAGGTTGTCACAGAAAGAGAGTTATCGCCTGGTTAGAGTGGGCTGCTCAAGAGAGGAGGGAAGAGTGACAAAATCTTAGCAGCAGCTTGTCCTAATCACATTGGTGACATGGCCCACGTTCCAGAAGAGGGGAGACACTTCACAGAAATCTAATTTGCTGGTAAAACCAAATGTGCTCTTCCCCCACAGCGCCAGTACTGTAATATAGTAATGTCTAACTGTGATTATCATCTCTAACTGGTTCCATTGTGCCTTTGTTCTCACTTTCTCAGATGGGTATGCATTTTCTCAAGAAGAACACGGCGTTGTTTCTCAGTCTCAAGTTGTTCGATCCTACGACACTACCAGACAGAGAGCTGGAGTAGAGTAACACAGTTCTTTCCTGGATTGGTGGTGGGAATCATGAGATTTGGATCAATGCATCCACTGTTAACACATACTTGACTAAGGTTGGCAGCAGCAGCCAAAACACCGGAACACTCATTTCTGTGGCCTTAGCCAATGCATTTGTTATGTATTCCCCCTGCAGACCTTGAGCACACATTGTGGGGAAATCATTGTTTTAAATCAATCGCAGTGCTCCGCCTAACTTTTGTTTATGTTGTTATGAAGCATTTGACTGTGCTATGTGAGGTGTGAAATTAAAAACATTATGTTTTACCACTATTTAAAACAGCAGTATAAATTGTTCTGGGAGAAAAGTAAAGAATTTATGTTCCATGAGAAATTGGCCTTTGCTTAATTTCCTGTTTTGTTACTCACAGATTAAGCACACAGAGCTGCATGTAAGTCTTACTCTATAACATTCACTGTTTACTTTAGCTGATTGAATTTTGAAATGGACAAATTAGGTATAAACTGTTTGATTGAACAAAACAACACAGTATATGGTAGGCTGGAAAAGCTAAGTGCTTATTTTGCATACCTAGTCGTGACAAATTAACGCAGTATGACAATTCAGTCTATAAAATATTTCATGACCTTTTATAGGATTCTTCATCTTAGCATTCTTTAAAAAATTTATTCACATGGACAGTATCTATGGGTCCCTCGGGTCGCATGGCAGGACAGGTGCAGTGATTACATGCATTCTGCACAGGGAACATCCAAAAATATACAACCCCTTTCCAGCAGTTTTGTGTGTTGTACTTGGATGAGAACTTCAAATCTGGGCACGAGACATCTCTTTTTAAACTATATAACAAAACATCAAGAATTGAAATGCTCAGTACATCTTCCATGTTATTCTGCAGCAAGGAAGCAACCTCCAGCAAAAAGCTGGGTAGTGCAAAGGATTATTGAGATTCATAGGAGTGGGCAGGAACAGAAACTGCTTCAACATTTCCTCCCAGTGCTGAGGTTCACATTCTCCTTTCTAATGTCTGAAAATCTGGTGCCTTTACATCCTCTGCTGGTGGATTCTATGTAAACTCATGGGTCAAGAGTACATCTTGAACTGTCACATGCCAGGATGTGCATAATGTCTGTGCAAGAAGGGAACGGCTGTGGAAAAGATCAGTGTGCATTACAAATCCTCTATGGTCATGGAGTCTGGAGGGAACTCATACCCAAAAAAATCCAACCTTGGAATGGGAGGAAAAAGCTCTTTCTGCCCAATGCTTTGGAGAAATTGTTTGAGCACACTTCATCCTTTTGAAAACTGACCCCCCGAGCACTGTCACTGCTGCTTTAGTGTAAGGGCTTGGCTACACTCGAAACTTCAAAGCGCTGCCGCACACTGGGAGCCGCGCTCCCAGCACTGCGGCACTGTTTACACTGGCGCTTTACAGCGCTGTATCTTGCAGCGCTCGGGGGGGGTGTTTTTTTCACACCCCTGAGTGAGAAAGTTGCAGCGCTGTAAAGAGCCAGTGTAGCCAAGGCCTAAGTGGGGGATGATTGCACCAGTTCATATTGTCACATAAAAGCGTTGCTAGCCATGATGGGAAGAGAAGGCCAGCTGTTTGTGGGTTCAACTGGGTCAGTTGTCTTCCTAGATCTGATCCAGCAGCTCCCCAGATTTCCTGAGATACGTTCTGAATCCAGCAAGCTGGAAGGAATGCTGGTTGTACTGACTTACTTTCTGAATGGGGCAGGCCTGCTATTGCCTGTGTTGGAAGATTATAAAAATCTGAAAGAAGTGGGGCAGAAGTAAGAACTGAATAGAGCCCTTAGAAAGCTAACACTGTCCTCCAGATGAAGCCTATTAATTTTAGTCACCAAACCATGTTTTTGCATAGCATAAAGTAAATATTGCTGCGCAGTTTGTTTTCAGCCAACTTTCTCAGTTATTGCATAAGCTATACATGTGCACTTAATAAGCTGACACTGTTTTTGCCCTACTGACCATCATCCAGAACGTTTATTGATTGAAGTCTATTTGAAAGTAATTCAGATATGAATATTTATACTCAGCAAGCAAGCGCAGAACACTAGCTTGGCTCACTGACTTAAGGGTCTTGAGTGATCTCCAGCACTTGAACACCACAGTTCAGTTCCCAGTGCCACATCTAACGCCTAGATTTCTCTCACATTGAACAGTAAATTTTCTGGTCATACAGCACCATGCAGGATTGGGCTTGGATTAGGGTGATGATTTGGAGGGAAAAGTCACCACCTTCTAGTTGCAGTGCTAATGAGGGAATTATGCAGTGAGGGAAACTTGTGAGTAATTTGCCACAGGCATGAATGTCAAGGGGCTCTCTCTCTCTCTCTCTGTGGTTTTGTTTGTGAGAGAGACAGACAGAGACATGGATGAGGCATAAAGGAGAGAGTACACAGAGGGCAAATAAACAAAAGAGAAAACCTGATCTCAGGCATATTAGAACCTTTTTGTTTCAGTCCAACATACTAAACATTTTCTTTTTATTCAGAAACTAGTCCTGCTTAAGAATTACACAAGATAAATCTGCACTTGGACAAAGCTGCTGTTTCTGCCTTTTCCAACACCACAGAGTAAAATTAACTTCCTACACAGACAAAAATAAGCCTTTGTACTCTAAACTACACTGCAAATGTTAATATTTAAGTACTTTCAGAGGGTTTTTTGAAAGTATTGTGGAAGTAAAAAAAGAACTGACAGCGATTTGTAGGGGATTTACTCTGACTATGGGCTGTATCTTTTTGACCTAGATGTACATAGAGGTCAGAGAGTGTCACACACAAACCCTCACTAGAGTGACTAGTGGATTGAACTGAGATACATACGTTAATGTCAGCTCAATGAAAACTACATATGGGCCTGATCACACAGCTATACAGTATGTGACATGGGGACTGGTAGGTCAAATTTTATCATTGGTGCAGGACCTTACTGTGGGTCTGAGTTAATCCTGTAGCACCCACCCAGGTCAAGACCTGGCATTCTTCTTGTCCTTCAGAGTCATTACAAACACTGATCTATTGTAGTAAGCTATATCCTGGCTGCTTTAGTTCCTTGTCTTTGTGACAGTGATTAGGTGTACTCCAGCATGTATTAGCAATACAGAGAAGCACAACAGCTCTATATCAACAGAATTCCATGTTCAGTCACAGAGCTGCATATAGCAGCAGGAGCTGTCTTTGAAACAATGCTGTGAAAATGTTATCAACTAGACAGGGGAGCAGAGCAGAATAAGCTGAAGATTTTGGCTTGACAGTCTGTATTAACACTTGAGTGCTGGCCAGAAAATGGACTCGTTGGCAGCTCTCTGCATTGACCAATCTGCCAGTTCTGGGGAACAGCTGACGTGTCTCTGCCTAGGCTCCTTTGTGAAAAACAAACATTATTTGTCCCTTCGGATCAGTACAATGCACAAGCTGGAGGGGGGCATGGAAACTACTGTTTCTTTAACAAAATGCCTAGTAAATGAAAACTAGTGAATTAGGCTTTGAGATGAGCGCTGCTGAGAAGTCTGTTGACATTTTCATTTCCTTGAAAGAGCTTCAGGTCTTGCTGTAGGGAGCAAGCAGGAGAAGTCAGTAATAACTTGTCAAGGAGGACAAGTTTGCTAGGAGAATATCAATTATCATAAATAATGAAAACTAAACTAAGGTGGGCAAAATACATGAAAAGTCCATGTTGTGATGCCAGCTTTGTGCTTGTTCACTTAGGGTGACATTCAGCCCTGTACAGAGGGCCAGCACAAGACTTAAGTGGGGCATAAGACTTGTCCCACCCTAGTCACAAGGGTTAACTTCACACTTATGAGCTAAGTCACAAAATGCAGTAATTTGCACTGGTTCTCCCATGCTTCAGCATGAATCAGTGAAGTTCTGGTATCTGTTCTGCAAGCAGCCATGACTTTATAACTATCATGGATGTCATTTTAAATTTCATTTTTAAACTACTCTGGGGAGTGCGCTCTTGTCCTTACGCTTAGCACTCAGGGATTTGAACTGGAAACAGTTGCTTTAATGGGACTCAGACCCAAGAAACCCTGTGGAGTGAGATGCGCTCTCGCCTAGTTTTGAAACATGGCAAAATGTTTTAGCCTAGTTCTGACGCATTGTGTGAGGTTGCAGACCTGAAGTAGTTGACGCAGTAGTTTAAAACTCAGTCAGCCAGTGTAATGAGGCCTTCATCTGCTGATGACCCTAAATATATATATATAGAGAGAGTGATGAAAAATAGCATTGTAACCAGGGCAGTACCTGACACACTGATGTGCAAATAAAGAGGGGTTGTGAATTGAAATCCAGATGATTGGGTGTCCAGTACAACTAGCAACTACTGCCGTGCACACCAGCATTTTTCAAAGCCAAAGCTGGAGATAGGATGAGACTGGCAGATAATTATGAAAATGACAGCTGGGTTTATTAACAGCCTCCTATGGACTCCCTTGTGTAGTGAAAGGCTCACCATACAAGAGTGCATATGCACTTGCCCAATGAATGACCGAAGAGCAGAGTCCCTCTCTCCCTCACATCCCTCAAGTGCCCTTTGTACAGGAGACCTATCCTCATATTTAGCTTCTTGGGAGTCAGGTGGGGCCAATGAACCATCAGGTAGCTGGGCTTTGGTATACTGAGTTCTAATAAGTCTATGGCTACGTAGAAACTGTGTGGTTATTATTTATACTGCAAACCATGGTCACATGACCATTCCCAGAAACAGGGGAGCTAGAATATCCTGCTTCAGGAAGACAGACCCTAATTCCTTGAGAATCGCCATTAGCAGAATAGGGCCTGACATACAATGAAGCAGAGCTGAGTCTGTCCAGAATGAAGAGTATGGTGCATGTAGGGCTCAATCCTGAGAGGTGAGGGCAGGCATTTTGGCTCAGATTCAGCAATGCACTAGCTCAGGGGTTCTCAAACTGAGGGTTGGGACCCCTCAGGGGTCGCGAGGTTATTACATGGGGGGGGTGTCACAAGCTGTCAACCTCCATGCCAAATCCTGCTTTGCCTCCAGCATTTATAATGGTGTTAAATTTATTAAAAATTGTTTTTAATTTATGGGGGTGGGGTCGCACTCAGAGTTTCTTGTGTGAAAGGGATCACCAGTACAAAAGTTTGAGAGCCACTGCAGTTTTCAGGCATGTGAGCAGTTCCGTTGTTTGCAGTGGGAATATATTTACGTACAGCATGTCTGTAAGTACGTCACTGGTTCATGGCCAAAAGACACTGCATCTTGCAAGATCAAACCCAACACAGTTGCTCAGAAACACCCATAGTTAGACAAAAGTTGTCCTTGAGCATCCGGGGTTTCTAGGAGTTCAAACCCTGCCCCTCTGCTGCTCACACCAGCAGCTACTGCCATTTAATAGACTTAGTAGCAATGCTGCTCCTTAGCCCTCGTCCAGACTAACCCGCGGCATCGGCGGGTTAAAATCGATTGCTCGGGGATCGATATATCGCGTCTAGTCTGGACGCGGTGTATCGATCCCCGAGCGCGCTTACATCGATTCCGGAACTCCATCAATCCGAACGGAGTTCCGGAATCGACACGGAGAGCCGCGGACATCGATGCAGCGCCGTCCAGACTGGTGAGTACCTCGATTTTAGAAATTCGACTTCAGCTACGTTATTCACGTAGCTGAAGTTGCGTATCTAAAATCGATTTTAATTCCTAGTCTGGACGTGGCCTTAGGGTCATTCAGAACAGCAACAGAGCTCAGAAACTCCTGATTCAAAAAGCTAGTCCGTCTAGCATCTGAGCTCGAGGAAATTCTCACTGAGAGAGGGGGCCTATGACACACAGATTACTAGTTCTGGTCCATCCAGTTCGGGCGATGGTACCCTCAGACTCTAGCCAGTTCAGTAGGTTCTGTGCTGTAAGGTCAAGGAAGCCCCCCCAACCCTTGTTATTTCCAGATTAAAATCAGAATGGCACAGTCCATTGCCAGGCAACATGTGATGCCCAAGTGATGTTACGTCTTCCACAGTTAACACGTTCCAGCCTCGGCGTCTCTCAGCCCATGGCATGTGTGCTCAAGATGACTGCCTGGCGGGCCCAGTGGGTCACACCCCACTTGGTCAAGAATGTTAAAAAATTGGCAGAATATTGCAGCTGGGCACAAGGGGAAGAGCAACTCCCTCCCTCCTGCTTCCAAACCACAATAACACATTCTCCCCCGCCGCCGCCACCCCCATCTGCTCTTTTCCACAAGCACACAGGGCTCTCGGCGATGTGCTGCTTTCAGAGGCTGTGGCGCTGGCTTTAATGCCTTGTGAACAAATGCTGCTCCACAGTTGAGCACTGTGCAGGAAGGCTGGGGAAAGGAAGAGGAGCACCATGCCAGAGCCCCACCAGCACCCGCTCTCTGCAGCAGTAGCCTCAACCAGTCATCCCCCTTACCCCCACAACACACAAAATCTTCCCCTTGTTTCTACCTGTGAGCGAAAGCCCACAATTCTTTGGGACAGGGTAGGCAACAGACCGATTTCTTGGGCAGTGTTTGCATTGTGGACCCAAAAAGAATGAAAACTCTGGAGTTACATCATACTGAAGACAACAGCGATAGGGCTTCACTGCAGCAATAACTTGGCCTCTTACTAAAGCCTCTAGCCTAGCTCTCAGCTAGACACAGATACGGCCAGACACAAAAACTTTCACAAGGGTGGTGGTGCTGCCAGCCTCGGCTTGCCAGCCCGTCCAGAGGCTACAAGCTAAAGACTGAGTGTTGCTTTCACGCGGGCTGGGCTCTATCCTCTTGCCAGTGTGGATGCAGGCTAAACCTGGCCAAGCACATCCTCCAATGCCTCTCCCCCATGGGTCTAGCTAGAAGGCTGAACAAGAAGCTCTCTCACAATTCTCTGGGAAAGGTTCATGAAGCAGCTCAGTTTATGGCTGCACTAAGGACCATGAGATGTGCCCCCAGAAGGCCTAGCACCTCATATGAGACAGTGCAGCCCCTGTGTGAACTCAGTCAAGTGGACACACTGGCATACCAAGCACTCAGGTTAACTCTGCAATGAAGCCATAAGCCCAGGAGAGACACTTGCAGCTCACCTGAGCAAGGACTGCAGGAGATAGGCCTGTTTCTCAGTGGCAGGGGCCACACTTTTTTCTAGACAGACAATAATGTCAGGAAAGAGGATTTTTACTGGCACAAACTGGAACTAAAAGGCAGAAAAGCGACAGCCTCCATATGGCCAGGCCTGACTATGGAGACACCTGTGAAAAACCCAGTGAGCAAAGCTAGCCTGAGAGATTGCCGTAAGTACACCTCTACTTGGCTGATGACGTCAGCAAACTTGCAACCATAAAGTGGTGAAGCAAAAGGAAAGAAAGTCAACACGAACACTGGGTTGTGAGTGTTTTAAAGCCTGATTACCTTGCTGGGTGGTTTCAGTGAGAAGCTGTTCCAGACTCATTTTGGCATTAATTAAGCGATTCCAAAACATCTGCAGGGATGTTTGGAAAACAGAATTCAACAGCTGTTGTGTACACTTCTGCTTTCCCCCACTGGTCTGGCTCTTTGGTCAGGAAATGCACGTGAATGCTTACAGCTTTCATCAGCAGCAGGAATCAGACTGGAAAAGCTGCTCAGCATTGTCCTCATCTCTTTTAAACCAGGGCACTCGAGCAAGCGAACCAATTAGTCAGTTAGGCCTCATGAGACCGGGGGGGGGGGGGGCAGAGGGGGAAGGGTGCAAGAATGGGGGATATTCCATTCTGTTTGAAACCATATCCTGGCTCTCTACAACCGCAGTGTAGCCCATTGTTCCTGGAGGTCAAATATTCAGCCATTTGAGTGACAGGATCTTTACCAGCATCTTTTTCATCAGTGAGCAAAGTCATGTGCCCCCTTGGCTGTCATATCTGTGTGCCAATTGCTTAAATATTGGTTCAGATGGGCAGGTTTTAATCTGGATATGCAGAGCGGAGCAATGCTGTGGGGGAATGTTTAATTGGTTCCCAGCAGAGAAACAAGCGCTGCGCTTGTGTGTGGGTTTTTTCCTTCTAGAAGTGTTACCATTTTCACATTCTATTAATGTCCTCTGGTAGTTTCCATACAGCAGCAGTGCATTACAGTAGAGTTTGTTTCCCTCCCAAAGTGAATACAAATGAAGGTCATTTACTTGTACAGTTAGCTGGTTTGGCAAACTTAGTAAATGTGTAGTTTTGAACCATATTGTTGAGTGGTGTATGATGGCCACAAAGATTTCCAATATTTCTTTTCTTGCTGGATGAGGGGATTTTTATATTTTGTTTTCTCACCACCCTGCGTGTTACAGCAAAGAAGTTCAATATTAAATACAGTCAAGGTTTAGCCCGCAAATCTGCTGTGGTCTCTCTCATTCATTACCTTACTGGGTGATTTTTAAGGGCTGCTCCGGCTCCCATTGCCATCAATGATTGAAGGGGATCAGGCCTCCCAAAGTCAGCATTAGCTAATTAAAATAAGAATGGCACTGGCTTGCTTTGCAGCTTGCACCTATTATTCAAATGGCCATTGACTGTAGCCAGAGGGCAAACCTGCCTTTTTTTCAAAACTAGGCGGAGGCCTGATGTGTTCTCTTACCACTGCCTTTGGGTCTGTGAGGGTGCCGCAGTCTAGTGACCCATCAGCATAGTCAAACCCACATGGAGAAGCTGGAATGACAGACGTGCCAGTGAGGGGTACAGTGGAGGTGCAAAGTGGTTTTAACATTGGGCTTATGCCCTTTCTTGGTTTTTTGATAATGTGGAAAGAAGGCCAAAGAGGGTCTCTTTCCAGCAACAGTCTGTTGGGTTTTTCTGCTCAGGAATATTAAGGCTTCTCTTCCCTGGATGTGCCTTCAGTGACACGTTAGCTCCAGTTGGTTCCACTCCAGTTAGCCTAGCTCAGGGACCTCAAACCCAAATCACCACATGAGGATGAGTACATCGGCCAGAGGGCTGCATCGCTGACACCTTTTCATACAACGATACAAAAGTAGAGTCAAAAATGAAAAAACTGGTGAGTAATATAGCATTCTATTAAAAGTCGATGTATTCACTTTTTTAAAACTGTAATGCCAAGAGGGGTTTTAATAAAATATAAACACCTGTAACTATTCCTTATGTGGTCAGTAACACTGATGATGATCTTCACCAGGGGTCTCAAATACGTGGCCTGTAGGCCATTTCCCGTGGCCTGCCATAGGCGCCGACTCTCTCCTGCACTGCATAACCATTTCCATCCCACCCCACCCCAGTAACAGCACAAAGTCAAGAGGGAAACTGAGGCTCACCTAGGAATTATAAAAATGTTACAGAAAATTTCCACTTTGTCACAGACACTGTCCAGTGTCCCAACTGAAAGACTCCTGGGCAATGGGGGGAAGGGGGTACCTCTGGGTGCCCAGCACCCCTAACAGAGAGATCCCTGGGTGTTGGGGGATGGTGCCTGGGGCCCCTAACAAACAGTCTATCACAGGGGTCTCAAACACCCGGCCTAACTGCTACCTCGCCTCTTCCCACCCCCTTCCCTGCCCCCATTCCAAGCCCTCCCCAAAGTCCCTGCCCCAAATCTGCCCTCTCCCTGCCCCTATTCCAACCCCTTCCCCAATCCCCGCCCTGGCCCCGCCTCTTCTCCGCCGCCTCGCCTGAGCTTGCCACGTCCCTGCTCCTCCCCCCTCCCTCCTGGAAAGTCCTACGCGTTGCCAAACAGCTGTTTGGTGGTGGGAAGCACTGGTTGGTAGCCGGAGGAGTGGGGACGTGGCATGCTGGGGGGGAGAGGTGGAGGGAGCTGGGCAAGGGGGGAGAGGGGAGCTTGGCAGCAGGCAGAGTTGGCACCTATGGTGGGCTGCAGGAAATAGCTTGTGTTTGAGACCGCTGCTTTAGTCTGTAAACTTCTCCTCCCCCTCTGACCCACAGCAGGCCAGCCAGCTTAAGTGCAAAGCACCACCATTCTTCAGCTGAGGGTTTGTGTATGTGGACAGAATTTGCATTAGTGAGAATAAATGAGTGAACTTTGCAGTCAGGATTAGCCCTCCCAAGTTTTAGTGGTGGGCTCGAGGAGTGCATATCATGAGCTCTCCAACTTCCTTGAAGGGTGCTGATGTTTGCTTTGTAACAAGCCATCCTGTGTCCCAACTGTAATTTGACAGCAGAATGAAAATAGGTGTTAATAAAACAAAAACAGATGATTTTTGAAAGAGTGTGACTAAAAATCTCTGCCTCTCTGAGTTGCTCAGCGTTCAGGCACATATGATGTCATGATTTAACTAGTTCTCTAGTCACTGCAGATTTTCCCAGAGTGGGCAAACTTGATTTTTTAAATTTACAAATGAACAAAAAACCAAACCCCCCTTCCCTACAAACAATCTCTCTGGACTTTGTAAAGAAGCAAAAAAAGATGCAAGCCCAATTCCCACCACACCCCCCTTTTTTGTAGTAACAGGTCACCTTTTAAAGCACTTCAGTAAAAACTTTGGGAACCACTGTTTTAAAGTGACCCACCAATTACATTTTGGCTTCCTGGTGACCCACCTCACATCCAAATTCATAGGGTGGCCCCCTACCAAACTCATAGACCAGCATCCTTCTCCTCTGCTGCTGGCGCCTCTTCCTCCTCACCCCACCAAGGGGCACCCACCACACATAGTAGCACCATCCACCCTTGCAACCCAAACCCCAGCCTTGTGCAGAAGGGAGGTCCTTGGGGAGGGGAGCTGGTGAGCGAGCCCACCCTGCCATCACCCAATAGTGGTAGCTCCTGATCTGTGGGGTGGAACCCAGCTTCCCCTCTGGGCATTGTGACTTGGTGCACAGGGGTTGCAGTGCCACTCAGATTTGGCTTGCCAACTCCATTGTGGAGAGGTGGCCAGGGCAGGCTAAACCTGAATGGCGCTGGGCTCTCATGTTCTAGGTTGCAACACCTGGAGAGGGGAGCTGGGCCCAGCCCAATGAGACAAAAACTGCTGCTGTGAGGTGAGTGCAGGGAAGGCTCATTCTCCAACCACTCCCGCAAACAGGGGACTCCCCTGCACACCAGGCCCCTAGCTCCCCTGCTGTGGGAAGACCAACCGTATAGGGTGCACCGCTTTAAAATACTTTTATGCAAGAAGCAAAATACTCTAACCCCTGCTTTCCTGCTCAAAGAACAAACACACCTATGGTAACACAGTAAACAGAAGTCACAGCACTAAAGTCATGTGCGCAGCTCTCTGATTCCTTCACACTGCTTTTTAGGACATGCCCTCTCTCTCCCCCACCTGCACATAATCTGCTTAGATTGTAAACTCTTCCAAGCAGCAACCTTACCCTTTTGCTTACTGTCTGTAAAGTGCCTGGCACGCACTTGGGTGCCATCTCAATTATTATTAATAATAAACAGTATTAATTGTAAAACTTGAAGACAAATGCTGTTAGTGCTCACTTCTTAGTGAACCCTAATCCTTGCATTGCCATTTCTCACACAGGGCATTAGTCCAGAGGTGCTACTGTTAAGAAACTGAATAAAAAAAATTTTAAGCTGAAATGGTAAAAAAAAGAGTTGAAAAGTGATGTAAATATCAACGCTATCAGTTAAGTCTCTCTGCTCACTTCCAAGTCCTTCAGTCCTCAAACTGCTCCACTGCAAGGCTGTCGATGTTGATGTTGAATATTCACATCCTGGAGCCATTTGCTGGAGCAGCTGTTAAGGCTGTCGCTGGTGTTTCTCAGTGCCTCATACCAGACCAAAATGGAATCAAAGTCTACACCCTCAGCTTCATGCTTAACCTCAGACAGGAGCATGAAAACAGTATAATTTAGAAAGGTCCAGTTTCAGACTGCTAAGAAGATTTCAGAAACAAAAATCCCAATCCCTACTATCCATTTCTACTGTATCTTATCATCTTAGAACCTTGTCTTCTTAGAGACTTTTAGCCAGATACCGTCTTCTCCCTTATCTCCTCTTTGCACTGAAAAATGATGGGAGTATTGAATGAAAACCTACAAGATTTCCAGGAGGTGCTGGGTTCCATTGGTGTGAAAAATCCTCACCCTGAGCAAAGTAGTTATACTAATCTAACCCCTGTGTAGACAGCTCTATGCTGAGGTGAGAGGGCTTCTCCTGTCAACATAGCTACTGCCTCTTGAGGAGGTGGATGAACTACATCGATGGGATTCAAAGTAGCAGCCATGTTAGTCTGTGTCTGTAAAAAGAACATGAGTATTTGTGGCACCTTGGAGACTAACAAATTTATTTCAGCATGAGCTTTTGTGAGCTACAGCTCACTTCTTCGGATGCATAGAATGGAACACACAGACAGGAGATATTTATACATACAGAGAACATGAAAAGGTGGAAGTATGCATACCAACAGGGAGAGTCTAATCAATTGAGATGAGCTATCATCAGCAGGAGAAAAAAAACTTTTGAAGTGATAATTAAGATGACCCGTAGAAGGTGTGAGGAGAACTTAACATAGGGAAATAGATTCAGTTAGTGTAATGACCCAACCATTCTCAGTCTCTGTTTAAGCCTGAGTTAATTGTATCTAATTTGCATATTAATTTGAGTTCAGCAGTCTCTCTTTGGAGTCTGTTTTTGAAGTTTTTTTGTTGCAAAATTGCCACCTTCAAGTCTGTCACTGAGTAGTTAGAGAGGTTGAAGTGTTCTCCCACTGGTTTTTGAATATTATGATTCCTGATGTCAGATTTGTGTCCATTTATTCTTTTGCGTAGAGACTGTCCGGTTTGGCCAATGTACATGGCAGAGGGGCATTGCTGGCACATGATGGCATATATCACGTTGGTAGATGGTGCAGGTGAACGAGCCCCTGATGGCGTGGCTGATGTGATTAGGTCCTATGATGGTGTCACTTGAATAGATATGTGGACAAAGCTGGCATCAGGCTTTGTTGCAAGGATAGGTTCCTAGGTTAGTGTTGATGTTGTATGGTGTGCGGTTGCTGGTGAGTATTTGCTTCAGGTTGGGAGGCTGTCTATAAGCGAGGACTGGCCTGTCTCCCAAGATCTGTGAGAGTGAGGGATCATCTTTAAGGATAGGCTGTAGATCTTTGATGATGTGCTGGAGAGGTTTTAGTTGGGGGCTATAGGTGATGGCTAGTGGCGTTCTGTTATTTTCTTTGTTGGGCCTGTCCTGTAGTAGGTGGCTTCTGAGTACTCTTCTGGCTCTGTCAATCTGTTTTTTCACTTCAGCAGGTGGGTATTGTAGTTTTAAGAATGCTTGATAGAGATCTTGTAGTGTTTATCTCTGTCTGAGGGATTGGAGCAAATATGGTTGTGTCTTAGAGCTTGGCTGTAGACAATGGATCGATGGGAGACACTCTCCTGTCTTCTCTAAAGGCTCTAGCGATACAGCTGTGCTGCTGTATGTGAAGACAAGCTCCTAGTACCTTTGGCACCTTTGGAAATGTGGTGTGTAGTATTTGAATGATCTGCCCCATAAAGTTGTCTGCTCTGTGGGTTTCTGTTGGAGTTGTTTTTCTAAGTGCTGCTGAGTTGCAATCCAAATGATTGATGTTTCCATTTTATTATATAGACAGATTATTCTTGATGTCAAGCAGCTTTTTCCTCCAAGTTCCAAAAAGTTAATTTATGCACAATAGGCTATTTAGCTAATTAAAAGTTCTTTTGTAACAAGTTAACACATACAGCCTGTGAAGCTACTGACTGGCAAGCCACAGTCCTGGGGAACTGCTGAAATTGATCTACAAATGGATCTTGAATGGTGAGTGTTGCTTCCCACTGTCAGTTGAATGGGAACAGTTCATTAGACTCAGACAAATCTGTTGAGCTAACTATTCTTCCCCCTGTTACTCAGGCATGGTTTTACTAAAAAGTTAGGTCAACCCAGCTACTTTGCTCAGGGGTGTAAAAAATCCACACACACCCCCAAGCAATGTAGTTAAGTTGACCTAAACCCCAGTGTAGACAGTGCTAGGTTGATTGAAAAATTCTTCTGGCAACCTAGCTATCTATCTCTCTGGGAGATGGCTTAACTATGCTGAGCAGAGAACCCTTCCCGCCTGCATGGGTAGCGTCTACACCAGGGCTGGCTCCAGCTTTTTTGCCGCCCCAAGTGGCGAAGAAAAAAAAAAAGAAAAAGCCGCTATCGGTAGCAATTCGGCAGCAGCTCTACCACGCCGCTTCATTCTTTGGTGGCAATTTGATGGCCGGTCCTTCCCTCCCAGAGGGACCGAGGAACCCGCCCCCAAATTGCCACTGAGGACTGGGACGTGCCTCCCCTTTCCATTGGCTGCCCCAAGCTCCTGCTTCCTGCGCTGGTGCCTGGAGCCGGCCCTGGTCTACGCTGAAGTACTATGGCGGCACAATGGCAGTGCTGCAGTTGTGCTGCTGTAGCACTTCAAGTGTAGACAAGCCCTCAGTGTGGATAACAGTAGCCACCTGCACAGTTTTTATGGGAGGAAGGTGACTGGAGAAAAAGGAATTTTTTAAAAAAAAATTTGGATTTATAATTGGGCTGAAAAAAACCCTTGCTAATCTTGAAAGGGAGCTACCTCCAAGCAAATTAATTTAGTATTTTAGCCAGAAAAAAATTAACATGAGCCTACTTTTCTATTAATGTAGATGCAAAAACCAATATCTGAATGCAGCTGATAGGTCTTGAGGTCTTTAAACCGTGATTTGAGGACTTCAATAGCTCAGACATAGGTTAGGGGTTTGTTACAGGAGTGGGTGGGTGAGATTCTGTGGTCTGCATTGTGCAGGAGGTCAGACTAGATGACCATAATGGTCCCTTCTGACCTCAAGTCTATGAGGACAAGCTGAAGGGCAGCTTGATACCAGACTGCACCACCATTGCAGGTTATTATGCCTGATTCCTAATCTCTCTGAATATCTTGTACATGTCCCATTAAAAAATCATGTACAATGAATAGAAAATACTATATATGCCTAGTGAAGGTAGATATTTTACTTTAAAAATTTAGAGCCTAATTCTGACTTTATACTACATTTACACTTTTAAAACTCCATTGACTTCAACAGAGTTGCTTCTGAACTGCACTGGTGCAAGTGAGAGACGAACCAAATGTGCAGAACAATACACAAACTGTCTAGTGTCTTGAATCAATACGAGTCAGTCTCTCAGTGTAAATATTGAGGGAATTAGCAGCTGCTTAAGACAATATTTACCTTTAGGGTAATAAATCTTATTAGTGACTTCAAAATAAATCAGCATCCTCAATTACATCCTGTAAATTGTCAGCCGGCCCCAACCCAGGCATAAGTGGGCACACTTCCATTGATGTCTGTGGCGTTTGTTGCCCAGCTGAATTTGGCTCTGTGTCTAACAGTCTCAAACACTTCACTAGCTCCTTCCCTCAGATCTCAAAGCACTTGACAAACTTTAATGAATTAAACCTTCTAACATCTTGGGAGACTGATAAGCATTTTCATCTCTGTTTTATGGATGGGAAAGAACAGGTCCAGGGAGGTGGTGATTTGCCTAAAGTCACAGAGCCAGACATATTTCTTTATTCCCATTGCAGTGTTTTGAAGGTGACTTAAAAAAAGAAAAATAATTGGGGTTGTGCTCTTACATGTTTCTTCATTAATTATACCGAAGGGCCTGAAAAGTTGGTTGGTTGGGTCTTTTTTTTCTTTATTTTTCTACTTGATTTTTACCTTAGAGATATCAAGTCTTTACTTCCTTAGGTTTGCTGAAGATTTCCGTGGTGCCCAGAGAAAAGGACTGAGTTTTAAGGAGTGAGGCTTTTTATTCTCACTCTTTGCTGGGCATCTGGATTAAATAGGAATTAAAAAATCAAAAAACAGAGCTTTAAGTCTGAATAAAATAAACCAACTATTTTACTTAACCAAGCTTCACTTGCTTTGCCTTCTGATGTCATAATCCTACTAGTTTTCCAGGCACCTGTGAAAAATGAGGTAGAAAAAACTTGATGTAAAACAATGAGATTTTTATTTAAACAAACAGCTTTCCTTACAGACCTTCCTTCAATAAACACCCTAAAGAAGCAAAAAAAGGGCATGGGGGGGGAACTACAACCCCTTTTCCTTTTGAAGGTCACCTTTAACCCCTGGATCATCAACTTTAGAAGGCAGCATCCTAAAAGTTGCTGTTAGGAATGTTGTCTGCACACTGGAAAACATAATCAAGAAGTCCCAGGGGAAATGGCAAATACTAAAAGTAAATAAAATTAACCAGTGCCCCTGGCCAGTCCAGCACAATCCTGCAGGCATTGTCTCTTGGCTATTTGCCAGCTGTGTGCTAGTACAGCCAGGCTTGTTTTTTTGTAAATGAAAATAAGGGAGTAGCAGGAGACAGCCTGCAACACCCCTAGTAAGTTTTCTGCCGTTGCAAGTGAAACATTTGCCTTCTTGCTGTTGGTTTTTGGCTACTACTGGTTGGAAAATCTTGACAGCAGAAAGTCTTATGTTAATGTAGTGAATGTCTGCACATACTTTTACAATGCAGTGTAACCTGTACAGGACACCACCCTTTTTAGGCAGCTTTTTCAGGTCCCCAAACCAGGACACATTGCTGCTGTCACATAAAAGGCCATTTCTAGTAAGCTATAAGCTTTTGTCAGTGACTTGAATTGCTGTTTAGACTAGGGGTCACTGTATATTATTGCTGTTTAGGCTAGGGGTCACTGTATATTATTAACCTGAATAAAACCTCACCAACTGCCCCATTTGTTTATTTTAGGGTTAGCTAAAGGAGCAACTACTTGTAGGGGATGCATATGTCAGCAGCTTCCCTCAGCTGAGCTGCAATGCTTCCAGCTCTAACTCCCTTGCTTACTAAGGAGGGCGATATGGAAAGGTTTATGTAATGCAGAACAGACAAATATCCAATGGCCCCTGTGGGAGCGAGTGATTGGGTAACGCAGGAAAACAAGAGCCATAGAAGGAAATAAACGATGCCCAGTGTGGAGGCAGAGGAGAGGGATGTGAAGGGTGCATGCCCTTGAGCACCACTAACAAGCAACATGAAAAAATCCCAGGATCAGTGTGTGGGAGATTTTTCCGGATATAGAGAACAAATTGAGCCAGGCAAACACGATAGCTTTTTTGTGATCAAATTACAAGATCTGTGGGTGCAGGGAAGGCAGTGGCTGTACATTAACACCTCACTAATCCATGCTGTGGTGAACCTGCACTGAAAGCAGATTTCCAGGTTTGCACTTTCCTTTAACATAGAATAGATCAACAGAGTTCTATGGCTTGTCTAGGAGCAGGGACAGTTCACGTGCCTCCATGCTCTCTGCAGGCCAATGGAAGAGTGACATGTCATCCTAACCCTGCCCTGGCACGGGTTAAAGCCCTGAGATGAGATTGCTTATGTTACTGCTGCTGAGCTGGAGTGATCAGACTTTTTATAGGAATAGAAAAGTAGCTGGTAGAGAGACCTTCAGAAAGGCCATCGCTGCTGCTTCACTTGTCTCCTTAAGAGCTGCTGCTTTGAAGGCAGGCATTGCCTTTCTCTGTCATTCAGTCCAGCCATGGAGGGTGTATATTATATTATTATTATTATTATTATTATCTTCTTCATCTGAAGTATCAGAGATGCGCACAGCTGGAGATGGGACACTGCACAGGAGTCTAAGGTGACACTGACCAATCGCTCTCTCTGGTGGCTGGCTGGTTCTTGCTCATATCCTCAGGCTCTAGCTGATCACCATATGTGAGGGTCAGCAAGGAATTCTCATCCCTCACCCCCGGACCAGATTGGCAGTGACCTGGGCGGGGGAAGGGGAAGTGGGAGGGAGTTTGGCGTCCTCTGCACTGTGTGAGGGCGAGTCACATGGCTGGATTATCTGGGTATTTCTCACTTAATCATTTCTCTGCCATACCAGGGGCCTCAGGCACTGATGCCCCTCAGTCCCTCCTATTCTCAGCCTAACAGTCTAGGTTCCTGGGAGGCTGTAATACTTTGGTCTAGTTTCGGTTGCTGGGTTTGGTGTGTGGGTGCTAGTGGCCTGTGATGTACAGGAGGTCAGACTAGATGATCTGGTGGCCCCTTAGGGCCTTAAATTCTACGACTCTATTTTAAAGATGGCTGCCACCTCTTGACCAAGGGGAACGAACTTAACCCATTTGTGCCACCTCTTCTTCCCTGCTTAATGAAGGGTAGGAGGGCTCAGGACTGTGGATGTCCTTTTCCTTCTGCATGGAGGAAGTGGTGGTTAGTTTTACTTGACTCCCACAGCTGGTCTGAATGCCCTGGGGCTTTCAGATGTTGGTGGCTCCCTTAAGAGCTGCTGTTGAAGGGGAGGAGGTCCAACGGAGGCTGCATTTCTAATGGCCTCTCTCACTCCTGATAGCCTCACAGTGGCTGCTGAGTCCCTCAACAGCTTCAATGAGAGTCAGCTCCCGCCCCCTTCAGCACCAGAATGCCGGAGAAGGAAGAGCACAGTAAGTTGCCTGGGTCAGGAATACAGCCATTCCTGGGATCAGGGATGACATGGCATTCTCCCAAATGGCATTACCTCCACTCGCCCTGAGCCATTCACAGACCTTACTAGCCTGCAATGGGGCTCCCCTGGAAGCATGCATTAATAAGTCTCTGCTGTAGTATAGGCAGACATTTGATATAGTGCCTCATACAATTCTATTTGAACAATTATTTCCATTTGCCTTGGGCAGAAGCTCTGTCACATGGATTGAAAACAGACTGAAGAATTGCAAACAGCAGTCAGTGACCAACACCACCATGCCAGATTGTGAGAGAGTGGACAGTTAGCACAGTGACAGGTGGTAGGCCTGGTTTTATCAGGCACGGAACTGTAGTGATCTAGAGGAAGGGTTAAACAGCACATTCATTCAATTGGCAAGTGATACTAAACAGAGGAGTGTTGCAATTCCCATTGAGGACAGAGAAATAATACAAATGGACCTACAGAGAAGTGAGAAATCTGAGCCAGAAATAATGAGATTCAGCTTGGAAAAATACAAGTGAATACATATAGGGAGTAATATTTAATAACAAATATTCAGTGGGAGGAAGATACTTGAAAAGCAG
Source organism: Gopherus flavomarginatus (assembly GCF_025201925.1). Taxonomy (NCBI): domain Eukaryota; kingdom Metazoa; phylum Chordata; order Testudines; family Testudinidae; genus Gopherus; species Gopherus flavomarginatus. The sequence continues at coordinate 329,153,676 of NC_066617.1, forward strand.
GAATTCTGAAAAAGAACTAAAGACTTGTCTACACTTAAAATTTAGGTCAACATAGCTGCAGCATAAAAATTCACATCCTGAGCCACATAACTATGCCAACCTAACCCCGGCAGTTGACAAAGAATGCTTCCATGAAGATAGCTACCATCCCTCAGAGATGTTCTTACAGAGACAGAAAACCCCCTTCTATCAGTACAGGCTGTGTCTACACTATGGGATTATGCTGGCATAGCTACAGTGCTGCAGCTATGCTGCTACAGTCGCTGTAGTGTAGACATGGCCTGAGAGTGAACAGCAAATAGGATATTTTGAGAAGTACAGTGTTGCTATAGTTAAAGTACATGGCTATGAGTTGAGATCTGGCTTATTCCTGACTCTGCAACAGGCTTCTTGCAGAAACCTTAAGCAATCTAATCCTTTTTAGCCTCAGTTTCCCATAAAACATGGAGATGCCTCATAAAAATGCCAAAGCTGTATAGAATATAGGCTTAAAATGGAGCATAAATTCTTATTCTCCAAAAGTAAGTTGCTAATCAATGGGAAATTTCACACAGGTTTAGTTTTTAATGTCTTTTGAATTTTCTCTGTAGTTAGTTTGATTGCTCAGGATATAGTTTTAATAGCGAGTCTGTGTTGTACTCTGGCTGAAATTTGTTCTTGGCAGGCCCACGTTTCACTGTTGTCTGATCTCTCTTAAAAAGCATTCTATATCTATGCAAAACTTCATAAAGAGGTAACCAGATTTGGGCCAATGGGAAAGTTCTTTTTCATGTTGGCTTTTAGGATAATTTTTAGCTGTTAGTCACATTATAATTGAAAGTTTATATGCTCTACAGCTGATTAATTGAGGCTGTTTGCTTGCAAGCCTGACTGGTGGCAGAGGTACTGGGCACATGCTAGCCCAACTGATGTGTGAAGACCTGTATTTTTCTGTCAGATTTTAGTCCAACAAGGAAGGCTTTATGTATAGCTGTTGATGGATAAGATGCCACCCTCAGTGAAAATGCCACCAATAAGACTGGGCTACAATTGTTGAGAAGTCATCTGCTTCAGAGATAAAATGTGATATTTATTATGTATTTTGATGTGCTGAATTCAAATATGACAATTAAAATAACTGATTGGCTACTGTTTCTAAGATATTTAAGTTTTTACATTTTATGTCTATGTATATTGTGTAGATAGTAGAGGACAGGGTCAAAATTCAAAATGATCTGGACAAATTGGAGAAATGGTCTGAGGTAAACAGGATGAAGTTCAATAAAGATAAATGCAAAGTGCTCCACCTAGGAAGGAACAATCAGTTTCACACATACAGAATGGGAAGAGACTGTCTAGGAAGGAGTATGGCAGAAAGAGATCTAGGGGTCATAGTGGACCACAAGCTTAATATGAGTCAACAGTGTGATACTGTTGCAAAAAAAAGCAAACATGATTCTGGGATGCATTAACAGGTGTGTTGTAAACAAGACACGAGAAGTCATTCTTCCGCTTTACTCTGCGCTGGTTAGGCCTCAACTGGAGTATTGTGTCCAGTTCTGGGCACCGCATTTCAAGAAAGATGTGGAGAAATTGGAGAGGGTCCAGAGAAGAGCAACAAGAATGATTAAAGGTCTTGAAAACATGACCTATGAAGGAAGGCTGAAGGAATTGGGATTGTTTAGTTTGGAAAAGAGAAGACTGAGAGGGGACACGATAGCAGTTTTCAGGTATCTAAAAGGGTGTCATCAGGAGGTGGGAGAAAACTTGTTCACTTTAGCCTCCAATGATAGAACAAGAAGCAATGGGCTTAAACTGCAGCAAGGGAGATTTAGATTGGACATTAGGAAAAAGTTCCTAACTGTCAGGGTAGTTAAACACTGGAATAGATTGCCTAGGGAAGTTGTGGAATCTCCATCTCTGGAGATATTTAAGAGTAGGTTAGATAAATGTCTATTAGGGATGGTCTAGACAGTATTTGGTCCTGCCATGAGGGCAGGGGACTGGACTCGATGATCTCTTGAGGTCCCTTCCGGTCCTAGAGTCTATGAGTCTATAAATTGTAAACCTAGGTCTTTTCATGTGTTTATGGTTGCTTTACATGATAATATTTCACCTGTCCTGTTTATGTAACACTTTAAAAATCAGCAAAAAGGGTTATATAAATAAAATTTATTATGAAACAAAAGGCAAAAAACTATTATGTACATAGTTTAGTCCTATTCAGTGTCTACTCGGCGCTTCTTGGCTTGTCTCTTGTATTCATTAAATGGAGCATCTCTTGTCACTCTCCAGCAATAGTCTGCAAGCATTGATGGGCTCCATTTGCCCTGATAGCCTGCCAGGAGATTCCACTGCTGTAGTCTAGAGCCCAACAGCTCTGCCTTACTCTTGGGTAGTTCCAAATCCCTGACAAGGTCATTCAGTTCGCCTTGTGTTATGAGGTGTGCTTCAGAGGAGGAGGATGGGAGAAAATGTGGGTCCTGTGACATTGATGGTTCAGGACCAGAAGTTTCATCCTCTTCTTCTTCCTCGTCTGACTCAAGTGAGAATGATTCTGGTGCATCAGGAACCGGCAGTCCTTCTCCGTGGGGTACTGGGCGTATAGCTGATGGAATGTTTGGATAATGCACAGTCCACTTTTTCTTCTTTGACACACCTTTCTCAACTGGAGGCACCATGCAGAAGTAACAATTGCTGGTATGATCTGTTGGCTCTCTCCAAATCATTGGCACTGCAAAAGGCATAGATTTCCTTTTCCTGTTCAACCACTGGCGAAGATTTGTTGCACAAGTGTTGCAGCATATGTGTGGGGCCCACCTCTTGTCCTGATCTCCAATTTTGCAGCCAAAATAAAGGTGATAGTCTTTCTTAACCATAGTGGTTATACTGCGCTTTTGTGATGCAAAAGTCACTTCACCACAAACATAGCAGAAGTTATCTGCACTGTTCACACAAGTACGAGGCACCTCTGTTCACTTTGGCTAAACAGAAATGTGTCCCTTTGCAAAATCAAACACTGACAAATAAGAACGCATGACACTGGATGATTTCTAGAGCTGATATAGGGCAATTTGTTCAGCAGAGTGATGTAAGTTTCGTTATGATTGCATCATCCATGACTTCTAGGAATAACATGATGCAATTCATATCATGTATGATGCAATACCAGCTTCAGATTGCATCATTCATTGTTTTGCCTCAAAAGCAAGTACTGTCCAAACCCAGTCATAGATTTATTCATAGATCCAGTCAAAGATGTATTGTAGTCATTTCTGGTTTAAATTGAGATCCCTTCCCTTTATAACTCACTTATCCTCCGGCATTCCCAAGTCAAGGGTCGTATATACTGACCCAATAGCATATCTTGAAAACTAGAGCCAATCAACAATTTTAAGCATCATTTTCGTTCTCAGTGACCCAGCATTAGTAAAGTTGGACTACATTTATTTCAGAAGCATTTTGGCTGTAGAGCAGTGTAATTAAACTTTTAGGAAATTAGCACACATACACACTAATTCTTTGTTGTGAAGCAGATAGTGTTGGTGCACACATGCATACCTGACACAAGTCCCAAAAGCAAAGAAATTAAAAGTTCTCACCTAACAGTACGTACACTTGATCACAGGCCCACACCTGACCATACCACAACTGCTGTACACCACAGGGCATGCACCACAACTGTAACTCAGCTCCCTGGTACCCACACACCCTTTATCAAACTAGCTGCTCTCAGCACAATCACTACACCAAATAGTCACAACTGCTAGAGTTGGCAAACAATCTAGTGAAGCAGTATGTGCATAAAGGCAAAAGTGGGGCAGAGTTAAAGTTGTGGTGTACAGTAGTTGTGATATGGTCAAAGGCTGGACTAGAGAATGTGTTCTGTTAGGTGGCATAACTTCATTTCTTTATGTTTGTGGCTTTGTGTCAGGTGCATGTGCAGAAACCCTAACTGCTTCACAATTAATAATAATTGGAGATATACCTATCTCCTAGAACTGAAGAGACCTTGAAAGATCATTGAGTCCAGTCCCCTGCTTTCACTAGCAGGACCAAGTACTGATTTTTGCCCCAGATCCCTAAGTGGCCCTCTCAAGGATTGAACTCCCAACCCTGGGTTTAGCAGGCCAATGCTCAAACCACTGAGCTTTAAGATTCCTCAAAAGGCTATTCCAAAGTACTACTCTATGGATTTGCAATGGTATATATCAGTTCAAACAGCCAGAATTAGTCTAGACTGCATATAAAGAGGCATTATGCCATGGAACAAGCAACAGTTCCTTCCTGCGTATCACTGATGGGGCCACATCTAGAATACAGTTTGTACTACCCAGTATCTCTGCGCCCCCGGAAAGAGGCCATGTCACAGAGAATTTTATAGAAAAGGAATATAAATAAGTAACAATTTATTTAAAAAGGATTAAAAATTATGTCAGTGTATCTCTGGTAACTCTGACTAAGCAAGGACATAAATCTAAAGGGTGTAAATATAAAAGAAAGAGGAATTATTTAGGGCTGTCTGAAAAGGTGAAACTGAGTAATGAGATCAAACTGAGCAAACAAAGGTGCAGGCTGCCTTTCAGAGAACATTTCCTGAATGGTGAGTCATTTAAAACCAGACCAAACCAAATGCTTCAGGATACACTGAACGGAGCAATCCTGCACTGGCAGGAGGGAGGAGATGACCCTTTTACCATCTCTTGATATTTTTTTATGAGTCTGTGTGGCTGCTTATGTATTTACATGCTATTCAGTTGGTGTAGAATAGCTGTTGTATTTAAAACTTAATACTTTATCCTGTCTCAACCCAAAAAAGAAAAACTAGACATCAATCTGCAACATTTGAAGTTAAGGACTGATGTTTCAGACTTAAGTCAAGCCATTGGGCCCACTTCATCTTTACCAGGGGCCCAATTCAACCCAATATAAGGCTTTGACTTCAGCGGGAATTGGACCGGGGCTTTGTAGCAGGTCAATCCGATATCCCGCTGGCCTACTGGTCAGGCAATTGCTCCACAGTTCTCTTCAGTCTGTTCTGGAGGGGGTTGCTCAGATGAGTCACTGGCAGGCCTCAGTCCTTCCTGTGTGTCCCTTCTTCTCCCATTGGAGGAGGAGGATCAGGGTACTGGGACCTGACCCAAGGCCCTGAAGGGTTGTTGCAGTGTCCAGACCACTTGCTGGTCCATCCCAATTTACATCCCCACAGTTCACTTCCTACTAGTCTACTGCTCCTCCATTTAGGGCAAGGTCGTAGTATTAGAGAGATCAGTTTAGTCTGCCAGGGAAACAGTGCCCCATTCTCCAGGGCCTCTCAGGGCTCCCAACTCCAAAAGGTCCAGAGTGAGTATGGATCCCCGCTTCTGGAGGGCCCTTACTAATGTTGTAATCACCTATCCCATGCTCCAAGCATCAGCCTCACTTCCTGGTGCAGCCTGTATCTCCTGCATCTGTGCTACCAGAGCCCTTTTAAACTTTCCCTCCAGCTGGAGCATGTCCTGCAGCTGTTGGAGATGCAGGGCCTCAGCTAGCCCAGAATTGCTCAATACTTTGCTGTGATTTAGTGTGGAGTCTGTCAACCCCATCACAGGCCTACAAGAGGGAAAGACAGGAGGTTAGTCCCTGTTGGGTTTTGTCACACTCTTCAGTGTGAATATTGTATGTGGTGCTTGGCTTTTTAGCTGTAAAGGGAGCAACATGGCTAAAACCACACACAAAGCTGAGGCATTTTACCTCTTTTAGATATTTAAGGATAGGGGTGTTAGCTAAATACAGTACTGTGTTTGTGAATTATACACACACACATACAAATTCTTGGACATTTGTCACACAGAATATCTGCTAGCTACTATAATCCTCTAAATTCTTTCAAGTTACAATGTTGAAAATAGGGCTCTTCTTTCTGAGCTGTACTAAAAACACCCCACAAATTCTGACTACATAAATAGCTTATACTCTCTAAATAAGTAAACACATCCATCTTAGCCCTTAAGAAGTTGCCTCCCTTATCTTTCCAACTTCAGTAAAAAGTGTAATAATTTGTGCTCTCACTCATTTTGAAAGCAATTTACATCTGCTCTGCTTTCACTTCTTAACTGCAAGAAAAGATCAAATTTACACATCAGAAAAATTATTGAAATATTGATCCGTCTGTATGTTGTTGTTCTGGGTAGAGTCAGTAAAAAATAAGGGGCTTTTTTTTCCTGGAAAAAATGGTGATAAAAACAAAACAAAATATGTTTGTCTAACATTTCCGTGAACCATTTTGATTTTTTTCAGCTGTAATTTGAATACCAAATTTTTTTGGGCCAAAAACTGAAATATTTTGTTTTTAATGAGGAATTAAAATTTTCCACAGAAAGCAGATATTTTTGTGACACTTTTGTTTAGTCAGAACCCCAATTTTCCATTGAAAAAGTCATGATGGAAAATTTTCAGCCAGCCTTACTTCTGAGCATCCATCAAGCTAACATGGTCTCTATAAACCATGAACCACTCCCTCCGCCGCAAGCTTTTTGTAATACCCTTGGTAGAATGTTTTTACCCTGTGCCTATAATCTCTGAAGAGTTCTGAATGCTTTTATATTTCAGGTATGTACTAAACCCACTCAACCATGGTTGTGTAAATTTTCCCACAGTTCTTTCCCATTTTTCAGTCAACAGCATTTATATGTAACAGGGTCCAATTTCCTACTAATACAATTTTTTCCTCCTTTGCTTCCAGCAGAACATCTGCCCTGCTTCTCATCACAAATGTCAATAATCTCTATGCCAGTCTAACCAACAACTGGAAACTGAATGAAGTAGCAAGCACCAGGAATTCAAAATCGTAGTTCTAGTCTCAGACATTGGAGTGCCACTGTACTGAAATGTGCCACTTTACCACAATGGAATTTTTGTTTTATTTAGGAAAAATATTTTAACTGGCAAAGGATTACTGACCTGAGTGAAAAGCTTCATCTCAGTTTAGGAAGGAAAGGGAGAAGGCAAAAATTTTACCATGAAATATTAGAAATAAATTCTTAGCTGATAAATGTCATAACAAAAAATTCCTCTTAAAAAAATTCCATGGTAATAATCCAAAATTAAAGCTTTTTCATCCCACCTTTTGGTAACTTTTAGACCATCAAGAAACAGATAGCTCTGTAATTCCACCCTTTAACTGAGGAGCTGGTAAGTTATTTATGGAACAGAAAGCAATTGCAGACACATCTGCATCATTTTCACATGATTACTTTAAGCCCTCGTCCAGACTAACCCGCGGCATCGGCGGGTTAAAATCGATTGCTCGGGGATCGATATATCGCGTCTAGTCTGGACGCGGTGTATCGATCCCCGAGCGCGCTTACATCGATTCCGGAACTCCATCAATCCGAACGGAGTTCCGGAATCGACGCGGAGAGCCGCGGACATCGATGCCGCGCCGTCCAGACTGGTGAGTACCTCGATTTTAGAAATTCGACTTCAGCTACGTTATTCCCGTAGCTGAGGTTGCGTATCTAAAATCGATTTTAATTCCTAGTCTGGACGTGGCCTAAGTGTCATTTTAATGAAAATCTGTAGATTTAACTAATCTCAAAGCAATTGTCTACCATTATTATAGAGATTAATATCACCAGCAACAGCTTTGTTTCTTCATCACTAATTGGGCATGCAAACTAGAGGTTAAGAATCTGTCAAAACTTAAACTGAATATATCACTTTAGAACACTTTTTTCCCCTGTAGAGAGGAAAGTACTGACTCTGTTTCTGCTACAGATGTAGTTAATGACAAAGTGCCTAGTGAATTCAATAGAGGCAGGATTGCCCCAGTGTGTGATATTGCCAGATGTAGATTATAATATGAAAGATTTTAGATGATTTGGATGCAGTTGGGAGCTAGAATACAGTACCCTTCCATGAGACAGCTCAGATCCTAATCAACAAGGTACTTAAGCAAGTGCTTAAATTTAAGTACCGGAGCAGACTAACTGAAACCAGTGGGGACTACTCACATGAAGTCCCTGGGTAAATCAGTACCCTTGAGCACTATTTTCAAATTAGTTCAAGGCACAAAAACTGTCCTTTGATTTAGTTTCTACACACTACATGCAGTTGGTGTTTATCTCAGACTTAAAGCTGCTCTGTAACAGAATGCATGTATAATGGACCAGATTCTGCCACACTAATTCAGTTACACTTTGAGTTTCTTAAAGGTGTGAGCATGAGGAAGAATGGCATTTTCCAATCTTTTCTATTCTTTTAAATCAAATTTAAAGGATCAAACCGTATTGTTTGCTAAAATATGGAGCTTTCTGCTATTCATTAGAGAGCTAGAGAGTTGTGCTTAGTCAAGAAAACTAAATCAACAACTGAAGCATATGTTATTACAGTAGTTTGACAGCAATAAAAAAATCACACCATAAAATATTTATTAAACAAAGGGTTTTTTCTTCACTTGTAAGAAACACTTTATGTCAAGTGCCCTGTAAGAGATTTAAAAACTTTACCAAATGTTAACATTGATTTTACATTATTATACACAAGATAGAAAACACCACATCTCACAAACTTCCTTTTATTACAACTCAGGGTTTGGTTTTTTTCCCCAACAGTTGTAAATTAATTTCTACATACTTAAATTTAACTTAAAATTTTTTAAACAAATAAACAATGTACAAAGAGATTCACCTGAATTTCATAAATCAGAGCAGGTGTCCTTAACAGGGCATGTGCAATGAATGCAGTGCATTCTGGAAGAGAGAGAAAAATAGAGCGCTAACTTTATTCACAGTTGAAAAAGCTAACATCAGGCTCTGGGAAACTGTCTTCCAGAAAAGAAACTATGGACCTGATCCTGTGAGATGCCAATAGGACCTTTAATTCCTCTTGAAGCCAATAAAAGTTGAGGGCATTCAGGCCTAGATCTAAAAGTATTTAGACGTTGCTCTGCACAGCACTGAAAGGCCTAGTTCCTCAAAGTTATTTAGATGCCCACTTGTCATAGGAGTTGGGTGCTTTTGAAAATCTCACTAGGTGCCTAATATCCTTAAGACTTAAAATGCTGAGCAGAGCAATGTCTAAATAGCTTTAAAAATGTGGGCTTCAATGCTTTGTAGGAGGCACCCAGCACTTCTCAAGATCAGCCTGTCTTTTCTAGTCAAAAAAAAAAAGTGGTTCAAAGGATGCCTCTTTCTTAAAAGTTATATATGCTGTACTATTGTTATGGTATCAGCCAACAGTAGCAGACCTGATGTAAAATCCCTACTCCTTTTCTTATGTCAGTGGTAAAGAACATCTCTTCCTTTTGTTTTTTTGTGTTGCATGTTTACAAATAAACCATTACACCTGACATATAGTCCATGTAACAAAATTGTTAGTATCAGATTCATTGCAACATAAGGAATCAGTATCAGACAATAAGAAAACATTTTATCAGTTCTAGTCTGGTTAAAGCAATTTAATGTTTTCAGTATGCCCTCAGTACTATACTGTCATTCCAAACATAAAGAACAAATTGATTGAAATGCAGATTAATTTAAAACGATGAAAGCAGCCTTAAAGACATTGTTGGTTTTGTTTTAAAGAAGTATGAAATGCATGTTACAATTAACACAAACAGATTATTCCTTGTACAGTAAAAGCCTTTTCATCTAGCATATTGGGGGGAAGGGTGCCAGTAAATGAAAAATTCCAGTTAACTAAGAGTTTGGGTGCAGGGCTGGAGATTGGGGTACGGGAGAGGGTGTGGGCTCTGGGAGGGAGTTTGGGTGTGGGAAGGGGCTCGGGGCAGGAGGTCGGGACACAGGAGGGCGCAGAGTGCTGGATCCAGGGGGCTCTCACCTCGGGCATCTCCCTGCCAGCAGCAACCTGTCCCTGCTGCCCCTAGGTGGAGGCGCAGCTAGGTGGCTCTGTACGCTGCCCCGCCCTAAGCACTGGCTCTGCAGCTCCCATTGGCCGGGAACCACAGCCAATGGGAGCTGTCGGGGGGGGCGCCCTGTGGGTGGAGGGAGCACGGACAGTTGTCTAGCCATGCCTCCGCCTAAGAGCAGCAGGGACAGATCACCGTTTCCAGGGAGCCATACGGAGTCAGGTAGGGAACCTGCGAGCCCCATGCCAACCAGACTATAAACCAGACTGTCTATGAAGATTAGAAATGCAAGTTTATAGAACTTTCTGGTTGGTACAGGGCCGGATAACACAGCTTTTACTGCATATTGGTTGCTTCTTTAAACTCAGGAGATTATCTATTTTATCACAAATGGAATCAAAGGTTTTAGTGCAAAGTCACCCTCTGCAACATGCCATCTGCTTGAAGGCTTAAAGATTTCTACATTGTGCAGAAATACTTCACTTATAAAGCAATTATACAAAATGAAAAGCTATTAGGATTTGAGCGTTTTGGTTGTTGTTTTGTTCATTTTCAAAGCAAATAACAAAAAATAGTATTTCCAGAAACTGACTCCTAGTCTAGCTGTGCAAATCCTTCCAAATTCACTTTGGATTGGCAATATTTTAGCATCAAAATGGGTCAGCAGGCCCTGGAGTTCAGAAAGGTTTAGGTTAGAATGAATCCCATTTTCCCATGGTTGAATTGCATTACAAACCCATGGGAAAGATCTTGATTTGACATGTTTGTGCACATTGACACAGGTTTATGTTTCACAGGAAGTGGGATTAGTAGCCATATTTGAAGATACACCTCTACCTTGTTATAACGCCACCTGATATAACACGAATTCAGATATAACGCGGTAAAGCAGCACTCTGGGCGGGTGGGACTGCGCACTCCGACGGATCAAATCAAGTTTGATATAACGCGGTTTCACCTATAATGCGGTAAGATTTTTTGGCTCCCGAGGACAGCGTTATATCGAGGTAGAGGTGTGCTACATGACCTTTCTCTGCAAGCACAGTTCAAACTTGAAATGCACAGGACAACAGCAGTATCAAAGATTTTGATCAAAGCAATAACCTCATATCTGTTTTTTATTAAAGTTCACTGAGATAAACAAAGACTGTGCAAACCCCTATTGGTTCCTGAACATGAATCAAACTCAAATCGAGAATGATTCCAAGTGCACTGGAAGTTAGAGTTGAATGTTTTACACACTTTTAATTCCTACATAAATATAAGGGACAAAGAAAATAATCTTGTGAAAAACTAAGAATAACACCTCATTCCACCTTGAACCTAAGGTGGGTAAGAAATCAGGACTTGGTAGCAGGTTTCTAACTTACAATAATTGCACAGTTTAGTCTTCCATTGACAATGTGATTGTAAAGCAATATGAAATGTTGTAAAGTTGCTGGGAGAAAGGAGGAGAAGAGAGGTTTCATAAATACTGTGATCTTGCACAGTGTAACAAAACTCTTTTTATGAAGTAGCCAAATGCTTTCACCGTGCCATACCTGAAGGGCACTTAATAGCTCAGGCATTTATCTCTCACACACAGTTATCTGAAATGCATATGCATCTTCAGCATAACCCATTGCTACTGTTAATCATGAACTGGAATGGAAGCATATCTGGAAATGGTAATTCAAAGATATCATTACACAGTTTTTGGCAACTGAATCCAATGTAAAGAAATGGTTTATAAACACTGTCTGACATGCATGAGTCTTTCACAATTATTTACAAATGAGGTTCTACAAGCTTCATTCCAAAAGTATTTCTCCTCTGCTTAGGTGCTGAAATATGTGATTTTTTTTTAAGTTACACAGTCACTGCAGGGTACATCTTCTGTTCACTATTGGCATGAGGATAGGGAGACTGAATCTGCCTGTATCCACTTTGCAGACCATCCAGGAAAGGTGGTACCGGGGTCATAGGCATAGAGTCATGTTGGACAGCATAACCTACATACTGTGGGTGCAGATACTGCCCTTGGTGTGGCACAATCTGGGTAGCCTGCTGGCAGTTCAGTACTGAGAAATTAGTAGGCATGTTGACATAGACATTATTCATGGTCCCTTCTGGCAAACAGCAGTTGGTCTGTGACCTAGTAGGGGGGGCTCTGGCACCTGAATTGGCACTGGAACTGGAGCTGGCAGCAGTACTTGATTGACGAGAAGAGGAACCACGGGAGGTACTGGCACTTGGAATCATGGGAATAGTCTCCATCAGCCGATTACCTCCAGGTGCTCGGCTCTGCTGTGGCTCTTGCTTGGGTCGCAGGCATCTGCAGCAACAAGCTGCTACTACAGACCCCAAGATGATAAAGGCAACAAAAACAGATCCAACTATAAGGAATGGCACATAAATGGGCACTACAAAAAGAAACAAAACCACTGTTATTAGGAGTTGCTACAAAGGCCAAACCTAAAAAACAAAGTTATACAAAGAGAACAAGAGAATCCACTGCTTATTTCTTTCAGTCACACAGCATTAATATACTTAGGTCCTCCAGGGAGAAACGATTCTGGAAACTAAACATTCCACTTGCTACTTTTAATAAAAGGACTACAGAAAATATAGATGCTGCAGAAGTTAATGGTTGGGATTTTCAAAGAGCTCAAATTGGAGCTCTGCCCACAGAAAAAGGATGGCCCAGCGATTAGGGTGGTAGGCCAGGACTTCCAAGACCTGGTTTATGTCCTTGTTCTACCACTGCCGCCTTGTGTGATCTTTGGAAATTCACTAGGAAATTCATCAGTCTCTCTGTGCCCCACTTAACTACTCCCCTTCCTCACAGGTTCTCTTAAAGACTATGAGATGCTCAAAATGCTACAAAAAGGGGACCACATCTCTATTACAGCCAACATGGCTGGGACTCATCCTTTTCGTTTAAGACTGTCAGCCACAAGACTTAAGTATTACTAACCCTTGAGATGGCATTACCTGACCACATCAGCTGGAACTATTACTAATGAGATGTGTAGGACACAAGACATTCACAAAGACTAGTGACAGCTATCAGATCGTGGTGAGCAGCAAACAAATCTAATACGTGATTTTAGAAAAAATAGCCATATCTCTGCTGAAACTGGAATGGCTAACAGTCACTTACATACACAATTATTAAACTAAAGGCTGTTTAGCCTATCATTTTTTGTAATTTTAACACCTTTTAACAAACAGTTTCTAGTATAATTGTTTATTTCTGCATTGGCCAAATCCTGTAGCTCTTTAGCAGGTGCCTGCACTTGCTACAGTCTGCAACACACAAGTTTTCCAAGTCTGTCCTAATTATAACACCACTTCAGGCTCTAGTGTGTTCAGTATTTGTGTATGGCCAGCAAATGTGCTAAAGAGCCACTGAGACTTTTCCCAAACCACTAAAAAAATACTCTAGTTCATCCTTGATATTTAGTCATAAATGGAGTCTTAAAAGATGGTATCTAGGCTTGAAGAATTTATACAATTAGACTATTGTGACTGGTTAGAAGTCATTTTGAAATCCTATGTAATAGAAGTTACTTTTCCTGAAACAGTTGTTTCCTTTCAGAGTTTTTTTCCCCTTTCTTTTTTAATTGGAAGTGCAAACAAAGCTGAAGGAATGATTAAAGTATACTGCTGCTATATAGGTCTGACAGACATTCCGGAGACAAGTGGTGTTGTCATTTAAATAAATGCAGAACTTAAAAAACAATCAAAGGTTTTGTCATTCGTAAAGTATCCAAACTCCTTGACAGTAACTTAGCTTTTTCCATGTTTCTGATTTTAGTAGTTGCAAATGATGGACTAATTGACAAGTCTTATTTGGAGTCCAAAGATTTGACATTTGCATTTCGATCCTACTTTTATCATGACCCTGACAACAAACTGAGGATATTTGTGTGTATGTTCTTCTGTTCTTGTTAGAAAAAAAAAAAGTGTTTGATTTACATTTAAGGCAGAAACATATTCTCTTCTTTTGTCTCATTTTTCAACTGATCCTACTGCCAGAAATATTAGTAATAAAAAAATATGTGCTGTAGAACTAAGGGGAATTACCCATAAGCGCATGTGGATTCACCATGACCAGTCAAATCTTGGTCCCTCTGAAGTCAATGGCAATAACTCCCTACAGGTCTACTAACAACATCCCAGGTTGCAGTTAAAGGCTCAGCTGTCCTAGGCAGGGCTGAAAATGACAGGTTGCAGCTCCCCTCATTAAAAGATGTGTCAGAGATGTAGGAATGTTTACCAGTCAGCCCCTGCTCCCAAGAAGTCTCTGCACTGAGGGCTTGTTCCCAGGCCACTAGCCATTAGGCTGACGCCATTAACCCTGCAGGGCCGGGTGCTCTCAGACCTATGTTCAGGTACCTGTGAAGGCAGAGCCTGGGCTCACCAGGACACCTGGCAGCCAGACTGGCTGCGGGCACTCTGGATTGGCAGTGCCAGCGCCTCCTTTTGCCCGGGGGCTCGGAGTGGCTAAGCCTGGCTGTCCTATAAGCGTCCTCCCCTGAGGGGCTGAACTGCCTGCTCGCCTGGCTGCCCCGCGCCCATGGCGCACAGCTGCGCAGCCTCGGCGCGTCGGGCTGGACACGCTGCAGAGCCGCCAGGGCTCCGGGAGGGGGTGGGGGGAGAACCGCGTACCTGCTGCGCCATCCGGGCCGTCTTTGTCCGGCCGGCCCTGCTCGTCTGCCCCCTGCTGCCGGTCGTTGTCGCACACGCCCTGGTCCAGCCTGGCCTCGGCGCTGGAGCAGCAGTAGCGCAAGGCGCAGCTGCCGCAGCAGATGGTGGCGTCCCCGCCGTCGAAGCGCTCCGGGCACTGGAACCCGTCCCGCCAGGCGCCCTGCGCGTCCAGCCAGCCGTGGCAGTACTCGCCGCTGGCCCCGGCCTCCGCCGGCAGCAGCCAGCCCAGCGCCGCCAGCAGCAGCCAGCAGCGCCCGCTCCACATGGCACCGCTCAGCGGCGGCGGCCGGGGCAGCAGCGCGCCCGGCAGAAAAGGGCGGCGGGGGCTCAGCGCGCACGGGGCTCCTCTGCTAGCACCCAGCTGTGCAAGGGGGGGAACAAAGCACCCAGCTGTCCCGGGTGTAGGGGGGAGGGCTGGTTGCGGACACAGCACCCTGCTATGCCGGGGGGGGGAGGCGGATAAGAACGCAGCACCCCGCTATGCCCGGGGGGGGGAGAACACAGCACCCCGCTATAGCCGGGGGGGGGTGGCTGGGCAGGATAAGAACACAGCACCCCGGTATAGCCGGGGGGGTCGGGATAAGAACACAGCACCCCGCTATGCCCGGGGGGGTGGGGAGGAGAACACAGCACCCCGCTATGCCCGGGGGGGTGGGGAGGAGAACACAGCACCCCGCTATGCCCGGGGAGGTCGGGATAAGAACACAGCACCCCGCTATGCCCGGGGGGGGGGAGGAGAACACAGCACCCCGCTATGCCCGGGGAGGTCGGGATAAGAACACAGCACCCCGCTATGCCCGGGGGGGGGGGAGGAGAACACAGCACCCCGCTATGCCCGGGGGGGGGGGAGGAGAACACAGCACCCCGCTATGCCCGGGGGGGGGGGGGGAGGAGAACACAGCACCCCGCTATGCCCGGGGGGGGGGGGGAGGAGAACACAGCACCCCGCTGTGGAGGTGGCGGGGGTCTCCTACTAACACGGCTCTGAGTGGAGAGGGGTGAAGCAGCTGCTCGCGGGGGAGCCTAACACCCAGCAGCGGGGAGCCCACGGGGCTCTTCTGCCAGCCGCCGGCCAGTGGGAGGCTCTTCCCGAAGTGCCCGGCGCTCCGTGCTCCGGCGCTGGTGGCCCAAAGGAAAGCCCCGGCCAGCCCTCGGAGGCGGCGGCTGGACTGCTGTCTCCGCGGCTGGCGCCTGCCCCTCTCCACGCACCCAGGGCAGCGGGTCCGGCGAAGCGCTTCACAGAGCCAGGGCTTCCCTCCCCATCGCTACCAGCTCGGCGGGGGAGCAACGGGAGCTGGCCGCGGCTCGCCAGGGGCAGCCACCCCCAGCCCGGGGCGCCGTGCCCGCCCGGCAGATCCACACGCCGGCAGGAAACTCCAGGAGCATCAGAGGCGGGACTGTCCCAGCGCCGCCACAGCTCGACCTCCCGTCCGGGTCGCAGGGCCGAGCCCGCGGGGGCGCGGGAGGCCGCCCCGGGCTCCCCTGGCAGCCGAGCCGAGCCCCGCAGGGGCAGCCACTCGGCACGGGCGGCTGCTGTCACTCCGCTCCCTCGGCCCGGCCATCCCGCTCAAACTTCCCTTGCATGGTTCGAAGCCGCATCCGCAGTGGGCACCGCCGGGCTGGAGGTGCCGGGGCTCAGTCCCTCTGCGCCGCTCAGCGGGGAAAGCCCCTGTCCCGGGGTCTCCTTCACCTCGGCGCGCCCGCCTGGCACCGCCGAGTTACATCCCTCCGCTGCGGGGCGACACCCCCCGGGGCAGCGCGGCGCCCTGCTGGCTGCAGGCTGGGGGAGAGGGGCTGCCTCGCGGCGTGTGTCTCCAGCGGCGCCCTCCGCCCGGATCCTTGCTGTGCCGCTGGCTGCTGGCCTCGCTCCTCAGGCTGCGCGGCAGAAGCACCGGCGGCGGCCGCTGGCGCCCGGGTTGTGTCGCTCTCTGCTGGCGAGACAAGCAGCCACTGAGGCTCGGGCGTCTCGCACTTGCTTTCTCAGTGTTATTATAGGCACCCGGCACCCTCTAGGCGCGCATGCGTCTTATCCCAGCCACCCCCCCTCCGCCTTAGTCTCCCGCAGGGGGACAGCAGCGGGGCGGAGGAGCAGCGTTTGATTGTCGTAGTTCAACTCCACTAGCCAGACATGCTCAGTCTGACGGGGCAAAGCGAGCGGCTGGGGGAACCGAGCTGAATTTGCAAGGCAGGGGCTGCTAAATCAAAGAGCAGCTCAAGTGTCAGGCCACCCAATAGCGAGCGAATATAAGGGTAAAAAATGAGGCAGCAAAATCCACGAGAGGACACATAGCTGCTTCCCAACCTAGCTGAAAAAGAAGTTAGCGGCTTCAGGCTTAGGAAGACACTAGCTCGTTCAGTTAAAAGGGAATCTGCTAGTAAAGCAAATGGCAATTATGTGAAGCCACCAAAAAAAGTCAGAGTGAATTTCAAAGTCTGACAAGAGGGAAACGAAACTCAAAGAGTGACAGTTACTTACCCAACCTTTGTGTTTAGTGATCCTCAGTGCCCTGTCCTCTCATACTTACCTGCCTTAGGCAGGAGCCACAGAAAACCAGTTTGTTGTTTACTTAAGTATTTTTAACCTTTTTTCTTTTATTTCCTTAATTGTTATTTTTATTACAAATTCGGTATAATCTGAATGAGCACTAATACTCTAACATTTCAACCTGTGTGTAGTGTAGATGGGATAAATCGATCGCTGATCGCTCTCCCATCCACTGCTGAACTCCAGCTGGATGATGACGAGAAGTAAGTAATTTTAATTCCATCTAAGATATGTCAAATTCAGCTACTGTATTCTCATAGCTGAAGTTGCATATCTAAAAGCTGGTCTACACTTGGGGGGGGGGGTATCGATCTAAGACCATGGCTACACTTACAGCTATACAGCGCTGGGAGTTACAGCTGTCTTCATACAGTTGTGTAGGGAAAGCGCTGCAGTGTGGCCACACTGACAGCTACCCGCGCTGCAGTGTGGCGACATTTCCAGCATTTGCAGCGCTGTTGGGAGTGGTGCATTATGGGCAGCTATCCCAGCGTTCAAGTGGCTGCAACGTGCTTTTCAAAAGAGGGGGGGTGGGGTGGAGTGTGACAGGGAGCTTGGGGGAGACAGAGTGGATTTTTGGAGCTGATACTGTGTCAGCTCCCTGCCTTGCAAAGACTGGGAGATACACAGCACCAACCTTCAATCATTTTAAAAGTTTCAACCCCTTCCCTCACCCCTCTCTTATTCACTAAATGCAAATTATGCACTCCTAAATAGCCTTCAGACACATAAGCAGCTGCTCCAAAACGGACCTTCCCCTCCCACCCCGCCGTGTTGCTTCTCTCCTCAAGCAAACAGCTGTGAACATTCCAAAGCAATTCCCCTGCCTGCCTCTGCTCGAGCAAAGGAGCTGTGTTTGTTTTTTAGATAAGCAGCTCCGGGAGCCCGGAGTTCACAACAAACCGGAAGAGTGGCTGAACAGCATTCTGGGATACTTCCGAATACCTCAGAGGCCAATTACAGCGCTTTTGGTGGCCACACTTGCGGAGCAGCGCTGCATCACCAGTGCTGCAATCCTTATACCCGAGGCGAAGCAGGAGTACAACCAGCGCTGCAGCCAGGGAGATGCAGTGCTGTATGTGCCCTGCGAGTGTGGACGGTGAGTAAGTTGCAGCATTGGTGGTGGGTTTACAACGCTGCAACTCTCCAGTGTAGCCAAGCCCTAAGATATGCAACTTCAGCTATGTGAATAGCGTAGCTGAAGTCGAAGTATCTTAGATCGATTTACCTTGTGTCCTCACGGTGCGGGATCGATGTCCGCAGCTTCCTGTGTCGACTCCGCTACCACTGCTCGCTCCGGTGGAGTTCCGGAGTCGATGGGAGCGCGTTCGGGGATCGATATATCGCGTCTAGATGAGATGCGATATATCAAACCCTGAAAAATCGATCGCTACCCGCCGATACGGTGGGTAGTCTGGATGTACCCTTAGATCGATCCCCCCACCCCAGTGTAGACCAGGCCTAAGTGTGTGAGGAGAATTATCCCTTTTCAAAATGCTTTGCAAACTTTACTTCTTAAAAGAAGCCCCTCTGTGGTGCAACAGGTTGGGCAAGTATACAACACCACATAAAATACAACCATCAGCAGGTTGAAATTGCAGTAGAATTTAAATAGGCAGAATGAACTTTACATTGGAATTTGGCTAGGAAACGGGATTGACACTCCTACTCTTGCAAAAAGTGCCATGGAATTTTTAATGAATAAAAGTGGTCAGGGTGCCAGTTTTATGTTTTCTTTGAAAGATGCACACCAGTACAATACCCTATCATGCTATGCAGGGACATTGTTCCAGTGCTGATTCAGGAGACGTGCCATGTATCAAGCCACTTGTACTATTTTCTAAGCATCTTTTTGTTTTAGTCTTTTTTCCTTCAAGTCTTCCATCCCAAAACACCTATCCTGTACACAAACTGAGCAGATGACAACTTGAGACGCAATATACTTAGACAAGCTTTAAAGCATGTGTAGTTTGTAGCTGAGAGGCTCTATCAGTTCATAAAGAGTTACTACATCTATATTTAATTTAATAAAAGACTGATTTTTTCTCCATCATACAAAACAACACCTGACATTGGTAATTTCCCTCATATTCAGTGGTTTCTACACTTCATAACTTAACACTCAGTTGTAAAGACACTTGTTCCTCTGATGAAACTGTAAAACAAGTTTCCAGTGGAAGGAAATTTTTATGGCAAAGAATTTATATCTTTATTGGGGTATGACTATATTATGTTTTTTCCCTTTTTCTTTATATTACCACAGTCCCCTCCTCCTCCACGCCCCAAGTACACCTGTCAAAGTTTTCTGTATGTTATTTGTCCTTTTGGTTTTTAAATGAATACATGACAAAAAGTAATAAGTAATCCCTGAAAAAAGGGAACTGTGATGAAGACTATTGTAGTTAGGCTCCAGTGCTGACAGATGCTCAGCATGTGGTAGAACGTCCATCCCTGTACATCAGCTTCCAGGATTGGAATTTTAGTGGAGAGAGATCAAATAACATTTTTAACAAAATGAAATAGATGCAAATAATATAATCACATATTTATTTTATCTTTCAGCTGTGAAATTAAAGAAAGTTGCTAGTGGCTCTGTGTGAGTGACTGACAAAACCATTACAGGTTTAAACAAGAGCCAGCCACAGTCAGGAGATCAGCCACTGGGATCACATAGTGGGTAATATATCAGGAAACACAATGTTCCATTCACTTAATTCTTTCATTTTTTAGAAAATTGGCATGGATATTGCCAGTGTGCATTTTGATTATGAGATGGTGTTAAAGTAAAAAATGTATCCTTTACTAGAAGGAAAGAAAGCAGCTGAGATAATTTCCATTCTTTCAGAGTTCTACCTGACTGCAATAAAGTTGATTGCAAAATTCTATAAATCTCTGAGATTTTTCAACTTTCTGCTTTTCTTAGTACTTTTGAAGCTAAGTTATCATCTTTCTTTAACTACCAAGGAAGTACTATACTAGCTTCATACACTCCATTTTCTATCCCTTGATCCTTCAGTTCTCCACTCACTTTCAGCAGTTGTCACACATGCTCCCAAATGGGTTAGTCCTAGTGTTCTAGTCAAACTCCAGCTCAGGTAATTACATCCCATCTACCCACATTACTTCCGAGGATTCAGTTGTTTACACTGTTCTTCCTTACTTGCTGACCTACAGTTTAGCAGTATTGCTGTGTTCTGTAAAATAGCAATGGTCCCCTCCAGAAGTTGCTGCGCTGCAGTGCTGGGTGAAGAAATGATCCCTAACCTCCCTCATTAGGGTATTATGAATCATAGTAAACATTTGCAAAGGGCTGCTATTTAGAATTGCAGTGCCTGTAGGACAGATTCTATGGCCAGCCACAGTAACTAAGTGGCATTAAAATTGTACAGTTGAAAAAGAAGAAATTTGTGTGGATTTCAGTTATGAGGGTTGTTAGTTCTATCTCAAAGACTGATCAGCACATTCTTGTAGCTCTTAATAAATTCTTTAGCATTTTCAATCTCTAGTGAGAGACACTGCTCCTTCTCTATACAAGCAGTCCACATCAGTCAGAGTGAGCATTACCCAAGCCAGCTGTGGGTTTGGCTACACTTGCATGTGTGCAGTGCTGGGAGTTACAGCTGTCTTTGTACAGCTGTGTAGGGAAAGCGCTGGAGTGTAGCCACACTGACAGCTACCAGTGCTGCAATGTGGCCACATTTGCAGCATTTGCAGCGGTGTTGGGAGTGGTGCATTATGGGCAGCTATCCCACAGAGCACCTTGTCCCATTTTGGCACCGTGGGTTGTGGGAAGGGGGTGGAGGGGGCGGGTCATTCTGCCTCCTGTCCCAACGCCCCGTGATGCATCACTTCATATCCCAGCAATCCCTGTGTTTCCGTCCACATTTGGCGCCGTCTTGACTCTCTCAACAGTTTCTGTGCAGCAGGATTTCTGTGGGAAATGGAGCCCAAACTGCTGAGGAGTATGCTGACGAGTCTCGCCAGCACATCATGTTTGGCAGCTGAGCTATTCCTTAAGATCCAAAGTGATGAGGAATCCAACGATGATAGCGAGTCGCCTGATGCGTATGACACTAAATTGCTTCTGGCATTCACGGAAATGCTCAGCACTGTGGAACGCCGCTTTTGGGCTCGGGAAACAAGCACTGAGTGGTGGGATCACATCATCATGTAAGTCTGGGATGATGAGCAGTGGCTGCAGAACTTTCGGATGAGAAAAGCCACTTTCATGGGACTGTGTGAGGATTTCACCCCCACCCTGCAGCGCAAGGACGTTAGCTTGAGAGCTGCCCTGCCGGTGGAGAAGCGGGTGGCTATTGCAATCTGGAAGCTGGCAACTCCAGACAGCTACCAATCAGTCGGGAACCAGTTTGGAGTGGGAAAGTCGACTGTTGGAATCGTGTTGATGCAAGTTTGCAGGGCCATTAATCGCATCCTGCTAAGAAGAACCGTGACTCTGGGGAACGTGCAGGACATTGTGGATGGCTTTGCACAAATGGGTTTCCCTAACTGTGGAGGGGCGATAGATGGGACACATATTCCTAGTCTGGCACCACCCCACCTAGCAGCCGAGTATGTTAATCGGAAGGGGTATTTCTCTATGGTTCTCCAGGCACTTGTGGATCACTGTGGGCGTTTCATTGCCACTAACACAGGCTGGCCTGGAAAGGTGCATGATGCACGCATCTTTCAAAACACTGGCCTGTTCAGGAAACTGCAGGCAGGGACTTTTTTTCCCAGACTGGAAGATCACAGTAGGGGATGTCGAAATGCCCATTGTGATCCTTGGAGACCCCGCTTACCCGTTAATGCCTTGGCTCATGAAATCGTATACAGGGAAGCTGGACAGGAGCAAGGACCGGTTCAACTACAGGCTGAGCTGGTGCCGAATGACTGTGGAGTGTGCTTTTGGCCGTTTAAAGGGGCGCTGGCGATCTCTGTATGGGAAGCTAGATTTGGGGGAAAGCAGCATGCCCGCGGCTATATCCGTGTGCTGTACCCTCCATAATATTTGTGAAGGGAAGGGTGAAAGATTCAGTCAGGCATGGACCTCTGAGGTTCAATGCCTGGAGGCTGAATTTGCACAGCCAGAGAGCAGGGCTACTAGAGAGGCCCAGCACAGGGCTGCAAGGATTAGGGATGCCTTGAGGGAGGAATTTGAGGCTGAAAACCAACAGTAATGTTTGGTGCCTTGCACAGGAGTGAAGTGCAGTGGTTACAATGTTAGTAGGAATCTGTTTCCTAAGCTGATTTGCAGTGCCTGTTTTTTCCCTGGGCTAAGTTATCTTTGACTTTCTGCAATAATAAAGACTGTTTTCAAAGCCAAGAATTCATTTATTGAAAAGAAAATAACTTTCTTGACAGACACACAACATTTTGGGAACCTAAAAGGGCAGTGGGGTGGGATGGTGAACTGTACAGTCACAGGTTTGAATATGTCCTGTCTGGAGTGCTGTGCAATGACTGCTGCACTTCAGGATGCCTATACTGCATGGTGATGGGGGCTGAGTGCAGAGGGTAAGGGTCGTAGTTCTCAGGGCTGGTTGGTGAACGTACAGGTGTTGGAGGCAGCTAGTGGTGGAAAGAACCTGGATGCTGGGGAAGGGGGTTTTGAGCTGACATTGGGGCACAAGGGAAAGAGCTTTGGGGTGGGCGGTGGTACGGTAGTGCTCTGCTTGCATGGCTATGAGCACCTGGATAGAGTCCACTTGGCGCGCCAGGATGCTTATCAGCTGCTTTGTGCTTTTCTTCCTGGCCGCTGCATTTTTCTGGCGGATCCTGCTTTCCCTTTCCCTCCAGTCCTGCAGTTTTTGATTCTCTGTGACAGAGTGATCCATAACTGCTTGCAGCATGTCTTCTTTGCTTTTTCGCGGCTTCTTCCGGAGGTTTGGGAGTCTTTGAGCTGTTGATAACACAGCAAAGAATGCTGTGGCACCTTATAGACTAACAGACTTTTTGGAGCATGAGCTTTCGTGGGTGAATACCCACTTCGTCGGATGCATGACACGCATCCGATGAAGTGAGTATTCACCCACAAAAGCTCATGCTCCAAAAAGTCTGTTAGTCTATAACGTGCCAAAAGACTCTTTGCAGCTTTTACAGATCCAGACTAACGCGGCTACCCCTCTGATAGTTGATAACACAGGCAGCCGAGAAGTCAAGGTTGCTTGTGGAAAGGCACAAAAGGCAACACTTAACAGAGGCAGCATTGTTTATATCAAGACAGTTATTCCCACACAGTGAAGGAGTTTACAGTCTTCACAATAGCATAATTTTCCTATACCAAAAAGCGTGCACATAACCCACAGGCACCCCGAAATGGTGAGTAAGGGGGACTGATTGCTTCAGGGCTGTACTGTCCTCAGGGTTTCTGTGCGTTGGGGAAAGCAAACAGCTGCAGGGGGCACCTACACTGAACACTCTCTCAATATTTTCCACAGGAGTTGATCCTGGAAGATATCTCGCTGCTGCAGGTCACCTGGGAAGAGCGGGAGGGTCTTCTACAGCAATGCGGATTCCGCCCTGGCCCGTATGCAGCTTGCCTGTGTCTTGCAATGTTCCCCCCACCCCTCGCAGCACAGTGGCGCGGACGCGTTAGCCTGACTGGGACAAGGATCACAGTGGCTTTCCCAATAAACTTGCGCAAGCGCATTGCCCACGCTCTGGCTGAAACTTTTGAAGAGATTACTGAGGCCGATTATCGCGATGTGATAGACCACATCAATGTGCTATTCCACATTAGGCATGCATGCATGCAGAACCCTCCCTCCTCTCCTGAAAAATTTCCATCCTGAAAATAAAAGCCGCTTACCTCTGTTTGTCCTCCACCAAGTACCGGCTGCTGTGACTGGCTACCTTCCTCCTAGCTTGAGAAGAGCTCCTGGCTGCATGCCTCCTGGGACTCCGGGGTGTCTCCCCCCACCCCAATACCCTCACTCTCGGTTTCCTCCTCCCCCTCCTCCTCTTCCCCCCCCACTCTGAAGTGTCCATCGTGGTCCTCGGATTGGCGGTGGGGTCACCCCCAAGTATTGCGTCCAGCTCTTTGTAAAAATGGCAGGTCGTGGGGGCAGCGCCGGAGCGGTGGTTTCCCTCGCGGGCTTTGCAATAGGCACTCCGCAGCTCCTTCACTTTAACCCTGCACTGCACCGCATCCCGGTCATGGCCCCTTTCCAGCATGGCCCTTGATACCTGCCCATAGGTATCGTAATTCCTACGGCTGGAGCGCAGCTGGGACTGCACAGCTTCCTCCCTCCAAACACTGATGAGGTCCAGCAACTCGCCATTGCTCCATGCTGGGACTCGTTTGGCGCGTGGAGGCATGGTCATCTGGAAAGTTTCACTGATTGCACTCCACACCTGGCTGAGCAAACAGGAAGGAGATTTTTAAAATTCCCGGGGCATTTAAAGGGCGGGTCACCTGAAGCCAGGGCAGTAGAGTTCAAACTGATGAGCAGAGTGGCTGAACAGGCATTCTGGGATACCTCCGAATACCTCTGGAGGCCAATAACAGCGCTTTTGGTGGCCACACTGGCAGAGCAGTGCTGCATCACCAACGCTACAGTCGTTATTCCCCAGGCCGAGGTGGAGTACAGCCAGCGCTGTAGCTAGGGAGATACAGCACTGTATGTGCCTTGCAAGTGTGGATGGTGAGTGAGTTGCAGCGCTGTAAAGCCACCACCAGCACTGCAACTCTCCAGTGTAGCCAAGCTGTGCGCGTGAAAAACTACAGTGGAGCTAATGCAAGATAACTAGCCTTGAGGCACGGCAAGGGAAGGTGAACTGTCTAGAGAGGGACTTAAAACCTGAAGGTTCATATCAGTAACTGGTGGCAATGTCATCCTGACAGCTGGGAGTGAGAAAATGTCATCTTCATGCCCCTGAATTCATTTAACTTCTCCCTGCATGTCCACTGTCTTTAATCCTACTTGAATTTATAGTCTCTTATTAATAAGAATAGCAATGCCTCCACTCTCACATTTTTAGTGCGTAAAATATTTCTCCAGCTCATCTTCCAACTAGTCTGTCATGTTGATTGTCGGTACAGTGCATCTCTTTAAATAGCAGTAATGTAATTTTGTTCCACAAGATTCTACTTATCAGATAATTAAGTCCCTGTACATTCATGGTGAAAACCTTTAGTCATATCAAAATAGTAAATATCTTCCAGCTTCAAATCATCTGTAGCAGTGATCTAGTGACCCAAACACATGACCAAGTACTAGGAGCTTCTGAATTCTAATCTTGGCTGATATACTGGTCCTGTCCTTTGGCAAATCACTCCCAGTTTGATCTCACAGGGTGCTCACCACTTTGCAACTCCAAGTCTATATTAGCTTCTGTCTGTAAAAATGAGAATACTAACTACCCTTTTACCTGACAGGAGTGTGGGGAGGATTAAACTAGTTAATGGCTATAAAAGCATTTTGAAGATGAAGAGTACCAAACACACTCTACTAGTAAAAACATTAAAGACACACAAGATGAGGTAAATCTTCATTTTGGGCCTGATCCAGTGCCCTCTGAAGTCAATGGGAATCCTTCCAAAAAGAATATCTTGGCTTGGTAGCTTCCTAATAGTATTAAATGTCCTTCTTGAGAAAAAGGGAGTTGATTTTAGATGATACCTATCAGGTTCTGTTGTTTAAAGGTGGAATTTTCAAATGTGACCTAGGATCACAAACTCCCTTTAAAAGTCCATGGTATTTGTGCTCTTGATACATACACAGACAAGGGGAGAGGGAAGTATCACAAAAATATAATTTTCCTGGTGGGGTAAGCCAGACTTTTATTAGACAGGAAGCAAAAATTAGAAAGATAGGATGAATAAAATGAAGCTGGAAATTGATAACAAGGGAACAACAAAAACCTTTGGGTTACATCTTCGAAGTTGCTCAGGATACAGCCATGCAGATGGTAGTGTCATCTGGTTCTCTGCTCTCATCTGGTTTGGCCAGAATGTTTTTTGGGAAAAGGAAAGCCCAACAGCCCAGCACATGGTTAACGCTGATCAATGTCATTTTGCTGCTAATGATGCTCTGCTCTCTCTCCCATGCTTAAAGCTCACTCTCAATAAGTTGCCAAGTGCTGCATTGAAAAGAAATGTCATAAAAGGTGGCAGCTTCATACCCATCAAATTTGACCTATTCAAGATGAATTTCCTACAGTCCATATATGCCTCTTCCTCTCCTCTCCAGAGTATATTCTGTTCTTAAAACAAATTTGTAACCTCACCAGAAGCCTTGAAAATCTTTTAGTTCAAACTCAGCATATTTCTTTGCCCTCTGCTTTCTTTCAATATCAGGCTTCAGAACATGTGCATAGGTTAAAACAACCATCCCAAAACCTTTCACCCACTACTAGCTACACAAGAGAGAGGTATTACTAATTGCCATATTTTTATGTGGACAATTTAAAACAAACTCAGGACAGGGTTTAACACAACTATTCCAGTTTGGATATTAACAACACAATTATTAACTAGATTCCTCTTGCTGAATGTTTGTTGTTGGTGATGCATGAGGCAGAAAGAACCCAGGTTGGCTTTCAGATTGCAGGTTGATGCTACAGTATAAGAACAGGCAAACAAAGTTAAAATGTTTGTTTTCAAAGTGGGAGAGTTGCATCTTCTTAATCCAATGACTATTTCTGCTATATCAAATGATCCCAAACAACAGTAAAATAGGGAGAGATCTGACCATCTTTTAGGCTTCAGTGGAGAAGAGGAAGAATTGCTCAGTAGATGCTCATTCCTACAGACCAAAGGGATGGCACAATTAGGTTCTCTACCATTATGTGATCATTCCCCTTTATTTGACATTAGTGAGGCCTCATCTGGAGTACTGTGTCTAGTTTTGAGCCCCACACTACAAGAAGGATGTCAGCATAGGGCAACAAAAATGATTAGGGGGCTTGAGCACATGACTTATGAGGAAAGGTTGAGGGAACTGGGATTGTTTTGTCTGCAGAAGAGGAAAATGAGGGGGGATTTGATAGCTGCTTTCAACTACCTGAAAGGGGGTTCCAAAGAGGATGGATCTAGACTGTTCTCAGTGGTACCTGATGACAGAACAAGGAGTAATGGTCTTGAGTTGCAGTTGGGGAGGTTTAGGTTGGATGTTGGGAAAACTTTTCCACTAGGAGGGTGGTGAAGCACTGGAATGGGTTACCTAGGGAGGTGGTGGAATCTCCTTCCTTAGAGGTTTTTAAGGTCAGGCTTGATAAAGCCCGGCTGGGATGATTTAGTCGGGGATTGGTCCTGCTTTGAGCAGGGGATTGGACTAGATGACCTCCTGAGGTCCCTTCCAATTCTGATATTCTATGATTATACAAAAGATGTTGTGTTTGATAATTAAGTTGCTGTGTTCCTCAGTCAATAAAAAAGCACATTAACAAAAGCAAAGTTTAATTTTTACACTTTCTATCTACCTAAGGTATTTCTATTGCCCCCATTACCACCTCAAAATCTTTAATGGGTTTATCCTCACAACACCCCTGTGAGGCAGGGAATTATCTCCACTTTACAAATCAGGAGCTGCGGCTAGATCCACACAGGTGACTTAGGCTTAGCACTAAAGTTAGGTGCCCTGCTGCCTACTGGAATCTTCAGCCGTGAGTTAGGTGCCTAGCCAACCTAGACTACATGTGGGGAGAGTTAGATGCCTAAGAATAGGATTCACAGAGGCCAGAATGCTGAGCAAGGAGCTGCCTAAACTAGTCAGGAGGAAAGGCTGAAGAAAGGGGTGGCCTAGAGCCAGGAGCAGTGGAAGTGTCTGAAAAGTGTGGGGGAGACACAGACACCCCACTCATGGCCCCACCTCTCTGAGCTTCCATGCCCCCCTGAGACCCTGCCCTTGCATATTCCATTCCCAAGGCCCCGCCCTCACACCACCCCTTCTCCCTGAGCCGCCACCCTAGTGCCGCCTCTTCCCCCAAGGCCTTGTTCCCATGTTGCCCTTCCCAAGACCCCACCCTCCACTCCTTCACCTTTACGGTTGCTAAAAAGTGGGAAGCCATAGCCCCTTGGCTCCCCTGTTCTGGCACTCTTGCCTAGAATCCTGACCCTCAAGGTGAATTAATGTCTGAGTCAGAGGGATGCAGCCATCTCTTCTTGGAATTCCTCTCATGAAGTTCGGCACCTAAGCCAAGTTAGTCCTCTTTTGCAATTCTACCCCCGGAAACTCAGAGGAGGATAAGGTGCTGCCATTTGCCACTCCCTTATAGCCAACAGTCCACTGATTATTAGAGCATTTGCCCAGGATGTGCAAGAGGCAAGTTCAGATGTGCAAGAGGCAAGTTCTGCCTAATTCAGAGCAGCAATTTAAACCCGGGGAGCTGTTCCACTTTGCATGAAATACTTAAATATTCATTGGACCAAAGAAAGAGTGAGAATGACTCTGTAGCCTACTGGTTAGCACACTCAGCTGGGAAACCCAGGTTCCAGTCCTTACTTAGCATAGGAGATACCGCAGCTGGAGTCTGCATCCAGGCTGGGACACTGCACTTTAAGAAAGACATGAACAAACTGGAGAGCCCAGAGGAAAGCTACAACAATAAGAGGTTTAGAATATATGACCTATGAGGAAAAGTTGAAAGAATTGGGCATGTTTAGTCAAGCGAAGACTGGTAGGGGATACAACAATCTTCAAATATGTTATTATAAAGGGGAAAGTGATCAATTGTTTTCATGTCTACCTGGGACAGGACAAGTAGTAATCAGCTTAGTTTGCAGCAAGGGAGATTTAGGTTACATATTGAGAAAAAACTTTCTAAATATAAGCATATTTAAACACTGGAACATGGAATCGTAGGACTGGAAGGGACCTTGAGAGGTCATCTAGTCATGGCAGGACTCATGGCAGGACTAAGTATTATCTAGACCATTCCTGACAGGTGTTTGTTACCTGAGAAGATTGTGGAATCCCCATCACTGGAGGTTTTTAAGAACAGATTAGATAGACACCTCTCAGGGATAGTCGCCTGTCTCAGCAGACGGGTGGAGGGATAGACTAGAGGATCTCAGCAGGTGTCTTCTATCACTAGATTTCTATGGTTCTATGTGCATTGGTGGAAATTATAGGGGCTTTACTGGCCAAAACTGAGATGCCCAGACAGTTAAATGGCAAGTGAGCAGGGGTTTTTGATTATCTAAATTTTGGACTTAAGCTCCTAAAGCTACAGTTAGGCACCTAAAGCTCTCTGTAGATCTAGCCCTAAGTGACTTGCTCAGTAACAGAGGAAGTCTGTGGCACAGCAAGGAACTGAATCTGGGTCTCCTAAAGCCTAGGCTAATGCTCTAACCACTAGACAAGCCTTCCTCTCTAGTTTCAAGCAGAGATATTCATTTAAATTTATACTGATGTGAGATCACAATACCTTTGTATCAAATGTATTGAGTGGGGGCCACAAAAATAATTGCAGTCCAGTGTCTTGCCATTGCTTACATCAAAGCATTACAATATGAGACAATGATGTTGAGGCTCTACAAATATCGCTATGCAACATCAGAACTTCCTGCTGCAATTAGCTCTCTTGGAAGGCAAAATAGCTCCTCAGCAGTGTAGGGCCAAGTACCACTGATTCACACAGCTTTTATTTACCTGATAAATCATTTCCATTATTTTACTTTGAAAGTAGGACTTTCAAGTGATTAAAAAAATTAATCACAATTAATTGTGTGATTAATTGCACCGTTAAGCAACAGAATACCATTTATTTAAATATTTTTGGATGTTTTCTATGTTTTCAAATATATTGATTCAATTACAACACAGAACACAAGGTATACAGCGCTCACTTTACATTTATTTTGAGTACAAATATTTGTGCTATAAAAATAGTATTTTTCAATTTGCCTCATACAAGAACTGTAATGCAATCTCTTTTTCATGAAAGTTGAACTTACAAATGTAGAATTATGTACAAAAATAACTTTATTCAAAAATAAAACAATGTAAAACTTTAGAGCCTACAAATCCACTCAGTCCTATTTCTTGTTCAGACAAACAAGTTTGTTTACATTTTCAGGAGATAATGCTGCCTGCTTTTTGTTTACAATGTCACCTGAGAGTGAGAATGCGTTCACATGGCACTGTTGTACCCAGTGTTGCAAGATATTTAAGTGCCAAATGCGCTAAAGATTCATATGTCCCTTCATGCTTCAATCACCATTAGAGGGGACATGTGTCCATGCTAATGAGGGGTTCTGCTCGATAACAATCCAAAACAGTGCAGACCAACACATGTTCACTTTCATCATCTGACTCAGATGCCACCAGCAGAAGGCTGATTTTCTTTTTTGGTGGTTTGGGTTCTGTAGTTTCCACATTGGAGTGTTGATCGTTTAAGACTTCTGAAAGCATGCTCCACAGCCCATTCCGCTCAGATTTTGTAAGGCACTTCAGATTCTTAAACTTTGGGTCAAGTCTCTAGTTATCCTTAGAAATCTCACACTGTACCTTCTTTGTGTTTTGTCAAATCTGCAGTAAAAATGTTCTTAAAACAAATGTGCTAGGTAATCATCTGAGACTGCTATAACATGAAATATATGGCAGAATGCGGGTAAAACAGAGCAGGAAACATGCAATTCTCCCCTCAAGAAGTTCAGTCACAAATTTAATTCAACACATTTTTAAATGAGTGTCATCAGCATGGAAGCATGTCCTCTGGAATGGTGGCTGAAGCATGAAGGGGCATACAAATGTTTAGCATATCTGGAACGTAAATACCTTGCAATGCCGGCTACAAAAGTGTCATGCGAATGCCTGTTCTCTCTTTCAGGTGATGTTGTAAATAAGAAGCCAGCAGCATTATCTCCTATAAATGTAAACAAATTTAGTGATTGGCTGAACAAGAAGTAGGACTGAGTGGACTTGTAGGCTCTAAAGTTTTACATTGCACTCAAAAACAAAACACATAAAAAAAATTCTACATTTGTAAGTTGCACTTTCATGATAAAGAGATTGCATTACGGTACTTGTATGAGGTGAATTGAAAAATACTCACAAGGGGAGAGGCAACTCTAGATTTAATCCTGCGTGGAGCAAAGGAGCTGGTCCAAGAGGTAACTATAGCAGGACCGTTTACAAATAGTGGCCATAATACAATAGCATTCAACATCCCTGTGGTGGGAAGAACATCTCAACAGCCCAAATTGCGGCATTTAATTTCCAAAGGGGGAACTATGCAAAAATGAGGGGGTTAGTTAAACAGAAGTTAAAAGGTACAGTGACTAAAGTGAAATCCCTGCAAGCTGCATGGGCGCTTTTTAAAGACACCATAATAGAGGCTCAGCTTCAATGTATACCCCAAATTAAAAAACACAGTAAAAGAACTAAAAAAGAGCCACCATGGCTTAACAACCATGTAAAAGAAGCAGTGAGAGAGAAAAAGACTTCCTTTAAAAAGTGGAATTAAAATCCTAGTGAGGCAAATAGAAAGGAGCATAAACACTGCCAAATTAAGTGCAAGAGTATAATGAGAAAAGTCAAAGAGGAGTTTGAAGAACGGCTAGCCAAAAAACTCCAAAGGTAATAACAAAATGTTTTTTAAGTACATCAGAAGCAGGAAGTCTGCTAAACAACCAGTGGGGCCCCTTGATGATCGAGATACAAAAGGAGCGCTTAAAGACGATAAAGTCATTGCGGAGAAACTAAATGGATTCTTTGCGGCTGAGGATGTTAGGGAGATTCCCAAACCTAAAGACGATAAAGTCATTGCGGAGAAACTAAATGGAGTCTTCACGGCTGAGGATGTTAGGGAGATTCCCAAACCTGAGCTGGCTTTTGTAGGTGACAAATCTCAGGAACTGTCACAGATTAAAGTGTCACTAGAGGAGGTTTTGGAATTAATTGATAAACTCAACATAAACAAGTCACCGGGACCAGATGGCATTCTCCCAAGAGTTCTGAAAG
The DNA here is from genome assembly GCF_025201925.1 of Gopherus flavomarginatus. NCBI lineage: Eukaryota > Metazoa > Chordata > Testudines > Testudinidae > Gopherus > Gopherus flavomarginatus. Next base: position 329,185,651 of record NC_066617.1, read on the forward strand.
AACTCAAATGTGAAGTTGCAGAACTATTAACTAAGATTTGTTACCTGTCCTTTAAATCAGCTTCGGTACCCTATGACTGGAAGTTAGCTAATGTAATGCCAATATTTAAAAAGGGCTCTAGAGGTGATCCCGGCAATTACAGACTGGTAAGTCTAACGTCAGTACCGGGCAAATTAATTGAAAACAATAGTTAAGAATAAAATTGTCAGACACATAGAAAAACAAACAGTTTAGCAATAGTCAACATGGTTTCTGTAAAGGGAAATTGTGTTTTACTAATCTACTAGAGTTCTTTGAAGGGGTCAACAAACATGTGGACAAGGGGGATCCAGTGGACATAGTGTACTTGGATTTCCAGAAAGCCCTTGACAAGGTCCCTCACCAAAGGCTCTTACGTAAATTAAGCTGTCATGGGATAAAAGGGAAGGTCCTTTCATGGACTGAGAACTGGTAAAAGACAGGGAAAAAAGGGTAGAAATTAATGGTAAATTCTCAGAATAGAGAGGGGTAACTAGTGGTGCTCCCCAAGGGTCAGTCCTAGGACCAATCCTATTCAATTTATTCATAAATGATCTGGAGAAAGGGGTAAACAGTGAGGTGGCAAAGTTTGGAGATGATACTAAACTGCTCAAGATAGTTAAGACCAAAGAAGACTGTGAAGAACTTCAAAAAGATCTCACAAAACTAAGTGATTGGGCAACAAAATGACAAATGAAATTTAATGTGGATAAATGTAAAGTAATGCACATTGGAAAAAATAACCCCAACTATACATACAATATGATGGGGGCTAATTTAGCTACAATGAGTCAGGAAAAAGATCTTGGAGTCATTGTGGATAGTTCTCTGAAGATGTCCAAGCAGTGTGCAGAGGCGGTCAGAAAAGCAAACAGGATGTTAGGAATCATCAAAAAGGGGATAGAAAATAAGACTGAGAATATCTTATTCCCCTTATATAAATCCATGGCAAGCCCACATCTCGAATACTGTGTACAGATGTGGTCTCCTCACCTCCTTGCCTGAGGAGGTTGTGAAGGCTAGGATTATAACAGCGTTTAAAAGAGAACTGGATAAATTCATGGTGGTTAGGTCCATAAATGATTATTAGCCAGGATGGGTAAGGAATGGTGTCCCTGGCCTCTGTTTGTCAGAGAGTGGAGATGGATGGCAGGAGAGAGATCACTTGATCATTGCCTGTTAGGTTCACTCCCTCTGGGGCATTGGCCACTGTCGGTAGACAGATACTGGGCTAGATGGACCTTTGGTCTGACCCGGTATGGCCGTTCTTATACTATTTCTTTTATCATTTTTACAGTGCAAATAGTTGTAATAAAAACAATATAAAGTGAGCAGTGTACACTTTGTATTCTGCATTGTAATTAAAATCAATATATTTGAAAATGTAGAAAACATCAAAAATATTTAATACATTTCAATTGGTATCCTATTGTTTAACAGTACAATTAAAACTGCAATTAATCATAATTAATTTTTGTAACCACAATTAATTTTTTTGAATTAATTGCGTGAGTGAATTGTGATCAATCAATAGCCCTATTTGAAAGCAAACAAAAATAGCACACATATGGTCATCTACCTACCATTAACAGAGGAAAATACTAGCTGAAACAGACCAAAAAAAATCTTGCATTCTCAGCACTGCTATTTTACATAACATCGATAATATAGTTCCAAATCTGATTTACCTTAAAAATGGTATAATGTGGCAAGGAATATTCCTTGCATTCTCAATGTTCACTTTAAATGAAGAAATCCACCATTCCATAATGGAGCTTAACATAACTATTTGAATTGGAGCTGGAATTCCATTGCTATCTACGATCCCCTGAATTTATCTAGACTGTTCTTGATCTTGCTTTCCCCCTGCTGGCTCTGAAGCAGTGTCTAGCTAACAAACACGGGACTAAAGCAGGTACGCAAAGAAAGAAGCTATGACTATGTTGGCTGCTCTTGCACTAGCAATAAGGTGGGTAGGGAGGAGAGTGATATTTCTTAAACTGAGAGGACAAAATGAGTAGGGAAAACATTTTCAAGCTTCCAAACAGACATTATTACAAATAAAAAAAAACACAAAGTTGTTTTTTTAAGAAAAGACAATTGTGCTGAGCCCCAGCTGAGAAAACATTTATATTGCAGTCAAAGGTGTGATTGCAACATAGGTAGGCAGGCATACCCATCTAATTGAATGAGGGCAGGTGACAATAGCAGTAAAGATGTGGCAGCACAGACCCTGGCACAGGCTAGCAACCCAAGAATATACCCTGAGTCCCCTGTGGACTTGTATGGGGTGGCCAGCTCACTCTATAATGTCCTCATTCACATTGCTACTGGCAGCAGCTAGATTAAAGCGGGGGGTGGGAGGGTATGTCTACTTGCCCGGCAACCTGACCTTCATTTGTGCTGTAGATATACCCTCAAATACCAGTCCTCATCCTGCAGCCCATTATGGCAAATAAGAATGGCTGCAGGATGCTAATGATCAGAGCCTATGGCCTTCTCTGTGATTTTAGCCACTAGTTGCAAACCACACATATAGCTAAGGAAAGCTGTGATTTGCACCGATAGAAAGTATTCCTGCTTGAAACCAGGCTAACTGGTACTGGTGCAAATTGTGGCTTTCGCTATCTACCCTAAGAATAGAATTTTCAAAAGCACTCCTGTCACGTTCACTCTGCCTCACTCTAATCAATGGGAATTTTAGCATTGGAGGCTGTGTGCTGATGGCAGAAACCCGCTCTCATTCCCATTGTAGTCGAGGTCTGCTCTTCACTGGATTGCCAAGGGTGCTGAGCACAGGCTGTTTTGTTGAATTCTCTCCTGGTGGTTTAATCTCTGGCTGCCACAGCAATAGACACAACCATAGGCACAGACTCTGTGGGGGCTCTGGGGCTGGAACACTCATGGGGAAAAATTTAGTGGATGCTCTGCACCCACCAGCAACCAAGCTCCCCTCACTCCCCCGACCTCCTCCTCCCGAGTGCACTGCATCCCTACTCCTCCGCCTACCTCCCAGCATTTCCTACCCAGCTGCCACCAAACAGCTGTTTGGCAACATTAGCATGCTGCGGGAGGAGGGGGAGGAATAGGAATGTGGCATGCACAGGGGAAGAGGGGCAGGGATTTGGGGAAGGAGTTGGAATATTGGCTGGGAAGGGGCGGAGTTGCAGTTGGGACTTTGTGGAAGGGGTTGGAATGGGGGCAGAGGTGGGAAGAGGCAGGGCAGGGGTGGGGCCTCATTGAAGGGGTGGAATAGGGCAGGGCTCGGGGCACAAGGGGGATCAAGTACCCACATGAAAAAGGGAAAGTCAGCTCCTATGGGCACAACAGGACTAGCAGCAGCAGAAATAACGATAATAGTTGTCAGTGTTTCTCTAAAATATTTTTGTTTTGATTATTTCTTCCAGACAGCCCATGCTTTCAGTCAGAAGCCACTACTAAAGGTAAATATGCAATCAGTCAGGCAGACTTTTCTTAGTTGAAATGTATTTGAATACTACATACTGCTAAAGCTCATTTACATCGCAATAAAACCAGGCGTTTCTTGTGCTCTCTCTTATCCCTTGCATTTTGTTCTGTTCCCTGTGAGTGCTAACTTAGAACTACCTTCAGGTGTTGGTGTTGATTGTGAAGAGAAAGCAATGCATCTGGAAACTGTGCTTTACTAAGCAGAAGCTTTGAGAGGAACAAAGGAGTTACTTTTTTAGACTAGACTTTGGTTCTATAGTCCATCTTCTGATGCAGTGTGCAGCTGCTTTGCGCCACACTGCTGGTGGATGCCCAAAAGCTGGCACAGCAGGCCACAGAGAATCATCCCAGTGTAAGGGGAAGCCTGCAGCACACAAGATCAACATAGCCCCTATGACCTTCCTGTTGCTGGCGTAGGAGGCATGGCTGGAAAAAGGCAGGCATGGCTACAGCTTCCCTATCTTTTGCTGAACACCTCAGCTACAATATTGCCCCTTTAGCCACTGGCAGCTGGCATAAAATTTAGAGCAGCTTTGAGGGTACCCTAATTTATGTTGGAGAGCTAGCCAAGAGCAGATCCTGTCCAGGAATAGGGGAGTACGCTCCCTTTCCTGAGCTGTACTGTGCACACTTCAGTTGTGGCTGAGAAGCTGGTCCAATACACTTAATATGCTCTGATGTTATGAACAAATTAAGAATAATTTGAATTTAAATTGGGAAGATTCTGATCTTGTGGTTAGAAAAGGGGACTCTGTATTAGAACACCTGGGTTTTATTCCTGATTTACTATGTTGCTATAAACAAGTCATGTAGGCCTACATTTGAAAAAGCAGCAATTAATTTTGGATGCATCAGTTCTGAAGTGCTCAACTTCACACATCTATGGTTTGATTTTCACATGTGCTGAGAACCCTCCACTGCAAAGTTAATGGGAGCAACAGGTGCTCATTACTTCTGAAGATCAGGCACAAGATGGGTAAAGTCAGAAAACTAGTAACTGAGGTATCCAAAGTTAAAGGCCCTTTTGCAAATTTGGGGCAAAATCCTGGTCCCACTGTAGTCAGTGGAAGTTTTGCCACTGACTTCAATAAGCCAGGCTCACACTCTTGGCCCTTAATTTCTCTAAATTAACCCATCTGTGAAATGGAAATGCAATATTAACTGGTTTAAAAAAAATCCACTGAGAAAGTGCAGTTATTAATACATTTACAACAATTTTTGTGGAGAAAGACATTTCTTGGGGAACTAAAATTTTATTTTATTATTATTATTGCAGGTAAGTTAATACCTGGCACGTTAGCTCTAATTCTAATCATTTAATGCATTAATTAATTTTCAATGGCAATCTTTGTACCATGGATTGCAGATGTGATTGGGGACAGGGAGAGGAAAAAATAGATTTATTTTAAGTGACCATAGTACTTCTGGAAAGTATCAAATTGAGGGCACTGGAAAATAAAGTAATCTATTTATCCATAGAATAGATACATAGAAACTAATATAAAACTGCCTGCAATTTAAAATTTATACGAACTGTGCCTTAAAATGTTTGCAATTAACACCACATAAATTTACCTCCCCTTTAACTAATTTAAAGGCTCCCTGCCAGTTACAAAGATTAAATTAGCCAATATCACACTGAGGAATAAATGTGTCCATTAGGGACAGTTATTTACCTGTAATTCTGCTTCTTCAAAGTGATCGCCTTGCAGATTTTTCACTCCTGGTCTTTCTCCCTGTCTTATTCTACTGTAGTTGATCAAAAAAACATTGAAAGCAGGGGAAGGTCTACCTATCTCCAGTTAAGGTGTGACTAGGAATGAGAATATTTCATGGGTGGTGTGTGTATGTGTGTGTATATAATTTAAAAATGAATTTTGAATATATACAAGCTATCAGATGTACATGCCAGAATTTTAAAAACAGGGTGGGGGGTGGAGGGTGAGCTACAGTTAAGCTAATACTTATCTTTTAAGTATGGATTTAGGCACTAACTTAATAGCCTGATTTTTCAAAGGCGTTCAATGCCACTTACTTAGTAAGGAATTAGGAGACTTTCAAAAACACCCAAGAAATTTAGGCGCATAAGCACCACTGAAAATCAATAGGACAAATGCTCCTAAACTATTTAGGGGCTTTTGAAAATCTCTCACATGCCTAACTTTAATTGCTCATTTGTAAATGTTGCCCTATACAGTTAGTAGGGGCTTATATTTCTATGCAGAAGTGCTTTCCAGTATGATGCTTCACCTCCAATGAGTGTAACTGATAATCTTGCGGTTCTAAATGAAACACAACCATTGAAGATTACTTTGATCATTTAAAGAGAACATTAAGTGAAACTCCTGTGGCCCTGACCCTGCAATTGGATTAGTGTGGACAAACCCTTCTTCCCTCACAGAACCTCACTGATGTTCATTTACTGAGGTTCCATGCAGGCACCAGGGTCTGCCCATACAGATCCAGCTGCAGGGCCAGGGTCCACATTTGTAACAGTGACAGAATGGACAGTATAAATACCAAGGCTTGGAAAAAAAAAAGTTTGGCTTTAATAAAGATCCCTAGAGAGAATGTATCCTTATTTGGAAGTTGAAAGTAGTAGCCAAAACTTTCAAACATGAATACCTAAATTTGACTCCTAAATCCATGTTTAGGCACTGAAATAAAGGTAGACAGATTTTCACGCAACAAATCCTACTGAGGTCAAAGATAGCTAGAAGCACTCAGCATCTCTGAAAGTCAGGCAGCTTTTACTTAGGCATCTAAATATGGAATTAGCTTTGGGCACTCAGGTTTGTCACCTTTGCCAATACTTTTTTCTTTTAAGGGTCCTATCCAACTATGGATTATTCAAACTGTGGTTTTACAATATTTTGAATTTACCAGATTATTTATAATCTCCAGGCTATGTAACTTTTCAGTGTGTTAACAGCTTTATTTAATAGCTACTTGATTCTTGAAAAAGTGCTGAGTCCTTGTTTCCTTCTCTGCTTACACTGGGTTAATACCGTGTGTTATCAAAATCCAATCACTCTTGCTTGCTTTCATAACAATGATAAAAGATAAGCAATTCAGAGGCAGGTCTTGCTGTCACATTACAATGCCATATTAAAAACACACAGATGTGAAAAATAGAAAGTTTCTTGAACAGCAGGTAGAGACTAGTCCCTGATCAGAACCGGAGTTTGGATGCAATTTCACTACTTTCTAAGATGTTACTGTACTTGTGCTGGCCCAGTAAATGCTGTACAGGGATGCCTGAGGTGAAAAGAAAGAGGAAAACAATTCAGATTGTGAGATTCTAGTCCCATAGCAGAAAAAAGTTCTTGAGGCTAGTCAGAGAACAAAGTATCTGCTGTTAAAGGTAGACATCAGAGCACATTGAAGGCTTTGCCTGTAAGTTTCTCAACCAAAAACCTTCCTAGAAATATGCATAAATTCTGAATTCTTTGAGCCCAACAGGAATCTACAGATCAAAACAGCCAGCCCAGAAAAAATATACCTATATTGTTTTGATCTTTGGAAAATGATTAAAACTACCTCAAAATGGCAGATAGTTTTTTTGGAAAATTCTGCCTCTAAGTGACATAGGGCATAAATTCAACTGAAAGTCCATGGGATTTGTGCTTGTTAATCACTAGAGGCTCTCGGATAGATTATTTTAGGTATCTAAATTGTACATCCAAATGGTTTCTCTCTTTGCCCCCTTTTATGGTAACTGTGATTGGCTAAAAGGGTTGAACTCCTAGAGGTAGGTGAGAGGGCTCTCAGTAAAAGGCACCTAGTACTGGATTCACATGGGACAGCTTGATCCAACCCTCCGTGACTGGTAGAAATTTTCAGAATTCCATTGTATAAAAGAAACTATTTGTGTAGATGATCTGAAAGCAAAAGCTAGTGTACTATGTGGCAGCAATAATGCCTTACAGGGCTTTATAAGATGCCTTTGGCAAACTGAAAAATAGTAGTCTCCTGCCACCTGGCGAAAGAAGTATTGTATTGCAAAATTGCTGCAACCCTTGAAGGGAGATGCTAAGAAGAAAGATCTTCGCAGAAAAAATGGTCCCAGAACAAGGATATCTATTACTTAGTGTTCCCCAACTATGTGATTAACTTTTTTCACAACAACAAAAAATACATTCATTTAATACATCTTATTAAAGATAAAATTCCTAAAATCCTTATTTTGTGCTTAGTGTAGTACTGAAACTTACCTTGCATATTAGTTTGATTTTGGATGACAAAGAACCTCATGTGTGCTATAAGGAAAATTTAAACATCTAAAACAGCATTTATTTAGCCCCAAGCTCATAATTAGTGATCCCAAGCTGAATTTTTGAAAAACTAGACAGGATGGACAAAATGATCTGGTCCCATACGGTGAAATCTTTTGTTCTTTTAAATTTGAAGTGGAGCTTTGAAAGAGGGAGGCTAGGCTGGCTCTTATGCTATGATGGGGCTCGGCATACAATGCATGGTCTAAGTCATACTGATTTCCACTCTACAAATACAGACAGAAATACACTGGGGAGGTAAATGCCTTTAATTCTTAGGTTAAAACCTAGAAGCTGCTTCTCCCAAAGCTCCTATTTGGCCATTCAATATAGAGATATTAGAACTAATCACAGGAGAGCTGGCATTACTGATGTTGGATTATTTATATTGATACGGTATGATGAAAGGTTGGGGATAAATGAACAGTACAAGAGTTGTCCCTGATGAGACAAGCATAAAAAAGCAAAGCTAAAATAATCATAACCTTAACCACATTTTAAAAACAAAATATGGACATAATTTAGTTTCAAAATACAACTTCAGTATTTTAACAAATATTTGACTTACATGTATATGTAAAGGGCTGGCCTTATGTTCTAGAGGACACTGTGAGAAGGAAGATGAGCAGAGCTACCTCCCTCTCACCTCCTCTACTCCAATTTCCAACGGAGCACAAAAACTGGTGGGGCTGAAAAAGCCAGCTTGGCAGCACAAGTAAACAACAGGGGAGTTTGGCAGGCATGGTGCAGGACCCTAGCTGGACAGGAAAGAGACAAACTGAGGAGTATGGAAGGACTGCAAGGACACTAAGGAAATGGCCAGTCTAGTGGTAGATCTGTTACTCTCTGGCAGTTAGTTATTCTGTAGTGAGAGTTACATGGACAAAATGGTGGTCTCTGGTAGTGTAAATGGGTGTAAAGGGGCCTTAACATACATGCAAATCAGGCCCTATATACGTAGAGAGCTCAATCAGTTAAAGTTATATACTTTCCTTTCCTCTGGTAGTTCTCTTATTTTAAAAGAAAAATTGATTAGATCAAATGTTCAAACTATTTCATTTTAAAAAGACACTTAGGCACAGCTGCTTATTGCATGATGTCTTCGCGGCATCTGTCGAATTAGCCAATGCTGCATCTTATTTGCTTAGTGCAGTCCAATATTCTATAGCTTTCAAAACTATTGCTGACCATAGACTATAGTACCCAAAGCAAATTAACACTTTGTTTTGAAATTAAATTTACAATGCAAAACCCCCATTCATGAGAAGGCAAGAGCACACATGGTGCTGCAGTATAGTATCATCTAGGTTCACATGCTGCAGGAGAAGATAAAGGATTATGGACAAAAGTCTTAAGATTTTAATTCAGAGATCAAAACTCAATTTTTAATAAGACCAAGTATACATTAGCCAAAATAAATCAACATGATTTTGCAGTTTTTTAAATATGACATACAAAAGAACTAAGGTGACAGGACCAGATTCTGCAAATAGACAAATAATTATGACTAGGATCACAGCATTCATTTCTTTTATTGTTTTGCACAATGGTAGGTTGCACATGTGGAGAAAGACAGCACACAGTTTAAAAAAATTAGTTTCACAAATTAATACAATACAAGAAAGTCCAGTGGTTCAACATTTTAAATTTAACTTTTTTTAAAAAAAGCGATAACAAAGAAATACAAATATCAGGCTTTTGATTACAGCCCAATGCAAACCCTTGAAAAAGGTTTAAGTTGAAATGGACTTTTAAGCTTTTAATTCTGCCTTAAAAAACAAAAATGCACACACTATTAACTGCCTCCCAAAGAAAATGCTCATCTCTTAGATGCAGTAACATACAAGTGTACAAAAGTGAAAAGTTCTGTGTTCAAAACTAATATGCTTATTTCTGAACACAAACAGAAAACCCCATTTGTCAAAGGCCAGTAATTGCTGTATGCAGACATTACTTCCAGAACATACAAAACAGTACTTGACAACACTTTTACAATTGAAAGCAACTGACTTCATACTAGAAAATTATGCATAATACCTGTTTTAGAAAAAAGGTGCCTTGGTGAAAGTGAATGTGACTATTCACTTGGATGCACATTATGTACAAAACAACCTCTATATTAAAAGCTACACTTATCTCCAAACTTCCATATACACTCGGTAAGAGATTTTTCTGCTGTTTCTGTTTTAAAGCAGTCTGAGCTGGAGATGCAGCCCAATGTGCCAAGATGCCATAACATGAAGTTTGCTGCACTTGTAAGACTTGTAGTATTTCTACTGTTACAATAGCTTACCCTCAAAGTACACTGTTTTACTTTATTCCTTAGCAGCGACGGGTGTTAAGGGCAGGTAACCAACTCTTTTTTGAGTCAATGCCAGTAGCCCTGTGTGAATCAACTCTGTTTGGAATGGTTAGATACAATTTTCATTAGAGTGGCACAGTCTGCATCCAGCACCTGCAGAGAGAAGAGACCACCGGCTTCACAACTCTCTGCCCCCAAGCAATCTCCGGAAACCTAGCAGCCTCAGAAATGAAGCGCTGCCCAGGAGAGATCTGTTTGGCAACACCAGCTGTGACAACACCTTTGTTTGAAAGTCTCTCCAGATTCCTCTTTGGAGTGATTGCTAGCTGAAGAAAGGAAAATGTTGAGGACAAACAGGCAATTAAACACTATTTGCCAGAACTATACAATAGTGAACAGTATTTCAGCTCGTCTTTAAAAAACAAGCTGCAAAAATATTACAGCCTGGGACTATTTGATATTCCTATGAGCATCAAGATGTGGAAGCCTAAAACAACATGGAAAAGGGAACACACAAAGCAAAGAAACTTGGAGAGTTTTGTCTATGGGGCAAAGTTCACATGTTTTTATTATATATACAAATACATGCACACAAATGTGTGCACTGTACTGTATATATATTTATATTTACATCCATATTCACAAAGAAACACCCTGAAGTAGATTTAAAGGCCATATCCAAGAACAGAAGATATGAACTCTAGTATTTGTACTAGAATATATTTTATCTGTACAAAAAAACCAAATATGCATATATTCATATGGTATAAAGCTTATTAACAAAAAATATTCTGCTACTACTATTAGGTATAAAGCTTGTTAACAAAAAATATTCTGCTACTACCATTAGGTTAAATAGATGGTTTTACAAGCTTCTTTAATAATGCAGTATAGAACATTTCTAAAACTAGAACCAAAATTAAAATACATAGATGGGTTTCTATTCACAGGAAAATAGTTGTTCAATATGATTACATTTCATATTCCAGAATAGTGAAACGTAGCAAAATTTTATAAATCTCCTGGGATGCAATTTAATTACTGCATCCATTTAGAAAAATAGACTTTTAGGATGAACAAAGCTGATTCACTTCCCCTTTCCCCAACAGTGTGTCTATCTTTTCCCTCTCTTGTTTCCAGCTGGAGGTTTCTTCAGCTGAAGAAGTTGCCCTCCTGTCCCAAAACCTGTAGATGCAGGATTAGATACCCCAAATGTCAAGCCAGCCGATGCTGTGATGCCAGGATTACTGAAGTTAAACCCAGATGTAGTTGAGCTGCCAAAGCCTTGTATGGGAAGGAAAAATATTTTAAAATCAGAAGTCAGTTAAATCATAACTTCAGATTTGCCCTCACTCCAATTTACCAGGGATAGTTACTTATTGAATTACTAGTAATTACACTACTCTGAAGATATCAAAGTGGACCCACAATACTATGTCACATTCCTAATACATTGTTCTAGATTTGCTGCATTGAGTCAGAGGCATACAGTGCTTGCACTGTAACATCTAAGTTACTATACTCTATAGGGTAATAGTTGTTTCCTTTATCATCATCTGTATTACAGTAGCATCTAGAGTTTTCAGCTGAGATTGGGGCCCTACTCTGCAAGGCATTGTGCACGTCTGTCCCTGTCTCTGCATGTTTACAATCTACCTAGACAAGCCAGACAAAGGGTGGGAGAAGTAGAGGCACAGACCAGGTGAAGTGACTGGCCTGTAGTCTCTCAGGAGATCAGTGGCATATCTGGAAGAGAGCTAACAGTCTTGTGCCCTCTTAACAAGACCACACTGTCTTCCTAATATGTGCAACACAGGTCCTAACCTAAAAGTGAAATAAGTAAACACTAAACATCCATGCCAAGTTTTAGCTATTTAAAAAAGTCATTTTGAATTAGTGCACAAAAGACAGCAAGCTTTGGAAAAAACAAAGAATAGCTCAGAATATGTTGCTAAAGTAAACAAAGGAAATCCATCAGTCTTCCTTTAGACGGAAAGTGAACATGAGAAATGTTGTTCAAGAATTTACAAAATAGAACTGGTCAAATACTAACTGTCTTGCAATAATAAGCAAGTAAAAATACCAAGTGCTGTTCACTCAGATTTGTGAGGTCACATTAGCTATGCATAGGTATTTGGACAACAGCTGGATATTTATGAAAGTGTTACAGAATCTTAAGAGATTCTGAAAGATTAGCACGATTTGTAACTGCAATTCATAGTAGAAGTTTATTATTCATCCTTCTCCTGTTTAACAACTTTCAGGGAGATGATGATAGTGTGCGATTGGTCACGTTAACGAATATGTGAATTAATCTATTTAACAATCATGAAAAGGATAAAAATCATTTACAGATCACAAATAACTGAAACATTAACAGAAATTAGGATTGGTTCACAAGCTATTCACAGGCAGAAAAGGAGCTAACCCCTTAATGAGCATTATTTGTAACAAGTAGTTTAACCAGTACTAGTTACAAGTATCAAAGAGAGTCATTAAATGAAAGCATCTTCATATTCATACTTAGTATCACTGCCACAATGCTATAAAAATCTGTAGGTTTGGAAAAACACATCCTAATTTACTTCCAAAATATGCCTCATTTGAGTCGCAAAGTTATCTACGTTCTACACAAATTTGATGTCCTCTCACTTCTATTATTGAAAATTATTTACATCTGAAATAAAGAATCATGAAACTCAGTTTCAAGTTATTTACACTGAAGGAATGAATCCTACAGCACTTTAAGACTTGCGCATAAATAACTGTGTGAACACTTCAATTTGGACCTTTGTCCATCACCTGGGTGCTTCATGCCAAATAGAAACATGCATAGGTACAAATGCTATACTGGCCTCTTCAAGAGTTACACAAATAAAACTCATTTCCTACACTTTGATTGTAACCCATTATGATAATTCAGTTACTGCCTATGCAGATCCTCGCTCTTGGGATACCACTCTTGACTCACGATTTATTTTGAAGATTTCCATATGCTGCAATATTTCATGTACCTGCTTCTTGATGCAGAAATTGTTATGCAGGAGGTCAGACTAGGTGATCATAATGAACCCTTCTGGCCTTAAAAATTATGAATATATGGAACAGTAAGAATTAGAGAAGTACTAATCCCTAATTCAACTGCTTTTTCATATCAAATTAGAAATATGATCAAGGAAATGCCATGAATATGATTAGACTTTAATAATGTATTCAGTGAAACTTTTGTTTGATTTAACTCTGCCAAAAGGATTAAGCCATATGCAAAATGTATTAAAAAACCCCAAACCCTATCAGATGAACCTATAGCTCTCTTTTTGCTATAATTGCAGATTTGGTGAAAAAACCTTCACTGTGCACACAACTGATCTTTCTTTTAAGAAAAGAATACCTTACAGTAACCGTGGTTCTTTGAAATATGCATGTGGATCCCACTCTAGGACTAGCATATGATTCCTGTGCATGATATTGCAATCTCTGAATAGCAATGTCTGTTGAGCCACGCTGCAATGTACAATGTCCTCGTGGCCCCCATCCAAGACGATCATGGACAAAGCAGCCACAACCATCCCTCAGTTCCTTCAGAATCCCTGGTAATAAGGACCCTAAAAAATGGCGATGAAGGGCAGGTCCTGGGATGCACACGGATGACACCACCACAAAGACTCCAGTTACAGTAGATTAAGTAACCCGCCTTTCTTCACATATGTGTGTGGATCTCACTTTAGGTGCCCCATCTGGAAGGTGAGATAGTGGAGTTCTGACTACCACTGATTAAAAGGTGATTGAAACACTTTGCTGCCAGATTTGTCATCTGATCCTCTGACCAGGTCATGGGCATAGTGTAACAAAAGGAAAGGGATCCCTCAAATAACTGTCTTGCAGATTTCAGATGTAGGGATACTTCTGAAGCATGCAGAAGAGGCAGTCTGTGTGCGAGTGAAATGAGCTGTGATGTTTAGAGGAAGAGGTGTACCAGTCATGTGAGAGACTGAAATACACTGGTTATCCATTTAGATCTCTTCCTGGAAGAAGTGGTGTGCCCCTTAAAAGTGCTACTTATGGGGAGTCTGCCTAAAGGGCTCTGCCCTATCAAAATAATAACAATGCTCTTGAAACATCCAAGTTGTTGATTTTCTTTCCTCCTTTTCAACCCTTTCCCCCTACCCTGGAAGACTATGGCTTTTGGAAAGAAAATGGAAAGACTGACATATTGATTCAAATGAAAGTCTGACAACTTTTGAGAATACATTTGGGAGGAAGTCTCAACACCATCTAACCTCTGTTTAATGTTGTGTAAGGAGAGCTGGCCATGAAAAGGTCTTATTTTACTGATCTTCCTGGTTGATGCAATGGCAACCAAAACAGGCCATCTTGACAGCAAGGTAGTGCGGAGTGCATTCAGAGAGAGGATCTCCATTAGGTTTGTAGGAATAATAGTAAAATACCATACCAGAAGATGTTTTGTAGCTAATAGGTAAGTATATAGTAACCGCTTTAAAAAGGGGGGGCAAGGGAGAGAAAATAAACATGACTGTACTGGAGAATGGCATGCTAAGCTCACTGTAAGGTGGACAATATCTGAACTAAGAGTCCGAAGTGTTTCAAATACAAAGTATAATCAAGGACTTTAGGTATAGGAGCCTCCATTAGGTCAAGGTTGCGTGGGGCTGCCCAAATTGAAAATCTTTTCCATTTACAGGAATACATTTTACTTGGGGAATGCTTTCTGCTTTGCAGTAGGATCTTCTGTACTTAGAGAGAACAGTAAATCAATAGCACTCAGCCAGCCAATATTCAGGCTGTCAGATGTAACAATTTCAGGTCTGGATTTAGTATTTGACCTTGATTCTGTGATACGTTTGGATGGTCTGAAAGTGGTATTGGATGCTGAATAAATGTCTTGAGAAGATCTGTTAGCCTGAATTGTCTCGGCCAATATTGAGCTATCGGGATCTGTATGAATTTTGCACATCACTTTGATAATCAAAGTAATGGGTGAAAACATGAGTCTCTGATCCCATGGTACACGAAAAGTGTCTTAGAATCCTGGGCTCATGTCTCCCTTGCAGCAAAAGGCTGGACGCTATGTGCTGTCTGATGACAAGTCTATAATGGGTATTTCACCAATGGGAATATTTGACATGATGGAGTTCTTCATAGATCATTTTTGGTTGGTAATGGATTGGCTCATTAGGAGGTCTCCTCAATCACTGCCAACTCCTAGAAGATGAAGAGTTACTTGGGTTATCCGCTGTTGGCACCACGTCCATAACTATCATTGCCTCCTGATACAGGAGTGATAAGCAAGAACCTCTTTGCTTGTTTTATATAAATGTATTGCTGATGGTACTGTCTCTGAGAATCTGAATCGTGGAATTCTGTAAAATAGGTATGAATGCAATGCACGCTAATCTGACTGCTCATAATTCTAAAATGTATATGGGTGGAGTCATACTTTTTAGGGACCAAGTTCCTTGTACATGGAGTTGCCCAAGACGTGCCCCCACCTGTTCTTGATGCATCTGTGATCAGTATCTTTGTAGGGGGAGGGGTGAGATGCTCTTGAGGTCCGACCTTCCATTCAGTTCTGATGAAATGTGAGCAGGGACCATAACTTACATACCCATTTGATTTCTCCTGGGGTTATAAACAGACTTTAGCCAGCTCTGTAATGGGCATAGGTAAAGTTTGGCTAGTGGTGTCCCATACATGCCAAACTGATATGTGGCCAGTAAGTTTGAGGCAGTTTCTTTTTGCAGTTGATGGATTTGTTTTGATACTGGTAATGATCATTTGGACAGACAGAACTCTGTTGTTGGAAGATATGCCTTCAATGATTTGGAATTGATAAGGCACCTGTAAATTTTACTGTTTGTGATGGGGTAAGAGATAGTTTCTCATAAAAATTCTCAATGGAGGTCCAGCTGTCTGAAAAGGCGAAGGACATAGATCCAGGCTGTGGTGACTTCCTGATGAGACCTGTCTTTGATCAAGCAATCATCTAAATATGAGTAGACGTGAATGCCTCATCATCTCCTCAGCTGTGCTGCCCCTATTCCCAGGCACTTTGTGAAAACTGTCGCTGCTCTGGAGAGACCAAACAGTAGAACATTCCATTGGTAATGATTAGGACTCACTGCAAATTGTAGATATTTCCTGTAGACTACATGAATTGCAGTATGGAAGTATGAGTCTTGGAGGTTGAGAGCCACAAACCAGTCCTGAGCCTGGGAAAGGGATGATGAAGGTAAGCATTCCTATCCTAAAACTGAGACAGTGGATATGTTGTTTAGTCCTCTCAAGTCTAGGATAGGACAAAGACACTCTTTTTTGTTTTGAAACAAAAATATCAAGTGCAGAAACCCCTTCCCCTGTACTCTAGAGGTACCTCCTCTTTGGCTCACAAGCAAAGCAGGGAAGCCGTTTTTTAGCTTTTTGTAAGAAGGATTCATGAAGAAGGAGGGGGAAGGATAATGGGGCAAGGAAACAAACTGGATGGAGCACCATATGAGACCCCTTCCAGCACCCACTGGTCAGTTGTAATTGCAGTACAAGCCTGATGGAAGAAAGCAAACCAGCATCTGAAGGCAGGATCTGGGGATGGCTCTTGCCTGATTTTGTTGTGGTTCTCAACCCTTGTGTCATACCTGCAGTCTGGAAGCAGACTATGACTGATCAAAGACCAAGAAAGATTAGCTCCTCTGAGAGAACCTTGGTTTCTTTCTGGGTGGTTACTCAGAAGACTGTTGCTAGGGTAAGTAAGGGTCTTCTATTGAGACTGCCCTTAGTATCTTAAAGGGCCTGTCATTTGGGGCTGAGCACAGGATGCTCAATGAGCAAAGTGTGGCCCTGGAGGCCTTACGGTGTGTAAGGCATCACTGGTGACCTTCAGCAATGATGTTTTTCAACTCTTCTCTGGAGTCGTCAGGAGTTATCTGATGTGGGACAGGGTTTTGCAAAGACGACTTGATAGGTTCATATTCGTAGCTGAGGTGACACTGACAAATAAGCCTTTCTTCCAGAAAAGGCTAGTTTATTTGGTTCTTCATCTTTTGGAGGGTTTAGATTTCTTGTGGGCAAAACAGAGACTATTAATGAACCTGGAATTGGGTGGTTATAAAATTGTCCCTTTTGGGGTAACTGATACTCCTTTTCCATTCTTTAAGCAGTATGAAGCAAAGTTGTTGACACCTGATAGAGTCTTAGCTGGTTCTAAGATGCCCTCATTAATTGACAGTGCTATTCTGGCAGCAGCAGAAGAATGCAGCATATCTGAAAGCCTGGGAGCATCTTCTTCAATTATTAAAGTCTCTATTTTGAGGATCTCAGCTGTATGAGAAAGCAGCCTCTGGAAGGCTCTAAAGTCACCTGGGACTGATAAAGGAAACAAGAGTGTTTCACTGGGCGAAGATAATGACATGTCTCAGAGGATGCAAGGTGTTGCTCAGAGGGCTCTGGACCTGACTCTTTCTCCTGTGAATGCTATTCTCCTCCTGGTCTACAGATGGAGGTGTGGTACAGAAAAGGACCATGGCTTGTGTTTTATTGAGTGGTAAGATGGAGACCAGCTCCTGGATACTCTAGATGGAGGTCCTCAGTATGCCCAATAGGACCAACAGGGATCCACCTGGCTCTGGTAACACTAATCAGACCATTGCCATGCCTGAGGTGGATGAGTCAAGGCTCTGACGTGAGCATCCCTGGTTTGTAGAGCAAGGCCTTCTCCAGGTCTCCGTGACTGAAACTGCTAGACGGCAGAATGAAGATGCTCCCCAGTGAAGGAGAAAAAGAGAAACTTTCTCAAGAAGTGGCACTGATCTTGAGGAGGACTCAGTACCAAGAGACCAGAGGTGTGTATGAGTGCCCACCGTAGTGACATTGATGTGGAATGTGGTAGAAGCTAAGTCTCTGGCACCTTTAACCATTAATTAAAGCTTCTATTGGGAGTGCCAATGTTGATAGCTTCCAGTATTGTCATGAGTAAGCACAGAAGGTGCCCTGTACCTTTTCAGTACTGAGCCAGAAATTGAGTTGGTGTCATTTGTCTTTGGGCGCAGTCCTCCAGTCCCAGAGGAGAATGAGTTTTTGAATGTCTCCTTTGGACAGAAGGGGATTCGTGTTGGGAGTAATATTCGTCTGTTTAGATATTCATTGCCTTGAGAAGGCAATACCAGTCTTCAGTGCCATGGTGGTAACCAAGATGGAGGTAGTCTTCAATGGTCCTATATTATTGCCTGACAGTGCTATGGACTTCTTCCCAGTACTGACCTGGAGTGCTGTGTGCTGGCTGGCAGGGGCACTGGATGACTGGGATTTAGGAACAAAGATTAACCCCAAGATCGGGATCTCAAACACATGGCCTGCAGAGTTATTTGCTGTGGCCGCCATGCTCCTCTCCCCCGCCATCCCTTCTCCCTTGCAGCGAAATTGATGGTAATATCTTAGGGAAGAGGAGTCAAGTCTAAATCAAGAGCTGCAATAATGGCATATACGTGCTCCCCTAGACCCAAACCACCCGATTCTGATTTAAGAAAAAGCTGCAGAAACAAAATACAATTCTCATTACCTAGGACAATTGCAAGGTTCTACAAAACAATGGTCTCAGTGCTGAAGTACTGCAAACAATGCCTGGGGAAAAGGACTGACTTAAATGACAGATTCTATTATTTTTTTTAATAAGTGTATCCAAGCCTAGTTACTCCATAAAGTAAATCTATACTGTAAAATCACATTCAATCCAGAGGCCATTTTACACAGGCAAGGATTAATGTAATTTATACACTATCAAATTTATCTGGAGATTTGATTTCCATAATCTCTTCAATTTAAATGATATTATTTAGATTTGCAGTATGGTTTAAGTGATTCATAACATTTCCTTATTGATCTCCCAGTTCAGAAATGCTTTTGAACACATACTTAAAGTTAGGCATATGTTTCAATTCCTTGTCGAATCAGGGTTTTAATGAACACTTCCGCTTTGTAACACAAAACTTTAAAGTACTGCATGCCTTAAGCCTTTTATACCATTCATTTTAAAAATGTTTAATAGTAGAGTAACAACGTTGCTTATGAAGAAGATTAAGCAAGTTTTGCACTTAGTAGTAATTCATTGGGAAAAAAGGTTACTAACCTTCTGTTAACTGTTGCTTTTGTGAGATGTGTTGCACATGCCCATTCCATGTGTGTGCATGCCCCGAGGACACTCACTGGAAGTTTTCCCTCAGTGGTACCCACCTCGGCAGCTCGAATGCCTCTGGTGCCATGTACCTATAGCGCCATTATAAAGTGCCCAGCCAACTCTGCACCCTCTCAGTTTGTTCTTTCTGGAAAACTCCAATGCAGAAGGGCAGGAGGGTGGGTCGTGGAATGGACATGTACAATGTATGTTGAAGAACAACAGTTATAGAAAGTTAATAACTGTTTTTTCTTCTTTGAGTGATTGCACATGTGCATTCCACTCTAGGTGACTCCAAAGCAGTTGAATGGTGGAGGGATCAGAATTCATGGACATACTAACTGCAGGACAGCTCCACCAAATTTGGCATCATCCCTGGACTCTTGAGTGATGGTATAATGGGAGGAGAATGTGTGCACCGATGACCAGGTCACTACTTTGCAAATATCCTGAGTAGGGATCTGTGACTGGAATGCTGTTGCTGATGCTTGCAACCATGTGGAATGAGCAGTCAGGTAAGCTAGTGGGAGAACACCTGCCTGGTCATAACAAGTATGAATGTATGAGGTAATCCAGGATGAAACTGTCTGTGATGAGACTCGGAGACTTTTCATCATATTAGATACAGCTACAAACAGTTGGGTAAATTACTGGAACAGTTTAGTCCTTTCTATGTAGAAAGCAACATAGAGCATCTAACATCCAATGAGTGAAGATGTGGTTCCTCCCTATTTACATGTGGCTTTGGGTAGAAGACAGGTAGGGTAGGTAGATTGCCTGATTGCTATGAAATTGCTAAACCACTTTTGGGAGGAAACTGGATGAGGACATAAATGCACCTTATCCTTAAAGGAGACTGTGTACAGAGGTTCTGATGTGAGAACATGGAGATCCGAGACCCTTCTGGCCGAAGTGATGGCCACTAAGAAAACCACCTTCCAGGAGACGTATAACAAACAGCAAGTTGCCCAAGATTCAAACTGTGGTCCCATAAGCTTTGATAGATCAAGTTCAGGTCCCAGGGAAGAACAAGCTCTCTTACTTGAGGGTATAACCTTTCTAGGCCCTTGAGGAATCAAACAGACATGTCATTTGAAAACACTGACCGGTTATCTACCCAATAGTAGAAAGCCGATTTTGCTGCAAGGTGAATCTTGACAGAGGAAATAGCTAAGTCTTGCTGCTTCAGGTATAATAGATAACCAAGAATTTCTTGTAAGGATGACTGTGTGGGTGAATCCCTGCATTGGGATGCCCAGATAGAGGACCACTTCCACTTTGAAAAGTAAGTATCCCTGGTGGAGCTCTTTCTACTACCTAATAGGACCTGATGAACTTGCTGTGGGCAGGTCTGCTCTCTGGGATTTAGCCATGGAGCTTTCAGGCTGTTAGGTGAAGGGAGCAGCCGATTGCTGTCCTTAGAGATCAGGTCCAGGTGTAACGGAAGCAGGATGGGTCATCACTGACAGGCCTAGCAGAGTGGAGAATCAGTGTTGATGGGGCTATCAGAAGAACTCGGACCTGGTCCTGGGTCATCTTTAGCAGTACGCTGTGCATGAGCAGGATAGAGGGAAAAGCATAATAAAGATGTCCTGTCCATGATATCAAAAAGGCATCCATGATAAAACTTGGACTGTGACCTCACTGGGAGCAGAACTAGTGACACTTTCTGTTGTATCAGGTTGCAAACAGATCTATCTGAGGAGTCCTCCACTGCTGGAAAATGTCCCTCGCCACATCTTGGCAAAAGGACCAGTCGTGGTGACTGGATAAAGTCCTGCTGAGGTGATGTGTCAGGTCTTTTTGCGTTCCCAGAAGGTATGAGGCCACAAGACTGATTGAGTGGCCTGCGCAAAATTCCCATAGCTGAATCGCTTCCTGACATAGGAGGGAAGAGCCAGCTCCTCCTTGCCTGTTGAGATAAAACATGGCTGTGGTGCGGCCATAAGAACAAACAAATTTCTGCCCATAACGTGTGGCAGGAAAGTCTGACAGGCCAGGTAAACTGCTCTGAGTTCCCTGGTACTGATGTGGAATGAAAATTCCTCCGGAGACGAAAGGTCGTATAAAGGGAACACCTGTACAAACAAACAATGAACAGATCCAACCACCAATTGAGGGAGATGAGGACCCACTGAGGTACTATGAGTACGAAGTCCAGATGGTAGTGGTTTGGTGAGTACATTGAGGCCTGCCATGTCTGGAGGGGTGTGAGGTGCAGCCTTGCCTGTTGTACCACATATGTGCACAAGGCCATGTGACCTAAAAGTCTCAGACAATTTTGGGCTGTTGTGACTGGATGACCATTGAGGTGAATCATCAGGGATGGGATTGTCTGGAAACAACCCTCTGGGAGGTTGGCTCTGGCCTGAGTAGAGTCGAACACCACTCCAATAAACTCTAACCTCTGCACCAATGCAAGGATAGATTGCTCTTCATTTATCAGAAGGTTTCGGGCCTTGAATGTTGACTGCATAAGCTGAATGCTGGACACTTCTGGAGCCCTGGACCAGCCTTGACTAGCCAGTAGTCTAGATAAGGTTAGACCTGCACCCCTAACCTCCTCAGGAAGGCTATCACTGCTGCCAGACATTTTGTAAACATCCGTGTAGCTGCAGATAGGCTGAATGGGAGGGTTCATTACAAATCTGAGGAACCTAATGACATATTGGTATATCGATATATGTAAAAAGGCGTCTCTTTAATCGAGTGCAGCATACCAGTCCCTGGGATCTAGGAAGGGGAAAATGGATGTCAGGGATGGTCTAGATAATACTTAGTCCTGCCTTGAGTGCAGTAGACTGGACTAGAAGACCTCTGCAGACCCTTTCTAGTCCTACAATTCTATGAGTCTATGAACTATGTATAAATATAAGAAAAAGAAGACCACAGAGAATTTGCCAAAGCAAGGATAGCAATCCCAGTGACCATCACAGGTGGTAAGAAGGAACTGAAAGGGCATGGGGCTGGCTGGGCACTTCATATCAGCACTATAAGCGTGCAGCACCAGAGGATGCTTGAGTCACCCCAACGGGTACCACTGAGGGAAACATTTCCAGCAACTGTGCTTGGGGCACGTACACTCCTAGGGTGGAATGCACATGTGCAATCATTCAAAGAAGAACTTGACATTCTTATCATTAATATATGAAAAATTGGTAAATAACTTATTTTTGGCTTAATGTAGTTCAAGCAGCAGGCACCTGTAAGAAAATTTAATTATTATAAAAGTAAAAAGATTTGAACATTATATAAAAATATGCATTTGTTACCAAACACGAAGAATGCTAGCATTCCAGTTTTGCAATATGCAGATTTTACTAACAAAGACGACATGCACTTTACCAGGATGCTATGCATTAGCCACCCAAATCAAGCAGATATTTATTTCCATTTTGTAATGTGCTGTTTTAAACTAAAGCATTCTTTAGGCCTCATTTGAAAGAAGAATCATCCCAAACTTAGAAAAAGCGTCGATGCTACACACTAGAGGCCAAAATTAATGCAGTCCTTATTTGATGTAATACATAAATTAATATGAGCCAGAGCAGTCCACAGGAAAAATCAGCAACATTATTTCAGCACTACTGAAAACGCTTGTTTTTTTAGAAACAGTTGTAATTAGAAAAACAAAAGTAAATATCAAACCAATCCTGGAAGGCAGACATCTATTCTAATTTTCTAGAAAGCACAAGCTATGATAAACATATGTTCTAATAACTAAAGCTAATTATAAAATTAGACATGGGTGCCAAATGAAAGAGTCAGATTTCAAATACCCAAAGTTTGGGAGTAATGGGTCCAAGATTCTACATCTATTTTATCACTAACAAAAGATTAAGAATGAAATGAGTAATAAGCGGGAAGTTGCCAAACTGACAGAGGTATGAAATAAAAAATGCATTCAAATGTTGAACTATATGAGAGGGCTCAGAATGAGACAAGTTTTCAAAATAAAATCCTTAATTTATATATAGGAATTATGAATGTACAAACTGACAATTGCATATATAATTTGCCTTTCTGCATATAAAATGTAGGTATTTAGTTTTACAAAGGTATCCTTAACGTTTAGTTATTGTAAGGTAAATTCTGACTAAAAAAATAAGAGCATCTAACTATTGGTGAATTAAGCAGAACACATTTTAGAAAACAACAAAACTTAAAATAACCGTAAAAAGTCTACCTTTTCCTTGTATTCAAATAGCAAGCTGTGTCTTCTGTGCCTCAAACTACATCTGATGTGATTTTTTTTTAAACTGTAAATTATTAGTAAAACTGGAGCCATCATTTATTGAAATCAGTAATTCCCTTTTAGGGAGACAGCATCCAAAAAGGAATATTTTAGGGGTTGATTTCCCCCCCCTCTAAAATAATCAATTTAGTTTAAATATTTTAAATAGTTTAAATATTTTAGTTAAAATAACATTTTTCAAGAGTTTTATTGAAAAGCCAACTTTAAGCATATACATGATCTTGTTTTCAATTAGTTTTTTTAAAGTGAAACCAGCAGTTGGATTATGCATTTGTACTTTTAAGACAAATTTGAATTCAGATAAAAGCAAACCTGCACTAAGACTTCCTGAGGGTTTAGTAGTTCCAAATCCAAATGATGGTGCGCCTGTGGCAGTGCTTCCAAAAGCAGAGCTACTTCCAAATCCTAGTGGAAGAGTAGTAAAGACATGCAACAACATAAAAAGCTGGTAACAGAACACTGCAATTTTAAATGTATAGTTTTCAGACAATAATTTAAAAGCATATTTAATCCTAAGAATTATTTTTAGTAAATCTGTTTCACTACTCAAAGCGTCCTGCTCTAAATGCAGCACTAAATGAATTCTGCAAAAAACATCCCCTCCACCCCAACAATACTCAAACAGAAAAAGTGTCTGAGAATCATAGAAAACTATTAGTAGTTTTATTTAAAAATCAGATACTGAATGATAAGCATTAAGCTATGAACAATTACTGCAATTAAATGGAAATGTCTGTAGTCATAGTCACATTATTCTATTAAATACAAAAAGAGAATGAGTTCAGTGACATCATGTCACTCCACCACCAATAGGTTATAAACCTAAGCAAATTCTGACTTCAATTACATGAATAGGCTAGGAATTCTAGCTCCAGTAACCTCAGGACTTGTCTACATGATAAAAAATTGCCCCACTTTAACTAAAGGTATTATTTAAAACCAGATTTAGTTAAATGGGTGCCAAGGGCTGCATGGACACCTTTAATTTGGTTTAAACCCTGCTTCTTTCAATTCAGCTTAAACCGATTAGGGATCAGTTTAAGCTAAGTCAAAATAAGCCACACTTTAATTGCAACTTCCTTGTGTAGACAAGACTTTAGAAGAAATGAAAAGTATGAGGTAAAAATCTCCAATAATTAAGATAATAAAGTATCTGGCACTCTTAGCGGTAGAGATCACTGTAACAGGAAAACAAATACATGAAATTAGTTTGGTCACCTGGCTCTGATAACCTTATAACTATTAAGTTTGTATGAAACAGGATTTCATCAGAACTACTCAAATACATCCCCACAGAAAAAGGGCAGCCATCTTTTACTCTATAGTTCTGTAATCTCAAGGAACAATTTGATTTAGTAGTTCTGAGATGTTTATATTTTGAGACTAAACCATTCAAAATTTGCTTAGAATGTAAGATTTTTTAAAATACTGGTTACTATTAACATATACAAGGAAAAGTAAGCACACATTTGATGTTTGAGGAAGAGACTATGGGATAGAAAAGATTAAAAATACATTTAGTAGCTTTAACTGATTCTTTTAAAGAGAGAACAGTGTTCAAACTTGTTAAAGGATAAATTTTTAACTAAAGCTTGAAAATAAGGGTATGAAAAATATTCACATTTTTAGCAGAACTGTAAAATCTACTAGTCTTAATTTACAAATATGAATTTTTAGGTTTATAATTGTAGTAATTCAGGACATGTAAGGTTCCAAAATATTGATTCTATAGACAAGAGGACTTTGCCTTTGTATCAGAGAAATCTCTCTATTTTACAGGTGAACAAATGCCACATATTGTATGAGTGTAAGGTTGCTCAGTGGAGAAACAATTCCCATTTTTTGCCCAATCTGATCATAAATGGATTATCAGATAGGTGTTAGTACCATTAGTACAGGAATGTTGTTTTAATTAATGAAAGAGCAGACATCTACACTCCAAGAATGCTAACTATAAATGCAACTGTTAAGACTGTAACTTGTGAATATGACCAGTAAGAACTTTTGTAAGCGAAGAATATAATTTGGTGAATGTGTGTCTAGTAACTGATTATGATTACACCACTTGATTTAAGTATTTAATTTTCTGAATCCTTGAAGTATTCACTTTATCCATTTGTTTCCAGGAGCCCCATTTCTGGATGTTTTTTCTCTCTCTTCCCCCTGCTGTATTAAGTTCTCTTTGTTAAATTACTCTTCACCATGTGTCTTAAGTCCGTACATTGCAGAATAAATGACAAACCCAAACAAAAGGAGTTAAGGTTTTTACAAGATAATATACAATTATGGCAAAAAGTTAACAAGAAATTGCCTTCTTAAGCAAAGGGCTACTAAAGAAAGCTTAAAAATTTAGGCTTCAAGATCTAGCCAGTAGTTAGCTCTTATTTACTCGCTAGGACAAGTTTGTGTAACTTGCATCAGCAAAATTTCTAAAAGAGTATCTGAACAAGCTGTAGTTTACAACGTCTTTGAGGGAGGGACCAGGCCTTCCCTTTGTGTTTGCACAGCATGCAACATGCTATGGGGCTACTCAAAACAAGTATATACTTCTTTTAGTCCACCCATGAAGATTAGTAATTTTTCCTGTTATCGGTACACACAAAATCTACTTCCACAGATAGTCAAATTTACAATTTGGCTGATGAGGACCATTCTGGAATTTATAAATAATGTAACTAATTCCAAAGATAAGTAAAGTAGTTAATCTTTAAAATGATGAGTCATTTAACATGATCTCAAACTACTGTAAATACACTGCACCACACAACATTAACAGCAAGTGAATTTTAATATCTATATAGTTCTGTGAAGTTTACATGTTGATAGTCACTTTTCAGTTCACCTGTTGATAATAATCCTATGTTTCAACTGAGAAAGCAATAGTCATTAAATTTTAAATTATCTTTTTTACCTCACTACCTCCTCTTCAAGGCACTGCTCCTCTCCTGAAGGTTCTCCTACCTACTCCCTCCAGTTGGTCAAAAAATATTTGATTTAAATAAAAGAGAATTTTCCTCATTTTCAGAAGTTGTGAGGTTGAATAACTTGACAAAAAGGATTTTGGATCACAGCATTAAGAGGCAAACATTTTACAGAACTGGATTCTGTACTGGAAAGCTATGTGGCAGAACATAATTAATTATGCTTTGACAAACAGGTTCCCTGAACAAGTGCAAATTAGATAGTTTTCCAGTACAGTTTCTTATTAAATCCTTGAACTGATAAACAAAGTGAAATGTGTTCTAACAGTTAGAGCTCAATTGTACACAGAAGAAATTTCTTAATTAGGTTAACAAATTCTTCTGGCTGTTTCAAATCCAAATAAAATGTGATTGTCTTTAAGACTGTGGGTACCTACTTTTAAAGCCTTTAGTAAACTATAAATAAATTCAAGTCCTAGTTACAAAGCAATTGGTACTTTCCTGGTTTCAAAAATGCAACCCTGACATGCTTATCTTATGCCCATCTCTCTTGCCTCTTTGGGTTCACTAAAAATGTCAACACTAGATCTAACCTTTGCGGCTTATCTTACTCTCGCTCTACAATGCAGATGACTTTTTCCCTATAAGTGCCTTACTTTTGCCAAACTGAAGATTTACTTCTGA
Source organism: Gopherus flavomarginatus (assembly GCF_025201925.1). Taxonomy (NCBI): domain Eukaryota; kingdom Metazoa; phylum Chordata; order Testudines; family Testudinidae; genus Gopherus; species Gopherus flavomarginatus. Next base: position 329,212,754 of record NC_066617.1, read on the forward strand.
AACAGATCATCCTCTTAGTGAAGTTTAAAGTTGTAATAAATTCAGATGTATTGTATAATAATTCAATGAAACATTAGAAAAGTTAAAGTGTACCTCCAAGGTTTGAAGAACCTAAGCCACTTGATTGCAAGCCAGTGCCAATACCTGAGCCGAATGGCGTTCCAAAACTAACTCCCAGAGATGGCTGTGGCCCTGGTATAAAAAAAAAAATGAAGACAAACTTGCCTTACTCTTTCATGATAAAGAGATCCTTTATGTAATTATTTGATAAAAGTAAACATTATTGCTTTTAACAAATTCCATTAAAATCCCCAAAACTTTACCTCTTCAAAATTCTTCCCCAAACTGCCTCTATGTCCACCTGGTAAATCTAAGAAAATACTGAACACAATGTAAGGTGAAACTACTTAAAACTAACTAGTTAAAATACATAGTGAAGTATTTTTGTTATAAATTCAGTCTAACCTTATAAAACTATTTTAATAATTTATTAAACTCTTTTAAGAACTACACTTAAATGTGACACTATTTTGACACACATTCTGTTGAAAGCAGAAGGAGAATCTTTTTAAAAATCTAACTTTAATAGTTAGTATCAAATTCCAATTAAAAGAGAACTGACACTAAGAAGACTAAAAACCATCGTGTTACCAATAGCCAATATATTTAATAATTAGAAACCTTCAAAGCTACTCATGAGTATTTTTTCATATTTAAACAAACATTAAGTAGATAAAAAACAAGACAATGACTTTATTTTATTAAATTTATTGTTCATTTTAAAGCAAGTCAATTACACAACATGACAATTCAAACTTTTTCCACACAAAATAATAACTGAGTTCTGTTAAGCTTTGCTACATAACACCATTCCAACCACCTGTTTAAATAAACATTTACAAAGGCACAATTTTGTGTACCTTAACTAATTAGATACATTCAAAATTTCAAATTCAGAAGTTTGTCCCATCATTTAAAAATTTTTAGAGACAGCAATTACCCTGCACGTTCACACTAAAATGCAGGATTGTCAGAAACCCATTTTCAGTCTGCCAAGCTTAAATTTAAAGCCTTAGTTTGTTTTTCTTGTGGAGAATAGAATCACCTTGCTTGCCCCGCCTGTTACTAACACATTACAAAAATCTAAAAGTCATTAACGCTGATAAATAATTTATGAAAATGATTCAACAGTTTTCACAGTACAATCTTCATATTCCTGTCTTTTTCAAACAAACAGTCAGTGCATTAGTTAGAAAGTTGAAGGGGTTGTCAAGATAAAATACAATGCCAACCTCTTAACCCAAGTGAAGTACATTCTTATAATTTAAAAAGGCAATACTGTAAGCCATATGGTCATAGGCATACATAGCACAGAATGCAATGTACATGGTAATGTTTTCGTCAACAATGTGGGAACAAGTAAGATCTTGTAGTCCTTTTATTTTTTTGTTATCCTTTTGGTTCTTATCCAGAATTTTTGCCTTACTTGTTAAAGTTTCTATAACCAGCAATTTTCATCTAAAGCGATTTAAAATAAAAAAAAGCTAGTGCTAGTATTTTGAATACAAATTATTTGGTTCTTGAGACTGAGACAGTCAAATTGAGAATCAACTAGTGTTTGAATTAAGTAGAAGGCACTGTATTTATTAAGTGGTAACAATTTTGCAAGAAACACAAAGCCCTTAAATAATCCAATGCAGAATGAGGTCTGCCTACTCAAAGTAGTGTTAAACTAAAATTTATAAGGGCAACTAAAGCTGTGAATTTGCAGTCTGCGAATAAGTAGCTATTTGGGAAGCCAAGTTCTATCATTGTTCCAAGTAAGAAGTATGCACTGTATTTCATACCAGCTAAGGCCCTTGAAGTATTTTTCTACAATAAAAGTGATGGATTAATCTCAAACTAATTTGTTTACATCCAGTTTATTTTAAATATTGAAATATCTACCTAGCAGCTCCTTTAGAAATGTTGTCCGTACAAAGGAAATTTAAAAACAACAAACAAAAACAAAAAAGCCCAAATGTCAGTTAGACCGCTAAAACTAAAAAAAACAAAACAAAACAAAACAGAAAAATGTGTCCAGTTCCTTCTCATTTAAAGAGAGTGCATCAATTTTCTACCTTAATAGGAGGCACTGTTGGTGGAAGACCTTAGAATAGAATGAAGACACCAGAGTCCTCCAAGACATGCTTGTTTTTTAAATGTAACATGCTTTTTAGATCAGTAAAACAGTATTATTTTAAAATACTTATATTCAAGTTATATAAAACAGGATTTCATTCCAAAAGCTGACAAGCTTTTCATTGAACAGACCTGTGATATATTTGTTCATTTTGTACCATAAAATTCTGAAGGCATTGTCATAATTTATAAACCTCTTAGGTAAACATACATAATTTTCAATAGCAAAAGACTAGTGATAAAGATCCTCCATGCCAAAAGTACCAGCAAACATTGTTACCTTTGGCTATTATAAGTTATGAGACAAATCCTTAAAACAATAATTTTAATAATATTTTAAAACCTGCTTTTTTTGCCCTGTAGAGCATTTTTAGTTTAATAAATAAAGACTCACTACTAAGAACCCAGTTAGACAACAGGTCAACAAGATTCTCTACCAAAGCGATACCATAGTTTAAATTTATGTGACATTTTACAGAGTTCATCACATCATTGGTTCAAACACAAGACCAAGTTTAGTGTCACAATTCAAATTTCATTCTGAGAGTAATACACTGAAATTTTACCTATGTCAAGGTCAAATTATACAATAAAGTTTTAAGTGCTGTAAAGATTTTATTAAAGTATCCCGTTCTCACTTTAATTTCATGTTGAGAAGTCAAAACATAGCTAATATCTTAATCATGCGTTGACTTTAGTCCCTCCCCAGCTAAATCAAGAATAATTAAATGTTCTGGGGGCATGAAGGAAAATATTCCTTTGGTTAAGCTAACTTAGCCTTACTAGCAGAATGTTAAATTGGTTCCATCCTATTGCATGTAAGGCTGTAATGACACTAGGCTTTTTATTTTCCCTTAGTGTTACTCACAATTTCTACTGCCACCAGAGGCACTAAGAGTAGACTGCTCCCTGGCATTTTAACTACCATGTTGTTAAAGACTGCTCATTGCAGGTCTAAATGAGAGGGTAGTAAAAGCGCTTGCTGCTGATCTAACTAGCACAACCAGCATTCCACCAACAGTAATGCTGCACTAAGAGTAACAGTGTGAAATTAAGAGAAAAGTTTAGTTCAGACATGGCTAAAGCATAGTTTTATTAACGCTAAACCCTTGACTTCCGAATGTGAACTAAAAATAAATTACGGTCTCTGCCTTCCTTCAGAGAAAGAGGAGTAGCTTGCTAAATCTAAATTAACTTTAAGGAATAGCCTTATACCATGTAAACATCAAATATATTTTTAGACACAAGAACAAAAGTCCTTACTCTTGACATTTAGAGTACTGTGTGTTAATTTTTTTTTAGCCAAACTTCAAAGGCCCAGATTAATTTTCTTGTTTTAGAAAAGTCTGTGAAGAGATCGTGGGGAAGAACAGTAGATTAGGTATCTCTCTCTCACACACATACAGTCAAACACTTGTCCTGCCCTTCTCTCATCCCTTATATTCCTGATCTTGCAAATATTTAAGTGAATGCTTTAAGTCTTTGCAAGATTGGAACTTTATTGCAGTAGAAAGCCAAATGGATATCTTTTCCTCTGCTAAACAGACAGTGGTCCAAACATCTATTTACCTCAGCTGCTTACAGCCAAGTCCTCTATAGTGTGTTTTCAGGGCTGGTGCAAGGATGTTTCGCGCTCTGGCAAAACTTCCACTTTGCGCCCTCCCACCCCCGTGTCCCCGCCCTTAGGTGTCCCGCCCCTGCAGCAGCTCCCCACCCTGAGGCACCCCCCCCGCATCAGCTCCCCACCCTCCACCCTGAGGCACCCCCCTGCATCAGCCCCCCACCCCCCATCCTCCATCCTGAGGCACCCCCCCACCCCGCCCCAGCTCACCCCTGCTTCGCGCACGAGCATGAGCACCTTGGGCACGCCGTCGCTGCTTCACTTCTTTCACCTCCCAGGTTTGTGGTGCCTAAGCTGATTGGCGCCGCAAGTCTGGGAGGTGGGAGAAGTAAAGCAACCACGGCATGCTCAGGGAGGAGATGGGACAGGGGTGAGCCGGGGCGGGGAGTTCCCCTGCGTGCTGCCCTCCCCTTACTTGCTGCAGGCGGCCTTCCCCGCGCTCCCCTGCCCAGGTCCCTCTGCCTAAATGCTGGCGGTGACCGGGCAGGCCGAAGATCCGGCCGCTTCGGTAGCTGCCGAAGAAAATGGTGCCCCCCAAATTCTAGCGCCCTAGGCGACTGCCTAGGTCGCCTAAATGGTTGCACTGGCCCTGTGTGTTTCATGGGGAGACTGACTGCGTGCATTTGGTAATAGTCTGACTCCATTAGTGGTAACCTAATGTCACTGCCACCTATTTTTTTTGTGGCATACATGATAAAGGTTGATTGCTTGAGTCAATCTGCATCAGAGACCATGATCACATCTATAGTTGGCATACTTGTTGGCACTTCTGAGATTCTCTGCTCATATTTTGTTGGGTCTTTATTACTAACTGCAAAAAAATTATTGAGGGTACCTCAAGATACAAACTGCCTTGTCCTATAGAGGTTGGAATAGCTCAACTTTTCAATTCTCTCACCCATACTGCTGAAAGGACATTCATACTGAAAAAGTTCTAACAATGACATTACTTTACTGATGTGATAGCTCAACTAGTAGTTCTTTTGTCTCTGGTGCCAAGAAAGGAACTTCAAACCCCTCACCAGGGGTAATGAGGACACATGATTAGGACACCTTAAGTAGTGTGACAATCAATCCTATAATGACTAATGAAAGGATTTTAAAAGACAAGAAAAAGGTGAGTGGAGAGGTGCAGTTTTTGGTAACTATTAGGGCTGCACAAACCACACATCCCTCTATATAAAAAAAACAGAGAACTGGAAGTCATTTCAGATTGTTACATGCTTTAAAAAAGTTTACTGTATATGTCAATGCATCTAGAGAATAATTCCACAATTTTTAGTTATAGACACCTGTAGAGAAACTCTTAGTGGATTACAGTTGAGATTTAGATATAATCTATATTTCTCATTATTTCCCTTTTGTTGTGATCCATGTATTCTGGTTCACGTGTAATTGGACATGGTTCCTCATTCTTCATAGAGGCCAGGGCTGGAAGTATATAGAGCTTTCTACCTACATAGATAAGGGAGGGTGTGCCTCATTACTTGAGAGCAATCCCTACAGATGATTTTTGAATGACTCTCTGGCAAAGCCATATATTCCTTTGGTTGGCCAGGTGCCAGCACTGAACGCACTGTGGGCAAAGAAAGCAAATGTGGAGTGCAGAGAGGGGTAAAGATGGTGAGGTGATTAGCACATCTAGGATAAAGAACATTTCAGGAGGAAATCAAATGGTAAAATAAAGGTATACCCCAAATTTGCATACTTGGTGTCTGAAATTCAGCTCCTAAATCTATGTTCAGACTCCTTAACAAAAGTGCATGATTTTTTCAAAGGACTGTGCGTCTGCCATTAACATGGTTGGATTTTTCAAGGGTGACAATGTGAGATGCACAGACCCTTTGAAAAAAATCAGGCCACTTCTATCAAGATGCCTATCTTCAGGCACCCAGCTTTGAAAATTTTGGTTAATATGACTAGGAGTACATTTTGACAATGTCATCTAATACAGCCTAAATGGCTTCCTTTCCTGTCCAGTCACCTCACCTCATATGTACATTGGGCCAAAACACACACCCTTGATGTGTTTCACACACACTTTTTCTGTTCTTGTTCAGCCACAACAGCAAATGGCCTGTTAACAACTGTTTCAGTACCATCTTTCCAAAGAAATTAGAAAAACAAGAAACAATGGGCCAAGCATTCTTTCCCTCTACTCTACATACTTAAGCTCCACTATCCTCTGTTTTGTAGCATGATTCAATTTAAAATTTCAAAGTGCTATGTAAAAAATGCATCATTCATTTCACATAAGAAAAATGTAATATGCATTTGGATCCAATCCTCCCTCCCCCCAATTTGAAAATCATTTACTATACAATCACACAATTTTGGAAAGATGCTATATTACTCATATTCAGAGATGTCATTTAAGAATGAAGACTCACATTCCAAGGGGTAATTAGACGAATACAGTAAATATCACTAATACAAATAAATTCACAAGATTAAATATCTATCTGGTATATAATTATTGCTAAGTCTACCCTGCATTTTTTATTAGCTATGTATTGATAACTTACAATTTTTTTATTTTTAAGCTAACACAAAGGAAGACCTTATATAAAAATGTACACAAATTGACTATTGTTGTAACACTAGTAATCTATAACTTGAATGCATTCAGACCTGTAGCAGGCTGTTGCTGCTGAGAAAGTGTGGCAGCCATGGCAACGGCTGCTGCATTTGGTATGTTGCTGAAAGGGGTTGGTCCCGTAATAACACGTGGGGCACTCTGCCATTTCTTAGCTTCTGCTCGTCTTGCCTCAAACACATCCATAGCATCTCCCAGAAAGGTTTTCCTGTAGCCAAGGTATTGGTCTTTGAGCATCTGAAAGAGAAGGAGGGGGAAGTCATTTTAGTTCAGTACATCTGAGGTAAGAACTGAATAGTTTAGTCATGGGGCAAGTTAACAGTTAAATACATTTTAATATAATTAAAGAAACATTTTTCATATTAGTTTAGGGGTGTTAAACTCATGTTTTGGAGAGGACTGAATTAATTTTCTGTTTATGACTACATGTCACCACCAATCTGGAGCTAATAAGAGATGTCAACTAAAAGACTTTCCACAAAGATCGAGGCCAAATCCTCAACTGGTATAAATCCATATAGTGGCACTTGATTTATATCAGCGCAGGATTTGGTCCTAGGTAGAATATCATGTTTATGTAGTAACGAAACTTCTTTAGTATCTTATTTTGGCATTCAGTATCATTGAGTGGGAAAATATGCTGAACTTCAGAACCCTTTATTGCTGCCCTTTGCTTTCTTTGTTTTTTAATCCCTCTTACTTATGTTTTTCCTTCTTTCTGTAATGAAGGAAATACAGCATCTCCCATTTCCCAGTCCTCTTGGGATTCACTCCCACCCCTACCCCATTTCATCTGCTCAAGCAATCAATAAAGCCTTGCACGGATACAAAAAGGTGTATCCGTGATCCACAAAAATGGTCTACGGGTGTCCACATCAGATATCCATGGATTTGCAGGACTCTAAACAGCTCCACAGGTCACTTTGCAGCAGTGATGCAGGGTGGTGTCAAGCCTCCCAACTGCCCCTCGCCCCCAGTCCCACTTCTTCCCAGAGACTTCCTGCCTTGCCGCTCACTCTGCCCCTGCCGTACCTCCTTCCCCCCTCTAGGCAGTAAGGCTACAATTCTGGGTCCTTCTATGCAGTGCTGCCCTCCCCTTGGAGGACTAGGACACCCCTAAGCTGCACCTTCTAATGCATGCAGCCATTGCCACCTGCTTGTTTAAAGAACAACCCCACCCTCAAAATGTTGCTTGGCTCACTCCCAATAGGGAGTTGTAGTTTACCTCCTCCCTCCAAGCAAGCTGGGGACAACAACTCCCAGAATGCCCAGCATGCTGTTGCATGATTCAGAGAACTGAGCTAGAGCCTGCAGGTTGGGTGACAGCAGCTCTGTTCGGGTGAGCGTGTGCTGCAGACACGGCCTCTCAGAGGATTCAGGAGTCCTAGGGCAAAGCAATTTCAGGGGCCTCTTCCATAAAAAAAAAGTGCAATACTATATTCTCGTGGGGGCCCCTGCGGGGCCTGGGGCAAATTGCCCCACTCCCCTCCCCCCCGAGGCAGCCCTGGGAAAACTAAACCTTCCACATCTTGGCACAAACCTAGTTTTGAGAAAAAACTTTTTTTTTTTTTTTTTTTTTTTTAAACAAGGTCTCACTGGCTCTCAGCATCAGCTAGTGCTAAAAGGCACTAAAGCTCATTAAAAGGGTTGGACAAATATGAGCCGTCAAAACTTTTTTTGGATTGAAAACTAGGGATTTTTAAAAAGCAGAAAAAAAAATCACAGACAATGTCTGCTTTCCTTCAAAATTTGTTGTGGTTTTTTTAATTGAAAAGCTGAAATTAGTCTGCCAAAACCTGAATATGGTTTGGGGCTTCAGAAGCGTGTGGCCAAATATTTGCTGCTTGCTGTGTTTGATTGTTTAAAGAAACAATAAAAAAAAATTCTGCTTAAAAAAAAAAATCCAAAACTTTTGAACCACCTCAGCTTGTGACCAAACACCTGAGACCATCCAGTCAGAGATTTTTCCAGGTTTCTGATACTCTGCTGGCTTCCTTGACTCATATCTGTCTCCATAACTTTGGGTTCATTTAGGTTAGAACATAAGAACAGCCATACTGAGTCAAACCAAAGGTCCATCCAGCCCAGTATCCTGTCTACCGACAATGGCCAATGCCAGGTGCCCCAGAGGGAGTGAACCTAACAGGTAATGATCAAGTGATCTTTCTCCTGCCAACCATCTTCACCCTCTGACAAACAGAGGCTAGGAACACCATTCCTTATCCATCCTGGCTAATAGCCATTAATGACTTAACTTCCGTTCATTTATCTGTTTCCTAGAGACTGGCTCCATGGGGTCCCTCACAAACTGGAGAAGTTTACTGTTTGTCTTTAGTATAGTTTATGTACATACTCCACGAACTGAGCATCTGAGCTTGTTCCAGAATCTGGGATGAGTCTATGTTGTGAAAACTGAAATGCTCAAAATAGCATATGCATGTGAATGGACACAGGGTGCTAAAGTTAAATTAACCCAGAGGTTCTCAAACTGGGGTCAGGACCCCTCAGGGGGTCACGAGGTTATTACTGGGAGTAGCGAGCTGTCAGCCTCCACCTCAAACCCCGTTTTGCCTCCAGCATTTATAATAACGTTAAATATAAATTTAAAACACTTTTTTATATAAGGGGGGGGTCGCGCTCAGAGGTTTGCTATGTGAAAGGGGTCACCAGGACAAAAGTTTGAGAACCACTGAATTAACCCCTCTGAAGCCTCAGGAAATGGTGGTGGTGGTGGTGGTGGGGGGGTCTCCCTAGGGTTGTGAAAGAGTTAGGTGGTGTAGGATGTTGCTCTTCTCATGTGATCCCTGCCCCAGTGGCTAATTTTAAATGAAGCTACCCTCCCCTGATATGAATCTCCCTATGGCACTGAAATTAAATATAGACTATAATTTGGCATTTGAGAAGTGAAAGGGATGGAAGCCCTAATGGAAAAGCTAACAGCTTGGCTCTTTGCAAGCCTCAAACTGCTGAATGAGCTTTAGGGTAGGGAAGACTGTGCCTCCCAAACAGCCTGGCCCTGCCCCCTATCTGACCCCCACCCACTTCCTGTCCCCCAATTGCCACCCCCCTCAGAATCCCCGATCCATCCTGCTCCTTGTCCCCTCACCTCCCCCAGAGACCCCACCCTCCTCCACCACTCCAAGACCCCACCCCTGCTCCCGGTCCCGACTGCCCCGACCCCTATCTACCCCCGCACTGAGTCCTGACAGATCCCCGGAACACCCACAATCCAACCCCCCCTTCCCCGTCCGCTGACCGTCCCCCCAGCCTCTGCCTCCTTCCCTGTGCCCTGACTGTCCCTGGAACTCCCTGCCCCCTATCCAACCCCTACCCACTTCCTGTCCCTCAACTGCCCATCCCCCCCTCAGAATCCCCGGACCCATCCTGCTCCTTGTCCCCTCACCTCCCCCAGAGACTCTCCCCAACCACCACCCCGGGACCCCACCCCTGCTCCCTGATTGCCTGGCTGAGTCCTGACAGACCCCTGGAACATCCACAATCTAACCCCCTCCCCGTTCCCTGTCCGCCCCTCCCCAACCTCTGCCCCCTCCCTGTCCCTGGGACTCCCTGCCCCTTATCCAACCCCTCAGCCCCATCCCCAGCCTCTTATCCCCAGCTCCCCAGTCACCCGGTGCCTCAGCGCATCACATTCGGGAGCATCCCTGAACATCTGCGCAGTGTGGCTCCGGCGGGGCCTGAGCCCCTCCCCGCTCAGAGCAGCGTGGTAAGGGGAGGAGCTGCTCAGCCTGGAGCTTGCAGCCCCACCCCCTTACCACGCGGCTCTGAGCAGGGAGGAGCTCAAGACCTGCCGGAGCCATGCTGCAGCGCTGTTCAGGGACGCTCCTGGATGCGCTGAGGCTCCGGGAGAGGGGCGGAGGCGGGGTCGGGCTGGGGCAGGAGTCTCAGCCGTTCTCATGGGGGCCCCTGCGGAGCAAATTGCCCCACTCCCGCCCCCCGCCCCCCCCCCCGTGCGGCCCTGGCTGCAGAGCCCTGTGTGGATACCAAATTTGTATCCACAACAGTGCTGTGATCTGAAAAAATGGTCTGCGGGTATCTGCATCTGTGGATACAAAGCGGATATCCGCAGATTTGCAGGGCTCTAGTGATCAGCAATTAAGCTGCTGGTCTCTCCCTCATGGACTAGAGAAAAATGGCTTCTGATCAGACCAGCTTCTACGCTTTTAAATCTTTTAGCCCCTCCTTTATCATGTGACATCCCTGCCAGCTTCCCCATGAGTACAAACCCTTGCCACCTGATTTCATTGCCATGGCATCATCTCCCTTGACACAGGCGTTCCCATGGGTATGAGGAGCTAGCCTATTGAGCAATTACATTTCAATGAAGAGCGCTTCAGCAGAACGGCTATTTTGTTATGCTTTTACCACCGGCCTCTGGAATCTCAACCCAACATGCAGGCAAACAGATCACAGAGTAGGTAAAAGGCTGCACACTCAAAATGAAATTTACAGCCTGGCACACGAGTTCAAAATTTCATAGAGAATTCACAAGTTGTACAGACACAGTCCCAATCGCAACAAGGATGTGTAAATTCCTCAAATTTCACAATGTGAGAATTGTCTTACTGCAGTCTTCTCTACTGACCTAAAAAAATCTTTTCGTGGGTACGAATGAGAATAGGCCACATTGCATACTTTTTTTATTTTGGGCATGCAGAGGCTGTACTAAAGAAGCCACTGAATCTCAACCAGCAATGAACCCAGAATGCTGTTTTGAACACAACACTCAAGGGCTATTTTGCAAAATTACTTTATAACTGGAAAGCTGTATCTTCCCCGATTCTGCTCATATTCAAATGATTAACTCATTTGTGCTTGAATTGTCAAAAAAAACCAAACACACACTCATTGGGCAAACAGCAAGTATAGAAAATGTCCGGCCCCAAAATTTCAAAAAGTTACGAGCAATTGAAAAGACATGGGAATAAATGGAAAATATTATGTAACCTTAAAATACAGCAGTCCCCGCTCCTGCCACTTTTATAACAAATAGTTTAAGCCAGCCAATCTCATTGCTTGAACCAGATATGTTCCAGCTCTCACATTAGAGAATGTGCTTTTTATTTAGCAGCATCACTTTAAAAAGCTTAAATGAATAGCTTAAATCAACTGTTTAAAAAAAACAGAAAGGCGAAGTGTTATAGAAACATTGACATGAATAATGGCCTGCAGTGTTTCTGATTCTGAAATACATATGAAAATATTATTCTTGGAAGTATAACCTACCTTTACATTTTCATGTATTGATTGAAGTTGAGCAGCTAGAGCTACAAATGTTTGATAAATTTTCTGCATAGCCATAGACAAATCTGTAAAACATGTATATCAGCAAATAAATTCATAATCTTACTGCAATAGTGAGACAAATTAATTAATTTAGCATTTATACTGCAAAAAGGGTAAAACAACCAGCTCTATGATGTAACTTGCTGCAAACCTATGAAGAAAAAAATAAAACACACTACATTTCCTGTAAAACAAACAAAAGGAGCTGTATGAGAGTAAAGTAATATTTTCTATTTAAAGAGGAGTCTGGACTTATTAACAAGTGAACAATGGACAGAATTATATTTGGGAATGATATTCGCAACATTTTGCCTATTTCTCCTCGTACTTGAATTCCACCTGCCCAAATTTTAGCTGTATTGGGCCAGTATGTCTTGTCAATACCAGTAAAAGATGCATTAAAATGAGTCAAATTTTCTTGCATTTGTGAATGCTTATTTAAAACCCAAAATTTCATGACTCTGAATATTCAAAGTTCACTAAAAAGTTAACCATCCATGATGTAGCCACAGAGAAAGCCCTCAATCCTGTGTGTAGTTCCAAGACATGACTAGATAGAACCACAGGACCAACGTTAATCTAGCTCTGTCCACAGGGGCACTCTTCTGAGTAAGCCAAAGAGGTCAAATAAGTAGGATAGCTGTGTTTTTGCACAATATTTCAGATGCAGGTCTCTTCCTAAACAAAACTGAAATGCTTTCAGTTTATCCACCTGGGGCAAGTCCCAAGACAGAATTAAAGCAGGAATTCAGGCCCCAGGCTTCCTGTCAAAGTTGTCTGAGCTGGTGCTTAAGTTCCTAAAACTTACTGTATTGGGTGACTTCAACATCCATATGAACAATAATTTCTGAAAGTTAACTAAGGAACCCTGATAGTTAAAGAGTAAAGTAACTAATATGCTTTCCCCCTCCCCCCACTATTTAAGAATTTCTGTAAAAACATTAAAATTGAACTTTTTACCTTGTGGAGTTATATGTGAATTGTTTGCTTGAGTGGCAAGATGATTTTCCAGTTCTTCAATTTGCTGTCTGTAGTGCTGCAGCTGTACTTCAAACTGTTCAACCAAGATCCTGAAGTAGCTGGAATAGAAGAAACAGATCACACTGGTTGAATTTCCCTCCTTTGCAGCTTCATTTTTACTAGTTAGGTCTACACCAACTGCAAGACTTATCAATATAATTTTAAGCAGTGGTCACTATTCCAGTAAGCATATTCTATATTACTCTTCTTCCAGTGCTAGAGAACATGTGTTTCCTCTGCCTGAAGGTGATGTATGAATCTGTTAAGATTGACTTTTTACTCTTATTTTTGTTCAGTAAAACATGCAGTACATGCAATAAGGCATAGAACAAAATGTTAAAACAGATAAGCATAAAACAGTATACAGTTCACATTTTAAAGGGAAACAAAATAAAGATGGTTTCCTCTCCACTGCTGGCCAATGTAGGGGACAGGATGCCATGTTTGAATCCTCTGATGCTGGGTCAATTTGTGATTTTAATTATTTAATGTGCTATGTTTTTATAAGTATACTTAAATATTATCAGATGCCTCTATCAAAGGAGTAATAGATTACACATTGCAATGTACAAATCTATTTATAAGACACATAGTAATGTATTTTTGATGGTAAATACAAGTTTCTGTTAGATACAGTAACTTACTCTGCTGGGGCTGAATTTTCATGTTGAAGACCAGGAGGAGTTTTCTGTGTTCTTAATGCTATTTCTGCATTCTTCAGTTCCTAAATAAGCAAATGACGTGAATAAAACAAAGGACTACATGCTATAGTTCTATAGAAAGATGAATTCTGAAGAAAAAAAAATCTAACGCTACTACTTCTTCACAGAGGGCTCTTTCCTTGGATGTGTTTTTGGCATGCAGTGTTTAATTAACGTTAAACCTTCAGGTATGGATGTATAATTCTGCTAAATGAGATATTTTCAAAACCTGGAATGTCAGGGACTGGGGTTGCCAAAGACACATATATTAAGATGGACAGGACTTTAACACAACGCATAGCAATGCTGAAGAGGGAACAACTGGTTTCTCTCTCCTGAAAGGGGATTCAGTTTTCAAAAATTTAGGAAATGCTGTACTATACTATCACAACTAAACTTTAATTTCCACTTCATCTAAAATAATTTTATATTTGTTCCTAGACTTCAATAGAGAAGATTAGGGGAATGGGAGGAAATAGCACACCTAAAAGGAAGAAACAGGAGAACAGATTACACGATTGTCTATTTTTAAAAGAGCACAGCCAATAGTTTACAATTTATTTATTTATTTTTAACATTTCCACTAAATCCTTCCTGACGGACTTCCCAGAGTATTATAATCACAGGATACACACTTCTGTGATTTGACTGTAGTACATTCTAATAACTATAGTAATAAGAATTTTTGTTATCTAGTTCTGGACTTGTTTATTCTTAGCTGTTTTGACTAGTCAACATCTGAAAACACACCCCTGTGGAAGCAAAAGAAAAAATTGTATTCACTATATTCTTCTATGGGAACATATCACTGAACTTTTAGAATCCACTATTATTTTATAGCTGAAGAAAGTACTTTATTACAAGACATAGGATTAGCATCATTTTTATTTTAGAGTACAAATCACATGCAGACTGGTTTCATAAGAACAGCCATACTGCATCAGACCACTGGTCCATCTAGTGCAGTATCCAGTCTTCAAACAGAGGCCAATACCAGATGCTCCAGAGGGAATGAATAAGCCAGGACAATTACTGAGAGATCCATCCACTTCTGGCACTTAGAGGCTTAAGGACCCCCAGATTATGGGGTTGAGTCTCTGACCATCTTGGCTAATAGTCATTGATGGACATATACTACAGGAATGTATCTAATTCTTTTTTGAACATAGTTATACTTTTGGCCTTTAAACATCCTATGGCAACAAGTTTCTCAGGTTGACTGCAATATGTGAAGAAGTATTTTCCTTTTGTTTTAAAACTGTCACCTATTAATTTCATTGGGTGACCCCAGGTTGTTCTTGTGTTATGTGAAAGGGTAACTAACACATCGCTATTCACTTTCTCCACACCTTTCATAATTTTATAGACTTTATCATATTGCGCCCCCCCCCATGATCATCTCTTTTCCAAGATGAACAGTCCCAGTCTTTTTAATCTCTCATATGGAAGCAGTTCCATATCCCTAATCATTTTTGTTGCCTCTCTCTATACTTTTTCCAATAATATCTTTTTTGAGATGAGGCAACCAGACCTGGTATGGGTGTACCGTGGATTTATATAGTGGCATTATGATATTTTCTGTCTTATTATCTGTCCCTTTCCTAATGGTTCCTAACATTGTTTGCTTTTTTCACTGCTGCTGCACATAGAGCAGATGCTTTCAGAGAACTATCCACCATGACTCCAACATATTTTTCTTGAGTGGTAGTAGCTAATTGAGATCCTATCATTTCATATGTGGAGTTGCGATTTTTCCCCAATGTACATTACTTTGCATTTATCCACACTGAATTTCATCTGCCATTTTGTTGCTCCATCACCCAGTTTTGTGAAATCCCTTTGCAAGTCTTCACAGTCTGCTTTGAACTTAATTACTTTGAATAATCTTGTATCATTTGCAAATTTTGCCAACTCATTGTTTACCTTTTTCAAATAATTTATGAATATATTGAACAGCATCTGTCTCAGTACAGATCCTGGGGGGGGTGGGGGGGGAAGACGACTCTGCTATTAACCTCTCTCCAATCTGAAAACCTGATAATTTATTCCTATCCTTTGTTTCCTGTCTTTTAACCACTTACTGATCCATGAGACAATCTTCCCTCTGATCCCATGACCGCTTACTTTACTTAAGAGCATTTTGTGAGGGACCTTGTTAAAAGCTTCCTGAAAGTTCTAGTAAATATATCCAGTGCATCACCCTTGTCCACATATTTGCTGACACCCTCAAAAATCTTTAATAGATTGGCCAGGCATCATCTCCCTTTACAAAAGGCATACTGACTCCTCCACAACATACCGTGTTCATGTATGCAACTGATAATTCTGTTATAGTTTCAACCAATTTGCCAGATACAAGTCAATAAGCTTAATTTCAGTAACAGCCAGCATTTCCTCTGGAGATGTTTTTAAAATTGGCATTACATTAGCTATCCTACAGTCATCTAGTTCAGAGGCTGATTTAAGTGATAGGTTACATACCACAATTAGTAGTAGCAAACCAAGCAAAATCCTGAAGAGTGTAGTGGAAAATAAAGTGCTACAGTTCCTTTAACTCTAAATTTAAGGAAGCGCTTTAGAGGCTAGCAGCGTTTACCTTGCATAGAACAATGTCCAATTGCAAGACAAAGTGAAAACTATCTAAAAACTTGTGTTTTATTTCATTGCTTTCTTACAACCTAGAACATTCAGCGACTGAAAAGAATAGATACTAGTAAGCTGGGATTGAGCTAGCCTGACAGCAAGGAACTAGCCTGACAGCAAGGAAGTTATTTCTAGCTCTCACAACTGCTAACGAACAGAAGATAAGGTATTCCTGTGTCATTCCAGATTGATTTGAAAATGCCATATTTATTGAAGTCTAATGTTTACAGTGATAATTAGATTTTATGAAATCTCAAACATGAAAAAAAATGCAGATTCAATTTATTTTGTTTGCTTCCACTTAGGGTAATCAAAACATGATCTCTAATTCGCTTTTATACTAAGAGACACTGCCCTGCAGAAATATTTCTCAAGTGAGCAATATAAGAAGGTGACAAAATAAACTAGATCCACTCAATTTTTACTGCTGCTTTACTGACCTCGTAATTAATATCCCTACATCTGACTATACAAGTGATTATAGGATTTCTATTTTAAGTGTTTTTCTCTTGGGAATCTCAGGGTATGTCTACATAGCGAAGAAAAATCCACGGCTAGCTTGTGCCAGCCGACTCGGGCTTGCAGGTCTCAGGCTGTAGGACTGTTTCATTGCTATGTAGACTTCCTGGCTAAGGCTGGAGCCCAAACCCTAGAACCCTCCCAGCCTGCATGGTCCTTGAACCTTGACTCCAGACTGAGCCAAAGACTGTATACTGCAATGAAACAGCTCATTATAGTCCAGACCCACCACCCTCAGTCGGCTGGCACAGGCCAGCCATTGGTTTTTCTTTACTGGGTAGATATATCCTTAAGATTTACAAGAAGTGATCCAACCCTTCATTTGTAAAATTATTTTGGGTGGGATCCAAGTTACTACAGAGAATTCTTTCCTGGGTGTCTGGCTGGTGAGTCTTGCCCACATGCTCAGGATTTAGCTGATTGCCATATTTGGGGTCAGGAAAGAATTTTCCTCCAGGGCACATTGGCAGAGGCCCTGGGGGTTTTCCGCCTTCCTCTGCAGTGTGGGGCACAGATCACATGCTGGTGGATTCTCTGCACTTTGAAGTCTTTAAATCACAATTTGAGGACTTCAGTAGCTCAGATATAGGTTAGGGGTTTGATAAAGGAGTGGGTGGGTGTGATTTTGCAGCCTGCATTGTGCAGGAGGTCAGACTAGATGATTATAATGGTCCCTTCTGACCTGAAAGTCTAAGATTCTATTTTCTGGTCAATACACAAATAATTTGAGCTTCTAATATTAGAGTGATTGACAACATTGAATATCTCTCACCTTATGTGAAATCATATGCTTGCTGATTTGAGCTAATAAAATGATACTTGTCTGTTAACATACCTGGGCAGTTTCCATTTTCAATTTGTCAATATTAAGAGTGTTTCTCTGTAGTCCACTAGCAGCCACTGACAAAAGCTGTTTCAAAGCTTTAATATCTTCCTGTACTTTAAGCATTGCTTTGGAAGACATTCTACTAATTTCTTCCTGCACTTGTTTTTGTTCTTTCACAAATTTCCTGAAAAAAAGTTGGAAGGAGAAGTTTAATTTGTTACATTTAAAGCACACAATTGTTTTACCTCTTGAGTATTGTTTTAATAAAAATAAAATTAATCTTGACGAAATCCCAAACCACCAATACTGAGTAATAATTTTGGCTTTTGCCTCTTTTGCAGAACTGCAATATACTATAATTTCACCATCACCCCCAACATTCTAAAACTGGAACTTCAACAAAAGATAACTCCTCTAAATATCTTGTACCTTCAAAAGACAGCAGTGTATCCTCACTATCTAAAACAATTTTTAAAAGTGTGATTAAACCACTTGTTACTTTAAAGCATGACAACATAATTATTTGGTTATCCCAACTAGTATAAGGAAAATACTTACTGGAGATTTTCTACATCTTGACAGATTAGTAGAGGTAGATTTTCATCCTTCAGTGCTTTACTATCTCTGTCAAAAGATAACACATGCATACATAGACACAGAGTACTTTTAAACAACTTTACCCCATTACTAAACAGTCAAAAAGCTGTAAATATTCATTCTGCTGTTCAAGTATGTATCTAATTTATGAATGCTATAGTAAGTAATAATGATTTGAATTTCCTTTTATAAAACCAGTTGTGAAGAACTGCACCAACTTACTTAATTCTTCACTGAGATACGATGGGTGAGGTAATATCTGATTGGACCAACTTCTTCAATGTTTTGCAGGAGTTTAATTTTACAGATGAGTATCATGAGATTTTCCAAAAACCACGTAATGAGTCTGCAAGAGAGTCAGGAACAGAGAGACCACAGGAGTCCTCTCTGTCTGTTCTGAACTCCAGCTACTAAATACAGCCTTCTACATGAAGCTAAACTAAGCGAATTTAAGGTTACATATGCCTCTAGACAGGGACCATGCCCCCTCTGCATTTGGAAAGCATCTAGCACACTTTTGGTGCTATTACAAACTAATTAGTAATAACCAGAAACACCGGATCTGTATTTTGTGGTTATTGGGACAGTGATCCCCTCTCCACCTATTTGAGTCCTACAAAATTTCATCAGAACAGTCAACTCCCTTAATGTATTTAACAGTGATAATTACATCTTCACAGTATATAGGCATTTTTAAAGGCCAAAGAAACAAAATAGGAGAAACATTTTAAAGCTTCACTATTTTCTAAGAACCTGTAGAACGTAAAGAGGAATACTAAACACACTTACTCTGGTCTTGTTCCTGTTTTATCACCTAGAAGATACAGATAATTTTATATAAGAATTGATACCTTGAACAACTGTCAAGCAAAATAAGCCTTAAGACGTTTTTGGGGGAAGGACTGATGACTATCACTCACCTTTGTGCATGTTGGCTCAGGGCATTAGGTCAGCCTCATTGGAAGAAAATGTAATTGACTCTTCCCCTCCTCTTTCATTACAGGTTTCTATTCCCTGCCCCCCACCACTTACAGTCTCTCTTATTTAGACAGCATCACTGTGGCACATGGCACTTTACAGACAAGGATCTCCTGAACAGGAATGATGGTTCGGCAGAGAAGGCACTACCCTGAGACTCTGGAAACTATGGACCAATGCTTTGCTTCACCAGAGACCTCCTGAATGACCACAGATGAGTCACTTAGTCTCTCTGTGTCTCAGTTCCTCATGTGTAAAAACGAGATAATACTTCCCTACCGCACGGTGATGTTGAGAGGTAAAAACTTATTAATAATTCTGAGGCACTAAGATATTACGGTAATAGGTAATTATATGGCTCTTAAGTGATAGGCCTCCTCCACATCTCCCACTATACCAGTACATTCCTATAGCAAAGTCTTCTTTCACAAAACATGCAATACATACCATTCTGCTGGCTCAAGTAAGACTCACAAGGGTGGATTGTATATGGTTTCTAATCTGCTATTCTACTATTCCAGCCTTTGAAATAGCTACCCTGAACAACTGCTCTTAACTACCCTCTCCCCACAAAAACCAAGGGATTACTCAACTATAATGTGAACACTGAAGAAAATGCATCATCTTTGCTTTAAAACTCTGGGAATAACTAGTTTAGCTATGTCTGACATGGGAAGTGGAAGACCAAACCCCCTTAATGTATGCTCATATCAACACCATAAACATTACTTACTAATTGGCAAAAAGTATACTGTAACCACAAAAGTACTTTTTTTAAACTGCTTTTGATATAATATTTTATTAAGAAATTTAAAAAGTATATTACGTTTAAGTATTAGAAAGACAGTAAGAAGATTACAGATTATTTTAATCAACTTTGTAGGAGACTTACATAAACCCATGGAAATGCTTCCATGACTTAAAATTCATTGTAATGAAAGAAAGTTGCTTTCAAACAGGTTCTTTGCATTTGTAACACACACTTATAGTCTTAACTCTAATCCCCTGCGCTCCCAAGTGGTCAGAGTACATGTGGACATGTGCGAGCCTGACACAGCCTTTGAGGCAACAGACCTGAAGGGATTCATACTTTTAGACTCAGAGATACCAAGTTTGATCCTTGCTGCCAACAATCCACCCAGAGGCATTGCATTACCCCAAGTTTGCAAGCAAAATATCGCTGCATTGTATTTATGCAGAAGAACCTACAAGTTAAAATAGCTGAAAACTTAGTCAAATTGCCACAGCAAGAGAAGTGCAAAAAGTAAATTACTATTTTTCTTTTAGAGAGACAAGGTGGGTGAGGTAATATATTTTATTGGACCAACTTCTCTTGGTGAGAGAGAGAGAAGGAGAGAGAAGGTTTAGAGACACAAAGAGCTCTTCTTCAGGTCTGGGAAAGGTACTCCCAGCGTCACTTCAAAATGCAAGGTGGAAAGGATTGTTTACCATAAGTAGTTAGCACATATTGTAAGGGAATATTCAAGGTAGCATGGCCGGTTAACACCTCTGCAGTTATAGAATAAAGAGAGGAGTTTAGGTGGTTCAGATTGTAGTAATAAACCATAGATCTAGTGTTTCTGTTCTATCTGTGATTTTTAGTGTCTAGCAGCACTTCCTCAGGTTTCATCATTTTGCCGAGGGTGCTTGACCCCAGCTCCGCCCCAAGGCCCAACCCCCACTTCACCCCTTCCCCTAAGGCCCCACTCCACACCTTCCCGTACCCTTCCCTGCCCTCACTCCACGCCTTCCCCCCAGCGCCTCCTGCACATCTCTGAACAGCTGATTGTGGTGGACAGGAGGGAGGAGCTGATTGGCAGGGCCCAACAGCGGGCACTGAGTACCCACTATTTTTATTTTTCTGTGGGTTCTCCAGCCCTAAGCACCCACAAAATCAGTGCCTATGTCTAGCAGAGTAATGAATTTAAGCCCTCCATCTCATCTTTTGAACGGTTCCTTGCAACAACGTTTCCCAAACTTGGGACGCCGCTTGTGTAGGGAAAGCCGCTGGCAGGCCAGGCCAGTGTGTTTACCTGCAGCGCACGCAGATCCAGCCGATCGCGGCTCCCACTGTCTGTGGTTTGCTACTCCATGCCAATGGGGGCTGCTGGAAGCAGCAGCCAGTATGTCCCTTGGCCTGCGCCACTTCCAGCAGCTCCCATTGGCCTGGAGCAGTGACTCGCGGCCAGTGGGAGCCATGATCGGTTGGACCTGCAGACGCAGCAGGTAAACAAACTGGCCCGGCCTGCCAGGGGCTTTCCCTATGCAACTGGTGTCCCAAGTTTGGGAAACACTGCCTTACAACATGTGCTAACTACATATACTAAACAATCTGTTCCACCATGCAGTTTGCTGTGATGCTGGGAGTACCTTTTCCAGACCTCAAGAAGAGCTCTGTCTCTCTCACCAATAGAAGATGGTTCTATAAAACATACTACCTCCCTCACCATCTCTCTTTAATGTCCTGAGACCAACATGGCTACAACTACATTGCATAATTTCTTTTTTAGCTTTATCAATCTTAAAACCACCCTTGATTATTAAAGACATTTTTAAAATACTTTATTTTTACAGTGTCCATTAAGAGTTAGAAAAACCAAGCCATCAATGTCTCCTCACTTACATCTTTCAAATAAGTGCTTTCAAACAGAATTTTTACAGCAAATATTTTCCAAGGTTTCATAAAAATTACAGAAAAACAATATTGCAACAACTTACTCTTTTTATCTGAAGAACTACTAAAATCTATGCCACCAAGACCTTCATTAACAGTAGTTGAAGGAGCAGAAGTCGTCCCCAGAGTCAAACTCAGAGCATTCTGTCCGAGTCCTACAAATAACCCAAAAAGTATTTCAGTAACACATAATTTAGTGTTTTAGCTTCAATATATTGTGATTAGATTTATGTGAGTCATCTTGTTTTCAGGATTTGTTTAGCTAAATTTGGGTCAGGAAGTACAGTGAAAATAACGTAAAGAGAAGAAAAACAATTTCTTCTATAAACTAAATGTTCTAAATATCTAATTTTAACATCTTTACCTGCCTCATCACTGCATAGTGTCATGTTGCCTCACTCAGGATTAATACACTATTTTTCAGCATTATTCCACACAGTGAAAGGAGTGTGAAATATCCATTTAATTGTGCACTTAATTGCATTTTATATGCAAAATAGCAAGCAGTCAGCATTGAAAATTTGAGCCATTAGTCTTTCATATGGTCAGTGGCCAACATATAGCAATTGACCAGAGTTTACAAAAAGATCTTGTTAGTTTCACAGAGGCTATCTCCAGGACTCTGAGAAGCAGTGTACAAAATTCTTACAAATGTCACTTAGCAACTAGCCACTTCCTACAGCTGAATATGATGATTATTTTGGGGGAGTGTGAACAGGAGGGTGACAGAATCTCTCATCACCTTTTCTAGAAGTTTTTAAGGAAAGTAACAATTTGAGGCTTTTCTCCAAGTAGCAAGGAAAGGGTATGAAGAGATCTCACCTTCCCACATCAGCCAAAGGGAGAAAGTAAAGCTCTCCATTCCATACAGCAACTACACTAAGTGTTTCAGAATAGAGAAATGAATTCCTGTATTTTCACAACCCCTGCACACTGGAGGCCCAAGCCTGACTAAAGTCACAAGGCACTACTGCAATATAATAAAAAGAGGAAAAATATCATAATATGAAAGATTGGAGTGCTCCTCACTCCGCCCCACATTGGATCCAGGAACAGCATGCTCCCTTTTAACAGCAGAGGATAGAGGGGTATATACTACGTTTTTCTCCAAGCTGTTGTCCCTGGACACTGGGGCTGGAGGGGGTCCTGATCTAACAAAGGGGATTTAAAGTTCCACTACTGTAGCTCAAAGGTTTTCTAAATTCACTCGCAAAAATCACTGCTAAAACAAAGGGACCACTGACTATTTTATACTAAGAGTTCTCAAAGCATTTCATAGTGCAAACCACATATTAATGAAGAGATTATTTTATAGAACACCTCCCCTTCCATTTATGATCACATAATACCCTTATGGCAGCTATGGTAACTACTTCACGCAATACTTCTGAGGGAATTCTGCACCAAAAGAATTCTGCACATATTTTAAAATCCTGCAAAACTCTGCACATTTTGTCAATAAATAAATGTTGAGGCTCCAGCATGGCAGTAGGGAGCACAAGACACTGACTGCACAGAGGTGGGAGATAATCCTGCCCCCACCCCCACTTGGAACATGGACTTTGTGGTAAAGCTGCACCCAGCCCTGACACAGTGCAAGGACCAGGCTTGCCCCTCCGTGCCAAACACACTAGACGAAGGCAGGCAGGCAGGCTTATCCCAGCAGGATCCAAGTAAGGAGGGCCTTAGTGTGAGGAAATCAAAGTGTTTGGCAATAGGGTTCTGTGTGGGGCAATCTGGGTGTGGGTGGCATGATGGGGGGGTCTGGGTGCGGATCTGGATGAACTGGGGTGCAGACACAATGGGACTCTGAAGAGGAGTCCAGGTGAATGTGGTTGGGGCTTTGGGGGGGGTAGGGGGTAGGGGTCTTGGTGTGAAATGCTCAGCAGGGGGATCCAGGTGCTGGCTTGGTGGGATTCAGTGGAGCAGGGATCTGAGTGAGGAGGGCTAGTCAGGGACGCCTAGGTGCAGATGGGATGGGGGTCAGAGTGCAGAGAGTGGTCTCAGTGCAGAGGTGGAGTCCAGGTGCAGGGAGATGGGGCTTGGCAAGGGGGCCTGGGTGCAGAGGGACTCTGGATGCAAAGAGTAAGGCTTGTTAGGGTGTAAGTTTAGGGGGGGAGGGGAAAACAGTGGCAGGGGGTGGGGTCTGGGTGCAGGTGGTGAGGCTTGGTGGGGTGATCTGGGTATGAGGTGGGTCCGGATGCACAGGGGTTAGTCAGATGAGGTAGCGGTTTCCTTCCCCATGCCCCATGGCTGAGGAGCGATGGGGGAAGGAAGTGTGGCGGGGGGGGGGGGGGGGGGGGGGGGGGGGGGGGGGGAGATTATGTGGAGCTTCCTGCAGTCAGTGAGTTTTCTGGGGGTGGGTCTGACCCAACTCTGGCTGCTCCTTGCAGAGGAAGAGAAAGTTCTGTCCTCCCCAGCCCAGCCAGGATGAGCAGCTTAGCCTGGCACAGGGTAGGGGCCACTGGCTGGAGCATCCCCAGCCCTCCAATGATTTACCTCTCTGCAGGTTGCTCCGGGCACCCAAAACAATACAATGACACTGCTGGGGAGTGGTGCATGACTGCTCTTGTGGCTTCCCTTTGCTTCCCCATCAGAAAGTTATTTCTCTGCGGGGAAGCAAAGAAATCTGTGGGGGACATGAATTCCACACCCATGCATTGTTGTAGAATTCCCCGAGGTGTAATGGAAGAATACTTACATTCTTGCAGAAAGCTGCCAAAATTAAATTAATTTAAGGCAGAAGAAGTAGAATATTTAGAAGGTAATTGTATTGTCTGGTATTTTATTACTTGCTAAACCAGTAACATTCAGGGAAAACGCAAAAGTTTCAGAGGGAATTATTTAAGTTTTACAGTAACCACACGGTGTTACTTGTGTTTCGGCACTGTGAAACAGAAGAGGGAAAAGAAAAAAACTATTTTTACCTGTTGCTGCTGTGGTTGCATTCTGGAAGAGCGTACCTCCCAAACCAGCTAAGGCTCCTCCCAGTGAAAGGCCTGTGGATGCACTTGTAGTTGGGGCAGCTGTCCCACCCAAATTTAATGTAAAGCCAGTAGAACCTGAAATTAAAAGGAAGAATGAAACCATCCTTAATACACAGACTATACAGTCTGCAGACAGCCTAAAATAATTACTCACAGGTGTGAACTGCCTCATTCATCATAAAGGCGAGTTAACACTGAATGAAATCTGCAGCAATAAACTAAATTTAATATCATCACTAGGACCCTACCAATTTCACGGACATGTCACAGACTGTGAGATCAGCCCATGAAATCTGATCTCCTCTGATGCTGGGAGCCTGGAGATCCTAGCTGCTAGCCTGGCAATGCTGGGGAGGGGTAGGAGTTGTCCTTCCCCTGCATGGCTGCTCTTGGTGGGGAGATCAGAGCTACCTCCAGAATCAGCACAGAAATGAGAGTGGTACACCCTCACTTCTGTGCTGCAGCAGCTTCGGGCTTCCGTTCCCCTCCCACTCCCATAGCTACTGCTGCAGCTCTGAGCGCTGAGCTCTTGGTTTCCTCCCTCAGTATCTCCTGCCATGCTGGGGGCTTCTGCTCCTGGCAGCTGCAGCTGGAGCAGTCTGGGCTCAGGCCCCCCGCCCCTCCCGGTCCAGTCAGGGATTGGGGCAGCCCCGCAGCCAAAGCTTTGCGCTTCTGCTCCCTGTCTCTCCAGCCAGGTCAGCCCGGAATCAGGAATTTTTCCCCTTCTCCCCCTCGGCTCCTAGCTTCCTCCCGCAGCAGTTCTGTCTGGGGCTAGGGGCTTCTGCGCCTGCCAGCTGCAGCTAAGGCAGCCCATGTTTGGGGCTTCCACCCCTCCCCCGGCAGGTCAGCCCAGGCTCAAAGCTTTTGCACCCTCCACCCTACTCCAGCCAGGGCTTGGGGCTTCTACCCTCCCCAGCAGATGCAGCGCCTCTGCTGCTCCAGCCCAGTCTCAGGGCAGCCCGGACTCAGGGCTTTCCCCTCAGCCATGGTTTGGGGCAGTCAAGACTCAAGGCTGCCCGTGCTTGAGGCTTCCACCCTAGGGCTTCTTCTGGGGCTGGGCACCCATATTTCCAGGGGACCCCTGCCTTAATCTGTCACTGTCCTGGACTAGCAGGTAGGAGCCCCCGGATGCGGCATTCCTAGCAGTATGGGGGAGATCCTACCAACCCCCACCTCCTGGAACCTCCTCTAACTGCAGGAAGCTCTGAGGCTGCTGCCTAGTCAGCACAGAAGTGAGGGTAGCAATCTTGGGACCGCCACCTTACCCCTCCCCGCCCAACAACTCTGCAACCCCTCCATGATCCCATTTTGGGTCAGGACCCCCACTATTACAACACCGTGAACTTCCAGATGTAAACATCTGAAATTGTGAAACTGACCAATTTATAAACCTGCTGGCTGTGAAATGGACTGTGAATTTGGTAGGGCCCTAATCACCACCAACAGGGGTCAACTGTACTGACTGTAATATTCATTTTAAAATGTAATTCAATCAAAACATCCTTTATACAAGTTTACGTGAAGCTCCCAAAAATTTTTAAGACTTTCCAGCAGAATGCTGCAGAATCTGACGCAATTTAGGTACTTGTTGCTGCAAACTAAGTGGAATCTTGGTCTTAGTTCGGCATGTAGGTGAAGATGACTAGATCCAGCTGAACACTGAAGTATCTCACATAGTGGAGGCTAAAAACAACCGCTAATTGTGACTTTAAAGCTTCTACTTGAATGGATGATTTGAGTTTTTGGAGCAAGCAGAGAATAAGAGATGAAACATTGTGGCATCTTGACAAACGAGAATGTGGGAAAGTGCGGTGAACAGCTTTGGTGTACACACATACGGTTAGCTGATGTAGCTGGCTTTTCAATGAAAACTTGATTATGGAAAATATGGTTGTGTAAACTGCATATATGGAGAAGGTGCCAACTGCACATTAGTATGTTAAGCATGGGACATCTTACCGTAGGTACATATTCTCCATCATGCTTTAACAGTACCAAAACCATTTGTCTCATTGACAGTAGACATTGACCATTTTCAACATTATGATGCCCTTTCTACACTTGGGAGATCATTTTTAAAAACAATTTCCCACCACTGCCAACACAATTGAGCTCCACTGTATTGGCAACATTAGAAATCCTGGTGTAGATGAGACATCACCTATAACTATCAGATGATGTGGTGATTAAAAGAAACTCTGAGCATTTAATCAATATTGGGCTTAAAACAATGATAGTACTTGCTGACCCATCTAAGCTAGGATTCCTAACATAAACACCAGTGAACCTCAACCAGTCACTTAAATTCTGTGTTTCAGACTAGTCCCATGTAAAAGGCAGGCAATGACAATATGAATAGTGAGGATGCTCATCTATTTCAGAGTGCTTGTAAAGTACTTTGATATGCCTCAATGCAAAATGCTGCGCGGAGTGCAAAACAGTATTTCCTTACCTGCTGCAGGAGTTGACGTAAGAGCAGAAGAAAGTGAGAGGCCACTTGCTGAGGTAGAAGTAATAGGCAAAGCAAATGGTGTGGCCGATCCTGCAGGTTTGTTGAACCCTAGACTAAAACCTGTGGTAGAGGCTGATGTAGCGGCAGGAGCTCCTACAACAATGAACATAATTCTTAAGACATTTTGTTGAGGCATAAATGTTCAAGTTAACATTTTTGTCACCAGATGTCATGCATTCTAAACACCAAAATTTCAAAGTAAACTTATCACCTTCAAAATGAATTTTACCAAGTAAATGCCATGACAAGGACCTTGAAGGAATCTCACATAACCCTATATTTTGGTTTGGTTCCTTTCTACACAAGGAAGACAAGATTATGTATAAAAGCTTATCACAGCATTTCCTCTCTTCAAATAGGAAGGTCCATACATCTTACAATAGGCCTTGTTTATTAGTATCTGTACAGTCAAAACTGAGACCTGTCAGTCATTGGCTGAGGGATAAACCCTTCTGCTGAAAAGGGAACAAGCTAACAACTGTCAGATGTATAAATGAAAATTGCATCCTTCTAATTTAAATTGAGAGTTAAACGTTATTCATTTATCTCTTGAGTAGTGATCCTTCTATTAAATCAGGATGATTTGGATTTGTGGTCATTACTTCTAGAAGAAAGGAAGTTTTACTGTTCTTCATAAAAGGAAGGTCCTCAGAATCCCACAGTGGTAATCCAACAGCATGTAGCTATGAAGAGAAATTAACCTAACATATAAGCAAACTCTAATATGCACCCAGATTGTTTTGATTTACTGATAGATTTATTATATCCTGCAACATCATAATCCCAAATACAGCACTGAATGAGACTTGCATATCAGCTTTGAAGTATTTTGATACAGAACACAGGGAGGGACAGGAATTCATGTGGCAGATTTCTTTAAATTATGGATCCACCCAGAAAACTGCTACACCTCTATGCTGAGCACACTTGAACAGAAAGTAAATTCTTTGACTTGTATATGTTGTCCCTTACAGTTAGAATACAGGTAACCCTTGCTAGAACGCCCTTTGCAATAGTGAAATTTGGGCTATAGTGAATGTGGTCCTGGATCCCACCTCTAGCCCCAAGGCTGCTGGAGGAACACTGTCAGCGTCTGCAGCAGCCCTGGGGCTGAAGAAGTCCTCTGCCCCAGCCATGGCTGGAGAATCTCTTCCTCTTCCCTGCCCTCTCATCACTAGAACAAATCCCTGGATATACCAAAAAAATGGCTTGGCTCCCCAGGCCATTGTTACAGCGAGGGTGTACTGTACATGCTTCAGTTTTGTCTAGACATTTTAGCGCTGCACAGACATCAGGATGTAAAAATCCATACAGAATGGAAAGGAGTACCATAGCTTTTCCATCAGTCGTGTAGACTGTATGTGTGATTGTAGTAGAGTAACATATAGAGCAGACTTTAAGGACGAATGTCAAGATCATGCAAAAAAAAATTTATAAAGGACAGGTGCTGTGTTTTTTATAGACAGAGCTCCCAAATCCAATATTTGCTTG
The DNA here is from genome assembly GCF_025201925.1 of Gopherus flavomarginatus. Lineage (NCBI taxonomy): Eukaryota > Metazoa > Chordata > Testudines > Testudinidae > Gopherus > Gopherus flavomarginatus. The sequence goes on from NC_066617.1 coordinate 329,241,404, forward strand.
GCTGCAAGAATGACTTGGTAAGAAGGTCCACCAAGTGTTCAAAGCGCGGTCATGTGCAGGGTAAACAGCACCAGGTTAGAGTTCTGTTGAAGTTTATGAGAAGCTGATTGAAGAAATTTTAGTATATAGATGGAGAGGTTCTTCCCACTGGACACCCCCCTACATGGGATACATTTAATGTGTGCTTTAACTTGGGCACCTTTAAACTCATAGTGAAACAGTCCTGATGGAACTCTAGTAGATTCTCTATTTTTGTCAAACTTGGTATAACTACTTACTGAACACCAGCGTTTAGGTTTTAGTCAGATTATGGAGCACACTACCTTAGTGAACTTATTTGGAAGTTAGAAGCTTAAAGATTTTCTGCCCAAATATAATTCCTTCAGTTGCTTCCTTTCAAATGCCAGGAAGACAGCTTTATTAGGTAACATGATGGGACTGTATGTATATAGGTCCTTTCTGAAGGTCAGAAACATTTGCAATTCTGTTTAGGTCCTTATAGTGGGCACACCTCATTGTTATACCAGGTTTTAGTGTCATGTTATTAGGTCTGACAATAATACTCTGTGCAGCCAGTATGATGCCACCGGAATCATTACAGCCCACTCATTAATTCTGGGTTGTTTTGGATAGAAACAGTAATGGCGAGAAGGTCTTTTGGCCAGGACTAAGAAAGCTCAACTTGGTAACTGGAGGGTAACTGCCAGTTTGCCCAATGAAATGAGTGACTATTTCTCCGTACAGGAGAGGACACCACTTCCAAACACATGTTCTAGGAGTCATGCAGTCTGTTTTGGGGGTGATTTTCCCTTGATTTGTTTTATCTTCCTCTATTACACTGGGCCTCTTTCATTGAACTTGTTCACAGAACGGCATCAAAATGGTCTGATGCTATAATATGATTGTATCCCCTTTTACGCTGCTTTGAATGGTGGTATAACTTACTTTAATTTCACCTAGGACTCAGCTGCTGCTTTCGGCGAGGAGCTATTTTGCTTTGCTATCTGATTTTCAGGAACAGGTACACTTACATCTGCATTTCTTGCCATAACCATGGCTGAGAAATATGAAATATTTAAAGAAGCATCAGAGAAACAACGAAGGTAGAAATATCTTCCGAAGGCTCCTTCCCAGCTCAACACTTTTTGTCCGTCCATCAAAAGGAGTTAGAGAACAAGTCTGTTCATGTCAGGTTCACTCAAGCGAAGGGTAGGCAGCAAAGTTCTTTTTTAACAACAAATCCACTTGTCTTTCTATTGGAGACTCCATGGGGATCTGAACCTACAAACTTTGAATCCAACAAAGTTTCACCTGTTTCCTTTCCTACCCTTTGTCTAACTTGTCTATTTAGACTGTCAGCTCTTTGCAGCAGAAAATATACTGCGCCCAGAACAATGGGCCCCAACCTAACTAGAATGATAATATTTGTTGATTTCAATTTACCAATGCAAGTTCATCACCAAAGACAGTAATACCACCTGAGGTGAACAAGCTAACACATTTCAGTCATACTGAATGGAAGACCAAAAGACAGCTTTCCACAACCAAATGGATCTTGACACTGTGAATGAAGAAACACTGAATGAGACAGTGCTCTCTCTGTGCATGACCCACAGAGGCAATGTGCATTCCCATAAACATTATACAATAAGTGGTTTATCCACACAGAAAGTCAACAATTTTAGGTCTTGAAAGAGTTCTGTACTCCCTCAACTGTGTAGAGGCAGCAGTTTTGATGGAGAACATCAGAGTGGATATTGCCACATCTAAGGTTGATAGACGCACAATGAACTTTGTTATGGGAAGGAACCATTGCTAAAAGTATATCTGTGAAGAAACATGAATGTTTCCCTGAAGAGCCTCAATTTGAAAAATATACATATATATGTATCTCAAACAGCATTGACATGGCTCCTAAAGCTCAGCAGGCCCCAGAAATTTAAGGGTGAGCAAGTGTGAACTAGACAGAGCACCCACGTTTCTCAGTTCAGTGCGCCTTGGTCCAATATCACATATATAGCCCATGGCCTCATTAGTCTCAGCCAACAGTATATCAATCCTTCAAAACTAGTTTAAGCACATTGCCATAAAAAGAGCCAAAAGTTTCCTCATAACCACGTGTACCTGACCTCTCATCAATGGCAGCATTAAACCTGTGGCAACTACAATAATTCCTTACGTGGAGAAATAGTAATATACTTTTAGCTGTTTTTAATATGAGGAGAACCCATGCCATGCAGCTACCAGGTCTCTGCCTCAGCAAGTGCTCACAGTACGAGAACAATTGGTCTAGAGCAGTAGTTCTCAAACTTTTGTACTGGTGACCCCTTTCACATAGCAAGCCTCTGAGTGCAAACCCCTTATAAACTAAAAATGCTTTTTTATATATTTAACACCAGTATAAATGCTGGAGGCAAAGCGGAGTTTGGGGTGGAGGCTGACAGCTTGTGACCTCCCATGTAATAAGCTCACGACCCCCTGGGGGGTCCCAATCCCCACTTTGAGAACCCCTAGTCTAGAGCATATTTGTTTGCCTCCAAATACTAATAGCTTCTAAATATGTGGCTCTTACCCAGTGTTAATCCTGTAGCAATAGTTGTAGCTGTTCCTGCCAAGAAAAACAAAATAAAAATCCATAATCAACTTTATATCATATTTTACCAAGCTTCAGACACACAATTTAGTAGTTTGTTAGTACCAATAAAATACTGAATTATATTGTGTTGCAGTCTCCACAATGACACAAGATACACCGCTACCTCGATATAACACAAATTTGGATATAATGCAGTAAAGCAGTGCTCCCGAGGTGGGGGGGGACGGGGGGAGAGGCTGCGCACTCCGCTGGATTGAAGCAAGTTCAATTTAACACAGTTTCACCTATAACATGGTAAGATTTTTTGGCTCCCAAGGACAGAGTTATATCGAGGTAGAGGTGTATATAGGAATAAGTTTTATAAAGTGTTTCTGGACATAAAAGATTTACTCTAGTTTAGAATCTTAAACACAAAATAAGAATAGGTTTCAAATAAATATTAGCAGTACAAACCCTCCTGGGAAAGCATAATTAACTTGTCAACAATGTACAGAAATCATTTGTGTTGAGGAGCCATTGGTAAATAGCGACTATGCAATTAAAATGCCAGTTAAGCAGTACACTACAATTTAAATGAAATTAAAGCTACTAAAAACAAAAGAGTTTTTAAATGGTTGAACTCCAGATTTACATGCTGTCAGGAATGCCAACATGCACAACACTCTGGTTTTGCATTATAGTGTAAAAGATCAGAGTCCATGGTCTACTCAGAATACTGGGTCTCAAATTAGTTTCTTCCCCATAGAACTTTAAAATCATAATTGATCACTCATTACAGAGTTATGCAATTCCAGCCTCTAAGAAATTTACTTCTAATTCACTTAGAGGACAATAACGGGGGAGAGGGATAGCTCAGTGGTTTGAGCATTGGCCTGCTAAACCGAGGGTTGTGAGTTCAAGCCTTAAGGGGGCCATTCAGGGATCTGGGGCCAAAATCTGTCTGAGGATTGGTCCTGTTTTGAGCAGAGGGGTTGAATTAGATGACCTCCTGAGGTCCCTTTCAACCCTGATAGTCTATGATTCTAATGGATCACTCAAACAGAGAGGCAAGCTAAAGGGATAAAGCAATCCATATCACAGAATCAAAGAACTGGAAGGGACCTCAAGAGGTCATCTAGTCCAGTCCCCTGCACTCCTGGCAGGACTAAGTATTATCTAGACCATCCCTGACAGGTGTTTGTCTAACGTGCTCTTAAAAATCCCCAATGACAGAGACAATCTCCCTAGACAATTTGTTTATAATATCCAATGATGTAACAATGTTACAAATATTCCCTGTAAGAGGTAACTTTAGACAATCACATTAGAGTGTATGAAAGAGACAGCATTCTCAAAAATCAACAGAGCCAGTATACAATTCACTAATATTAGCTATTGTGCATGCGCGATGGCCAATTTTAAAATGGTACAAGTTTTCTTCTGTACCCCTGTTAAATAACCCACAGAACGGTTTGTACAAGACTGAAGAAAAGGCCTCTGTTAGCCTGAGAAAGTATACACAACTGCCCAAACTCAGAAAGGAAGTTTTGACCAAATAATTATTGCTAATATGAAGCGCTTATAAGAACTATACATTTTAAATGACAACATAATAGAAAATTAATGTGTTTATGGCATCTTAGCAATGATTTTCAGAATATCCTTAAAGACAAAGTACAGTACAACCGTAAACCCACACTGCACTGAACCTTCATATTGTATTCAACTGCAAGCTATAATCCACACAAAATTTTGGTGGCCTCTCCCTCCAGGAAATATACAGACAAATCCACAATTTAGGGAAGTCTTGTTGGAATGGCCAAAGCCTCCATAAAAATCAGTGTTTCATAGTATAAAATTCCAACTCCTATACAAAATTCACACACAGGACCAGATAAAAATTTCAGATAGCAAGTACATTCATCTATTAAAGATTCAGTTATGAGGGTTTTCTGTAATAGTAATGCTGCAATGCATTATTAAGATCTTATTTTTTAAAAAGATAACAGATTTGCTAACAATGTATATAGCTATAGTTAAAAACATTTCAGCACACTTTGTAGTGCATTAGTCTTCTTTTTTGTGTTTGTTCATTTACTAATTAATGAAACACATAGATTATGCAAAAGCCCAGATTTCTGCTACATTAAAGGAATAAATCCACATGCATTTTCTACCTGTATTAGTACCTCCTAGAGCAAGCCCAGTGGTAGATTTTGAACCAAACAGTCCACTTCCAAAGCCCACTGATGGAGCTGATGTAGTTGCTGTAGCAGTCGAGGAGCCCAAGGTTCCAAAATTAAGACCTCCGGTTGAGCTATTACAAGACAAAACTGACTATTAGCATCAATTATTTTGCAAACTAACCCATTTCATACGTCCATATTTGCAATTATTTCATCCATGTCCCTCCCCAAGCATAGCCAACAGATCTCAGCCATTAAAACACTAACCTCTCTTTAAAAGTAAGTTCCAAAGCAATTGGTTTGTCAAGATATAGCTATCAAACTTTACTGCCAATAACTAAACCATCACAAAGATTAATTTACTTTCAGTTTATCACTCATGGATTATTAAACTCTAAAACCCTCACTTCCAAATTAAGCCTCCATTTTTGCAAGTTCAATTCTGAAGCAAATTGTGCCACTAATTCCTTCATGTTTTTTTCCTGACAATTTACTGCACATCACTACTTGTGGGCATATTCACTGAGTCATCCAAGCTCAGTTTATAAATCAGGCCCTAATAAGCATGACAAAATTATACGGGTTTTTTGGTATTTACATTTTAGAAAGTGTATTGTGAGGAGCAAAAAATCCTTAATGTAAAACAATAAGTTGCAGTAGATGTCAAAAGCAGCAATAAGCAGAGGGTATTTCAGTACATTATTAATGGTATATAATGTGTTACATCTTCAACATGCTAGTTAGGACATCAATATGCTTAAATTGTGTGAGACACCAAAGAAACAGTAAGGCAGTAGCACTGTTGGGTTCCCCAATGTAATCCTTAGCAAAAGGGAAGCCTGTCACACACTGTGCAGATACAGTCAAATGAAATTTGACTGGCATGTTCTCAGTGAATCATTAGCTACACTAAGGCCATGTCTACATCTAAAATTTTGCAGCGCTGGTTGTTACAGCTGTATTAGTACAGCTGTATAGGGCCAGCGCTGCAGAGTGGCCACACTTACAGCAACCAGCGCTGCAAGTGGTGTTAGATGTGGCCACACTGCAGCGCTGTTGGGCGGCTTCAAGGGGTTTTGGGGAAGGCGAGAGCAAACCGGGGAAGGAGACCAGCTTCGCCGCGGTTTGCTCTCGCGTTCCGCGAACCACCCTGCAAACCGCAGGGAAGGAGACCTGCTTGTTCGGGGAACGCGAGAGCAAACCGCGGCGAAGCTGGTCTCCTTCCCCGGTTTGCTCTCGCATTCCGCGAACCACCCTGCAAACCGCAGGGAAGGAGACCTGCTTGCTCGGGGGTTCGGCGAACGCGAGAGCAAACCGGGGAAGGAGACCAGCTTCGCCGCGGTTTGCTCTCGCGTTCCCCGAACAAGCAGGTCTCCTTCCCTGCGGTTTGCAGGGTGGTTCGCGGAACGCGAGAGCAAACCGCGGCGAAGCTGGTCTCCTTCCCCGGTTTGCTCTCGCGTTCCCGGAACCACCCAGCAAACCGCAGGGAAGGAGACCTGCTTGCTCGGGGTTCGGGAAACGCGAGAGCAAGCCGGGGAAGGAGACCAGCTTGATTACCAGAGGCTTCCTCAGGTATGCTGGGATACCTGCTTATTCCACGGAGGTCAAGAAAAGCGCTGGTAAGTGACTATACTTGATTACCAGCGCTGGATCACCAGCGCTGGATCCTCTACACCCGAGACAAAACGGGAGTACGGCCAGCGCTGCAAACAGGGAGTTGCAGCGCTGGTGGTGCCCTGCAGATGTGTACACCTCCTAAGTTGCAGCGCTGTAACTCCCTCACCAGCGCTGCAACTTTCTGATGTAGACAAGCCCTAAGATGGCTTGTAAGCAAGGGCGGCAAGCCACGGGGGGTGCTCTGCTGGTAGCCATGAGGGCAGCAGGCAGGTTGCCTTCGGCAGCATGTCTGTGGAGGGTCCGCTGGTCCCGTGGCTTCGGTGGACCTCCCACAGACTGCCGCTGAATCCGTGGGACCAGCGACATCCCGCAGGCAAGCCGCCGAAGGCAGCCTGCCTGCCGTGCTTGGGGCAGCAAAATACCTAGAGCTCCACCTGCAAAATACCAGTCCAGCTCCACCTGCATTCCCAGCAATATAAGCTGTAATATTCTCTAACCTGCAGAGGCTGGAGTTGTACCAGTTCCTAAACAAAATTGTTTACACCTTTCCATATTAAGCCCCTCCTTTCTACTGCATGTGGCACATGTGGAGACCTATGGGACAATAATTCAACTCTCCTTAGAAACGTGCACTTTTTTATTTTCCCTCTGGATGAAAACAGAATTCAGATCTTGGATTTTAAAAGCAAAGCCTAAGCCTTTGGGGTCAGGAGGGGGGTACTTGTTAATTGCAGTAGCAGGGTACACAGCAAAGCGGAAAGGAGATTTCCAGAATACAAATACTGATTCCCACTTATCCCTTTGGAGCATACGGCTGGACGGGACATCGCCCCACGCCCCCAAACGCAGCACCACACTTGCGTTTGCGGACGCCACTTGCGATGAAGCCCGTCAGTCGCTTTTGCGCAAGCGGAGCCTGACGGCGACTGGGCAGAAAGGGGCGTTTCTCCAGCCCCTCCAAGCGCCGAGCTACGGGCCTGTCCCCTCCGGAGCGCTCTGCCGCCGCTGCAGAAGAAGCGGGCGGAGAAACCCCAGCAGGCCCCGAGTCACACACACGCGCCGGCCCCAGACTCCCACCTAGGGACGGGGACACCCCGCCCGGAGCAGCGCGGCGCTGGCGGCCACGAGAGGAGGCACGTGAAGAGCAGAGCAGGGCCGGGCCGGGCCCGGCGCTGCTGGAGAGGCGCTCCCGGGGCCCGGCTCCGCCTGCGGGGAAGCGGGGTCAGGCTCAGAGACGTGGGGCCGCAGCGGGCAGGGCCCGATCGGGCGCTCGCCGCCCCACGCGGGACGGGCCCATCCCGGGCCCGAGCAGGGGGCGGGCGGGCCGCGGTTACCTCGGCTGGACAGCTCCGAAGGAGAAGCCTCCCCCGCCGCCGCCTCCCGCCCCAGCAGCGGAGCCCAGCGTGCCGGCCCCGAAGGAGAATCCCGCAGACATGGCGGCGGCCTGTGTCTCCTCAGCTCCGCATCGCTCCCGGGCGCCAACTTCAAGCGCGGCGGCTGACTCCCGGTCCCTACGCGCGGCAGTGCGGCGAGAATGGCCCCCTCCCCCGCCGCAATGCACCCAGGGATAGTGGGGGAGCCGGCTGCGCGCGGACTTTACTTAAAGGGACAGTAACGGCGGCAGGCGGGCAGCTGAGCCCTTCGCTCCGGGCGGCCGGGGCTCTGCTCCCTGGGTCATCGCGCAGGCGGGGCGCCTAGGCCCGAGGCAGTAGCAGCAACCAGGCCCGGGCGCCCCCCCCCCGCCCCGGCACGTGGCCGGGCGTGAAATTCCAGCGGGATCCTGCGCTGAACTAACAGTCCGGGGGGTCGCCGCGCCCCCCTCCCCTAGATTTTGCAGCATCCCGGTGTGATGTCACCCCCGTCTAGGGTGACCAGATGTCCCGATTTTATAGGGACAGCCTGATTTTTTGGTCTTTTTCTTATACAGGCTCCTATTACCCCCACCCACTGTCGCGATTTTTCACACTTGCTGTCTGGTCACTCTACCCCCATCTCCTAATTTGCCCCATAGGTTCTGACAAGCACGATGCCAAAATCAGGGCACTGCTGCAACAATGTCCCACCCAGCGTATAACTGTCACCCTGGTTTCCTCTGTCCCCTGTTTCTGACATCTTTATACCACTGATAACAGCGGTGTTTCCATCCTGTCCTGCAACACAGACTAGGGTGGCCAGACAGCAAATGTGAAAAATTGGGATGTGGATGAGGGGTAATAGGAGCAGGAGTGCCGGCAGCCTTTTTGGTGCCCTAGGCGGCAGAAGGTCCTGCCCCCAAAATGGCACTCTCGACAGAGGCGGCGGAAGGTCCCGCCCCTGAAATACCGATGACAACCACAGTGGCTGAACATCTGGCCACCGCGGTCGCCGCCTCCCAAATGTTAGCGCCTTAAGCAACCGCCTAGCTCGCTTAATGGGTTCCACCGGCCCTGAATAGGAGCCTATATAACAAAAAAGATCCCAAAATCAGGACTGTCTCTATAATATTGGGACATCTGGTCACCCTAACACAGACTGAGGCGACAAGTCTCTGTCCTCTGCACATGCTCAACTTTAAGCATGTGAGTAGTTCTACTGAAATCAATTGGACTAGTCTCAAATTTAAAATTACGCACATGCTTTGTAGAATTGGGGTCTTGGCCTAAACCATTCGATGGAAAGTATGTAAAGTTATTCATAATCTTGCAGTCCATGAAAAAGTCTACATATGAAAATTCACCTTACTGCAAACTTTGAAATGTTAAAAAAGTTATTTATTTATTACTTTGAGTTACGGCGGGAGTGAAAATCTGCATTAGATTGCAGCCTTAACAATCACTCCAGTCTCGTAAACCCAGAGATGCATACTTCCATGATGGTATCCATTTTTCTATAATACACAGACATGGAGTTCCAAATAAACATATGTACATATCTTAGTTTATGATCATGTATAGCTATAGGTCCATAATACAAAGTATTGCAACAATTAAACATTGAAAAAAGTACTGTATAATCAACAAGCATGTGCCCTTTAAAAAAAGAAAGAAAGGACATTCTGTGCAAAAAAATATATTAATACAATGTTTGGGCTGAGATTCTGTATGCATATAAGGCAGAGGCCAGAATGTTACTGCATACCTGTGGAAAGGGGACTTAAACATGCCTCAAACAAGCAACTGAAGATTCCCTGTCTGCTGCAAAGTCTTTAAGGCAAAGCAGAGCGCACTAGGTAGTTGCACTGGATGGTTATGTTTTGGTTGGCCTGTGCTTATATTTACACCTGGATGCTTGAGGGATAGCCTTCTTATGATCCTTGTGACACCAGCTTTCAGGAGCGCTGCCTGTACCTCCACAGCCTGTGGAGACTACCCATGGACAAGGAAGATAGACTTCTCTTTTACACAGATGCTGTCCAACATCTAAGCTCAACAGAGTTTTCTTCCTGGCCTATAGGGACCCACCATTAGGGCAGCTAACAAAAGAGACCTGAACAAGACTGGTCAATTACACAAGAAGGCAAAATGCCATTGCCTGTTAGGTTCTTGATGACGATGGAGTTTGAAGTAATGTTTCTTACCTACTTGTGGAATCAGTCTGAGGGACACCCTTACAACATAGCCCCAGACAAAAGAGATCATTCTTTCTTGACATGGCAGTGACTGTGACCCAGTCTCCCCCACAAGTAGTGCAGATGCAGTTTTTATCTGTCTGGATTTTGACCAGGCCAACTGTTTTGTAAAGGTTCTGTGTTGTCCCTTCAGCTTTTTAACCTTTACCCATTTTTTCCTAGTTTGGTCTAGATGACATCGACATGATGATGCCTCTGAGCATTTCCATTGTTTGAAATTCACTCCTTGACTTGCCAACTGGATCATGATGTCACAAATGTTGCATTGTACTTACCAGTCAGTAAGCAGTACATCAGCACAAAATACAAACATCAGGGAAGCTTCATGTTAAAAGTTCTAGCTGCGCTGTGATTGACTCTGTGCTAGCAATCCCCAGACTTGGACAGACATGACTGTAATCTAGAAGAGTTTTCTTGACCAGTGAGGACAGATTTTTTTTTTCTTTTTTAAGAACTACTGTATTCTGTAGACCACCAACATAGACACCCCAAATAGTCTGTAGTATAATTTTATAAAGATGGTCCTCAGAGGGAAAATCCCAGTGCACTGGTCAGGAAAACTGCGCTGAAGCAAAACTTACCGTGTTTAAATCAGGGGAGCTGGACAATCTCCATCCCAGAATATGGAAAGATCTGGCACATGAAACTGCAAGCCCAGTAGTAATGATTTTAAATAAATCTGTCAAATCAGAGGTGGTACTCTATGACTGGAGAATAGCAAACATTGTACCTATATTTTAAAAGGGTAAGGTTGATCCAGGCAACTACTGACGCATCAGTCTGACCTCAATGCAAGACATTTGAACAAATTTTGAAAGAAAGAGTAATAAAAAACATGGAGGTAAATGGAATAAATTGAAATTTGGGTTTACTGAAGGTAGATTGTGCCAGACTAACCTGATATCTTTCTGTGATAAGATAACTGATTTTTTTAGACATGGAAAATGCAGTTGATCTAATCAACTACATTTGATATGGTGCCACATGGAAAATTATTTGTTACAATGGGGATTAGCACAAGAATTGTACAGTGGGTTAGGAACTGGCTAATTTGGTGGATGATAATGGATTGTGCAGAAAAGAGAACTATTAAGTGTGGGGGAAGGTTCTAGTGGATTTCCTCAAAGATCAGTTTTAGGAGTCATTGTCGATACAGAGAATTGGAATATTATACAGGAAGCATTGGATGACCTTAAGGACTGTAGTAATAGAAATGGAATGAAATTTAATAATAGTACAAAATGCACGATCATTGCACTTACTAAAAACAAGAAATTCTGATATGAGCTGAGGGTTCATCAGTGTATTAGTTGATCACAGGATGACTATGAACCACCAGTGTAATGCAGCTGTGAAAAAGAAATATGATCTTAGGATGTATCAGGCTAGGTATTTCTAATAAAAATAGGGAAGTATTAAATGCCGTTGTACAAGGCACTGGTGAGACCTCCCTAGGATAAATATAAAATTAAGAATTAGAGTTAGTTTAAGTTTGGTAAAGGAAATAAATGTGTTGTAAAAAAAGGCCCTGACTAGCAATTAGAAGGAAAGGCCTTGAAAATAATTAATTATAGGGCCAGAAGGAATGAAGTAGGGAAGATGTCTGTTTCAAAGAATAACTAATAAGATAAGGGGAAGTTTCTAAAAAGGAGGACTCTGACTGATAGGGATGACTGCAGATGGTTTTAAATAAAGAGAATCTGTCCTAAAATGAGCCAACATGACCCTTCCCAACCCACACACCGGTGTTAACACCTATGTGAATCAATGTGCAATGAAAAAACTGCTGCTCAGCAAGAAGGTAGGGAGGAAAGGCCTAGGGAAGGATGGAGGTTGTAAATCTTCTCAGGATTAAAACTGGAAATAAGGGTGATCTGTCTCCAATTGGTTTTTAGGTGAAGTCAGTACTTGGCGATGACATCACTTGTTTGTTGAAGGGTATAAAAAGTAAACTTTGAAAGGGTTCATTGCTAATACCTGCCTGACTGTCCGTGGGCCACATCCAGTCTGCAGGACCGTCCTGCCCAGCCCCTGAGCTCCTTCCCTGGGAAGCTAGCCCCTGGCCACTCCCCTGGTGTTCCCTCTCCCCCACAGCCTCAGCTCACTGCGCCACCAGTGCAGTGCTCCAGGCGGCGGGGCTGTGAGCTCTTGACGGGCAGCGCAGCTGCAGAGCCACGCATGGCCTGACCCAGTGCTCTGTGCTGTGTGGTGGTGTGGCTGGCTCCAGCCAAGCGGCACAGCTGCCTGTCCTGGTGCTCTGGGTGATGCAGCTGTAGCGCCGCCAGCCATCAGTGCTCCAGGCAGCGCGGTAAGGGGGCAGGGAGTGGAGGGGTGGGGGGTTGGATAGAGGGCAGGGGAGTTCGGGGTGTGGATAGGGGGTGGTCAGAGGGTGGGGAACAGGGGGGTTGAATGCGGGCAGGGTCACGGGGGGACAGTCAGGAAGGAGGTGGAGTTGGTAGGGGCAGGGGTCCGGGGGTGGTCAGGGAGCAGGGGTGTGTGGCAGGGGCAGGGGTTCCGGGGAGGCTGGCAGAGGACAAGCAGGGGGGGTTGGATGGGGCAGGAATCCTCGGGGGCTGTCAAAGGGTGAGAAGCGGGGGGGGGTGTCAGATGGGGGCAGGGTCAGATAGGGGGTGGGGGCTGGGCCACACCTGGATGTTTGGGGAGGCGCAACCTCCCGTCACTGGTCCTCCATACAATTTCCGAAACCCAATGTGACCCTTGGGCCAAAAAGTTTGCCCACTCCGATCTAAACACCCCTAGAGTTAGCTCATTTGTAAGTATCTGATTCTTGATCAATTGTTTATAAATGTTTTGTTACTGCATTGAGTATAGTAAATTGCTTATTATTTAGGCTTGTTCAGAGCAATTGTATAAATACCATTTGGCCTTCAGATTTAATAAAGGAATTTATGGTTAAATTACTGTTGTGGTAGTACTCTGCATAAATATTAATAATTCCAACAACTTCATCTGGAATACTGTGTACAGTTCTGATCACCCAAGTTCAATAAAGATGAATTCAATATAGAAAGCTGCACAGAAGGGCTGGTAGGATGATCATGGAAATGGAATAACTAGTACAAACGATAGAAAACTAAAAGAGCTTGGTTTGTTTAGCCTAGCAAAATGAAGGCTGAGTGGGAATGTATGTTTGTTTATGTTTCTGAGCACAGCATGCTTCACAGGGTCTCCAATAGAATTATGCAATTATGCAGTTTTACAACTCATCGAAGCTGCAAGATCAGACAGTACAAAACCAGACAAACATAGTCATAACATGTAGGGGTGGTCATTATAGTAATAAAATAGGAAAAGATGTTCCTAAATAGGAAAAGGAGGGAAGGAGGGGACCAGGGAGTGGGAGAAGAGCTAATTAACCTAAAGGACAATGTTGACACGAGGACAAATAGATATAAACTGGCCATGAATAAATTTAGGCCAGAAATTAGAAGGGTTCTAACCATTGGAGAAGTGAGGTTCTGTGATAACATTCCAATGGGGGAAACGGGGGAACAACCTAACTAGTTTTAAAATGTAGCTTGATAAATTTTGTGAATGGGATTATGTTGGGGTTGCCTATAATAGCAGGGGACTGGACTTGACAACCCAGGAGGCCCTTTCAGTCCTGTGTCCTATGTTCTTTGATGATATTATGGTTTCAGCCATGGTGTGGAAACAGCTGAGGTAACTGCTCTGTTCAGTAGCTGGATGACTGCTAGTGAACTGGTGGAGACCCCTAAACAAGTACATCTTAGCGAAGTTCCTGGTGTTCTGACCCCCCAAATAGAGCAGCAGGCTCTTCAGTGGACAACTGTTGGTGTCCTGATCCCTCCTCCTGAAGCAGTAACTTTGAAGGAGGTGTCTGGCAGCTCACTTCCCCTTATTGACACCTGGATCTTTATAGAATGCAGAGCAGTGGATCAGCCTTTCCTCCAAAGCACTGGGATCATCAGAGATGATTCTGTCCCTCTTCCCTTTCTATGCACAAAATATCTGTAAGAGGGATGTCACTGGCAGGTTCAACGTCCTTTTCCAGGGATAGTGGGATTTTCAGAAGGAAGCTGTTGATGGCCCACACATCTCTTTTAGCTTAAGAGGATCTTTGGGGAAACCCATTTGTAGTTATTCCCCTTACATCTTCCAGAGCATCGAGGATATATATTTATATATTGTTTGTATATATGTGAATATAGTATATACTTTGTGTATACATAGTGTTGCCCCTTTTCGATCTTAGCAGCTAGTCAAAATTTTAGGTACTGAGGTTGTTCCAGTTGGAAGTAGAAATTAATGATCGAGTCAGGTATTTTCTTTGATACAATCCTGACGAATTACAAGGAATGTATAAAGTTTTTCTTCTCTGAATGCAGGAGGAACCAAAAACAGGAAATAGCTTCTTTGCTTATAGACCCCAGCCTCTTTTGCCAGCCCCTGACTCAGAAATCTAGATTTTTGCAGGGTCATACATTGTGCTTGTTCAGGCGTCCCCCTGAAAATCGATTGGGAAGTATACAAACAGGTATTTTGAGTATTATTTACATCTGGAACAGTTAATTTTTTATTTTAAATTTTCTTTTACAAGTAAATATGAAGTCATAAGGCCTTTTAGTCGAAAGGCATCACACAGGAAGGAGACATACAGGAAGTTGGTGATTCATGAGAAGCACTCACACATACACACAGAAAAACCCAAAGATCCCAGCAGAGTGGTCTGTGTGAGAACATGCTTTCGACAGTCAGGAGAGACCAGTCCTCATTTTTCAACATTATCTTGGAGCCTGAAAGTATTGATGATCATTGATTGTCAGTAGGTATATTTTCAAATGTCATGAGCAATTGGTTTGCTGGAGCCCATCTTTCTTCAAACAAGCTTGAGATGGTTTGATTCAGGCTGTGACGTACTCCATATCTAGAATTTCAAGTACTTTTTCTTAGACGCCGTTGAAGTCTGAGTTTTGATAACATTTATTATATGCCTTGGCTTACTGAGCTTCAAATGTTATCGATGGACATAAAATGATCTAATCTTAGTTTAAAATCCATCTGTAGTATTTGCCTCAGTCTGCAGCTGTGAAATCCTGTGTCATATCTGTGTGCATAACTATGTTTAAATAACTAATAAAATAATAATTAATTTTATTGCACTTTTCATTCTCAAAAATCTTTAGAAACTTTGGTCCAAATTCACTCACTCTTGGGAGCAGGAAGGTACTGACTTGCTGTGCCAGATGGGTTGATTCACTGGGGAGGGGAGAAGTAGTGTTCCCCTGTTGAATTCCTCACAGAGGTTCTGTCAGAGGAGAACAGCTTTATATTTCATAGAAGCCTCCTGGTAAGAGGTGGTCAGAGGATGCCCCAGGGGACCTTCAACACTGGGGTCTGTAACTGAGAAATTTAACATTAAAACTGGTGAATTTAATAGATCTGTGACTATAACACTAATTGTGTGACACAAAGAGGAGATTTAAAGGTAGGGCTGTCACCTATGTTTCATGGGAGTGAAGGACAACTGTATATAGAAGATGACGACCAAAACTTATTTTTAAGAAGCACCACACCATGCTTTATTTGTGGTCCAAATGATATATTATATATAAATTATATATTACAGCCCATCATTATCTGCATGATTATAATCATTATTATCAACTTTGGAATTTGCTCCCTAAGTCACCACAGCCTGGACTTATACACTGCAAAGCTCCCTACTTTCCTCAGTTGTTTGGGAAGACGTAGGCTGGTGGATTGGGAATGTGGGCCATGATCCTACCCTGAGATCCACCTGGATGGATCCCTGCATCCACACAGAGCTTGTTGTAGGACTGGGGCCTTAATTCTTTCTTTAGATTTTCAAGATGTGTCTCATGCTCCAGATGCCTCCCATGAACGAATAAACAGTTATGTTGTGATGTTCAGCAACATAAAATAAAGTGATCTGTATATTGACTTGCTATGTAATATGGCATGTAAAGCGCCAAAACAGGAAGAAGTGGGTGAGGGGCATCTCTTAAAGGAGGTAGTGAGTTGGGGTGGCTAAGGCTCTTGCATCCAAGGTGTCAGGTGTCAGCTGGGTTATTTTACCTAGGGTGGATAACATGGGGAGTGGTGGATCAGGTTTACTTGAGGTTTGGGGGAGAACCCCCAGTCTGAAGTGGGGTTAACTGATGCCTGCTAGGCCTTGCCCTGCACAGGGGCTGATCTCCCCGTTAGTGTTAGCTGGGCAAAGGAGGGGTGACAGTTTTGTGTGGTTCCCACTGTGGTGACCGAGATGCTGCTCGGCAGGGCTGGGGGCTGGCTGGCTCACAGGCCTGCGGCCTTTAACGCAAGGGCGAGTTCAGCAGCCGTCACGTCCTACCTCCCCCTCCGCAGCCGGGGGCCCTGTCGCAGCCCGATCAGTCGCCCAACCGGCAGGGGGCGCTGCGCGGGATTTTCCCAGGCAGTTCTGGGCCGCTCCCTCGCCGACTCCCCCCTCCCTTTACCGGAAATGTCTCCAGGTGACGGCGGCTCTGGCCGGGAGACGCTGGGCGTAGCGGGGCGGTGGCAGCTGTGAGCGGCGGCGGGAGCTACCATGGAGCACATCCGCACCACCAAGGTACCCGCCGCCCCCTCCCCGCGCTGCGGGGCCACAGGGGTGGTTGGGTCACTGGGGGAAGCGGGGGGCATGGAGGGTGCGGGGGTCACTAGGGGGCTGGAGGCTTTGGGGGACCATAGGGGTGATTGGGTCACTGGGGGAGCGGGGGGCATGGAGGGTGCGGGGGTCACTAGGGGACTGGGGGCTATGGGGGACCATAGGGGTGGTTGGGTCACTGGGGGAGCGGGGGGCATGGAGGGTGCGGGGGTCACTAGGGGGCTGGGGGCTATGGGGGGCCATAGGGGTGATTGGGTCACTGGGGAAGCGGGGGGCATGGAGGGTGCGGGGGTCACTAGGGGGCTGGAGGCTTTGGGGGACCATAGGGGTGATTGGGTCACTGGGGGAGCGGGGGGCATGGAGGGTGCGGGGGTCACTAGGGGACTGGGGGCTATGGGAGGCTTTGGGGGGCCATAGGGGTGATTGGGTCACTGGGGGAGCGGGGGGCATGGAGGGTGCGGGGGTCACGGGGGGCTGCAGGTAGTCGGGAGCTGGGTGCGGGAGGGGGTTGGGGGACCATAGGGGTGGTTCGAGGTAGTATGGGGGGGGCGTCGCGGCGCGATAGGGGAGGGGACCTTTGGGGAGATACTGCTGGGAGGGTGGCGGGTGAGTCTCCGCTGCTCTGGCAGAGTTGTGAGGGACATTGGGTACAGACAGAGGGGGCTGTGGCCGCTCCCTGCTGGCAGGATCCTCCCCTGCGGGGCCCTCCCCCGCCCCCGGTCACTCTTTGGAGTTGCGGCCGGTTTGGTGCAGCAGGTTTGTGAAATACAAACAAAACAGGGAGTGGTGAAAGCCTCTCTGCAAAGCCACTTCCCCCTGCCTGTGTTCTCCCCACTCTGCGCTGACATGGTTTCCGCCATGGGAGCGGTCACAGGATGCATTTTGCCCCCTGGATCACAGAAGATAGGGATGTAGCAGACTTTCCAAACCAAGTCATCTCCTGTCTTCCACAGCCAGAGCAGGATATAACTCCACCAAAGGAAAATATTCAGTGCATACACCATTAAAGGGACATGTCAGCTGGAAATATAATTATGTTCAAAAGGAGTTAAAAATAATTGCCAATAGTTCCGGTGGAGTGTGTTTTCCTGTAAGTTCCTGTGGTTTTACAATCAAATCTTTTTTTTTTTAATGTTTTCCTTTTGCTGGGTGAAAGACTCAAGCAAAAGTCATGCACAGCAAATGGTGCAAGTGGTTGTGCATCTGACAATATCTTGTATATAAAGTAAACGGAAACTGTCTTCCCTGTTCTGGTTTTATGATTTATTTTTATATGAATAGTAGGGAAAATTCATACAGAAATGTGATTTTTAAATTGATGGTTCCTCTTTATAGATGACCTGCAAAGGGGAAAAAAATGGGTTTGAACCAACTTTTAGTTCTTTACAGGCCCTATCCGTTGTGTTGTAGCTGTACTGGGAACAATAAACAGTCATTGTCCAAGCTGATTCATGCATGGCCATCCATGCGCTAGTGCAGAACCCAGTTGACTTCAGTAGATCTCTGCACAGGCATAAGGGACTTCTCATGCTGGGTCATGGCTCTAGTGTAGATTGCCAGCATCTTATGTCAGTTAGATCTGTTCTGAGCAAAGTCAATGAGAGTGAAGTGCTGACTGCTTGTCTACTCTAGTATTTCTAACATTGTAAGCACAAATTGAAATTAATTGTTATAATGGGAAATATTTAGAAAATGTCCCTAGTGTAGATGATGATGTCTGCAAAACTACGCTAGTGATATCATGAATCAAGAGAGTGAAGGGTGAGTGAGAGGATTTTTAGTAACTTTTTAAAACTTGTGTGCATCTGTTTTCTAACTTAGGTAGGTCATACTTTGGAGAAAGAATGCCTTTGTTAAAGATTCATCACCCTTGCCCTCTTCAGTTAGTGTGAGAGCTAAAAGAATGCATTCTCTGAGACATCTCCAGAAAAACCACTTAGACCAGAGTAGACATTCCTGATATTTTTCCTATGGTAAAGAAAAGAAGTAAGGGGAATTTAATATAAATGAAACTTTCAGGCCCTCTTTATATGTTATAAAGGAGCAAACAGCAGAAGCAAAAATGTTCCTAGTTGAAACTACTTGATGTCTGTGTTTCTGTGATGTGTGGTGTTTTTTGATATGCAGAATGAGTTGCAGTTCAGCACTCCCTCTCTTCTTGCTGGAGGCTGCTTTCTGCAAAGGCTGCTGAAGACTGCATTATCTGCAGTTCCCTAGAAGCCATCACCTCACAGGCTATTCATTTAATGATCAGGCAGTCTGACCATAAAGATTTATAGACATGGAAGAAGGGGATAATGTCACCTTCCAGTTTTAAAGTACTGTAGTTATAGCCAATATTTAATTAAGGGAGCAGGTTATCGGTTTTTAATTTTCTTTATGCATCAATAGAAAACTCATGCTGGGGAGGGTTTGATCATTCAGCTGCTTGCCAACAAAGCTACCTAAATTAATACTTGTTACGCTACACAAAACTTAACATACTAGAGACAAGTGAATAGACTGAAAGAAACATCATTTCTTAAGTAATGTTTGAGAATTTTGTTTTTACTACAGCAAATTTTAACTCCTGTAAGTGAAAGTAGCAATCCAGAATATAGATATGTTTTACCTTTAACTTTACATTTGACAGGAAACTGGGTTAGCTAGGTTCACCGATTTCCAAGTAGTTATTTTGGCACCAAACCTCCACCTAGCTTGGTATAGGCCCAATCCTATAGGAATCAATGAGGCTCAGGATGGGCACACGATTTGACTGTGCAGAGTTCATTGCAGGAAGTGGGCTTTAGTGTGTCTCTTGTCAAAAAAAAAAGAAAAATCCTTTGTGTAAATATAATCAGATGAAGAGAGAAAAATGTAATTTTTTAAAAAGGAAATGTAAATGGTATGTCCTGAATTTTTTGAGTGTGCTCTGTCAGAGACTAATGTAATTTTTAAATAATTCCTGCTAGAAACAATTCACATTAAAATGTGGGATTTAATTGTCAGGAATGACCAAGGTTGATTATGAAAGGACTCTGTTCAATTATGAAAGATGTCTACTAATGTGCTTGCTTTGTTTGTTTGGATTTTTTTTCAAATAAACTTTGGAGGATACAATGTGCGTGGGAGTGGAGGAAGGCAGGCAGGCAGGCATATACCAGTTGATAATAAATGTAAGCAGATCTATCATGGGAAGTGGGGCAATTAAAATATAAATATCTTGCAGATCTCTTCTGCATAATAGTTCAGGCTGGACTTTGTTCTGTCTGTTATGGGAGGCATATTTACTTTTTTAATCTGACTGCTCTTTGGAGATTTTGTTTTTCCATGTGGATGGTATAGCAAATGGCTAAACAAACTATGAATGCTGCAAATGGAATTCTGGCTTGAAGGCAAAACTTATAGAGGGTTCTAGTGGCAACAATGCAATGACACACCAATCTAGACCAACGGGTTGGCAGTGAGAACATTAACCTGAAGAGGTAATCATGAAGTTCCTTCCCTTTCTCAATAATAAGGCTATTTTATTGTGGATTGAGTTTGTAATTATAAATTCTCTTTGGAACTTTTAGAGTTGCCCTTAGTGTTCATTGCTGTTATAGCACATACTGAGTAAAATTTTCTAAAGTACCTAATTGACTGGGGAACGTAAATCCCATTCTCTTTCAATGAGATTTACACTTTGAAGTGCTTAAATTGCATTTGAAAATGGGACTTAAGCGCCTAAATCCTTAATTGCATTTCAAAATTTTATCGATTGTTCCTCTTCAAACCAAACATGCAAAATAAAGATAAGGGGCAGTGTGAGTGAGATGGATTCTATGTGAAGTGAGTTAGGAGAGCCCAGTCTCTGTGCTTCTCCCTCAGTTCCCTTGGTAGTGCCACCTTAGTGCTCAGTAGAGCCTTACCAGTGGTGCACTGGAGCCTAACCACACAGTCACAGAATACACCTCGACCTCGATATAATGCGACCCACTATAACACGAATTTGGATATAACGCAGTAAAGCAGGGCTCCAGGAGGGCGGGGCTGCGCATTCCGCTGGATCAAAGTAAGTTCGATATAACGCCGTTTCACCTATAATGCAGTAAGATTTTTTGGCTCCCGAGGACAGCCTTATATCGAGGTAGAGGTGTATTTAAAGAGCAGTGACTGTTGGGCCCAATATTCTACCAACGAGAACTGTTGACACATGCCTTCAGTCTTCTTATCATTGACACTGTAATCTATAAAGCCACACACGTAACTGTGTTCAATCTGTGGACGGAATTTCCAGTTATGGTGCTCTTTACTTTTTTAAACAAATCTGAAATGAACTCTGGAAGTGTCTGGCCAAGCTTTTGTAATGTACTTAGATACTTGCATTGTACAGGAGTGACAGTTTGTCAATCTTTTTTTTTGTTTTGGTTAGACTAAAGAAATAGTATGGTTATGCTCAGAAAAGAGACTGTGTAAAAATGACACCTCAGACCTCTTTCTTATGTGTATTCCAATTCAAATCTTCTTTTAGTGAAGGAATTCAATTGTATTACTTTTTATCTTATTTACTATTGGAGAACAATACAGCTATGGGATTAATTTCTGCTTCAGAAATCATCAGTACTTCTGAGTCCATTCCACTGTAGGGTCTTTTACTAGTAATACTTTTGTCAGAAGGAGTACAACTTGGCTGTTGGATCTCGGTGAGTTTGCAGGCATGGTATTAAGGATTTTGGGGGCAGGAAATCTGTTTGTAACCTGAGTAAATTTGATATGGAGTCATGGCATGACAGTAAACCTGGAATGACAGAATACCATTTTTAGTTATTACTCAGAGTTTAATCGCTTTTTAAACACTTGCAAGGCAAGACTTAAGATTGTTATATTTTTCTTCTGTGATGTACTAGCCATCTTACTAGAGAACATTCAGATCATCACTACCAGTCCCAATCAATTACTCAGTCCTCTCCTGTGACTCTGGTCACCGTAAATAGATTTCATATATTGTTGGGGTGACTGGTTTCCATCCTGCTATTGAAAGCGCTCTACAATTCTTAGAGACAATGTTATTTTTTGTCTGGGGGCATTAGTTTGGAAGCAATATTTTGACATTTTCTTTGCTGTATATTCTTAGGTTTGTTATAATGTTATCTATATTGCAAATGCATACCATCTTTTATTTTCTATCCTTTTTTAAAATCTCTTTCTCTCTAAATCTGAGAAACTGTGACTCGTTTTATTTTTTCCCCCTTGAGGTGTGGCACACTGTTAATGTTTCAGTAGAACCGTGTGTACGCAACCTATCCTTCCCACTGCACTTGACTTTTTAAAAAATTGCTTTAGTGGCTTAATTATCAAATCTGTATCATTTGGGGTCATCTAGATACAGTTATCTGTGCCTGCATTATCAAGGTAATATCTAGGAAATGCAGATGCCTGCTGTGCTGATCCAGGGTTTTATCTATGATGTCACAGCCACCTCTCCTGGGTGCTGATCCTGTTGCAATAGAATTGATTGAGAGTTGTGCCACTGACTTTAATGGGAGCAGCACTGGGCCCTAGTAACACAGCTCTAACTTGGCACTAATGAGACAGTCCTGCCAAGAAATAATGAGGACTGCACAGGCCAGCCTTTTACTGTAGTCCTTTTGTGTTGTGGTGTTTTACATATAGGATCATGTAACATTTGTTTCTTGTAAAACAAACTGTGTGGCATTTTTAAAGGACTTTGTTCACGCCAGCTAAATTGTGGGCTATCTAAAACCCCTTTTTATGAAATATTCCTTTATTGGGGTTAAGAATGGGAAGATTTTTGGTTGGGTGCCAGCATGAGAGATCTCTCCCTGCAAAGGCTCTCTCTTCTAAAAACAACTCCTTTGCTGTTTTAGGAGAATGTCTTTTTGCTGATAGTAGCCCTTGTTTCCATTTTACTGGAAGTTTCCAGTTCACTAGCAGAGAGCAAGTCATTACATCATGACCTAGGGTTTGGAGGGTGGGAACAGTACAAAGTGGGAGTGAAAATGAAGTCAGGGCAGGTTGGTCCGTGGGCTCTGACAGGGATACAGAAAACCTTGGAAGAAAAAAAAAGATGTTAATTCAATACTTGAGACTTCTACGTAACAGGATAATATACTTACTGTTGTTTGAGGATTTGCTGCTATACTTCAGATAGACTTGGATGCTACATGTTTTCTACTTTAGCAAATTATACCTCTTGCTTTCAAAATGGTTCTTAAATGAACCGATCAACACCAGTGGAAAATAATCCCTAATACATAGCAGAACAGAAGGTGACTCTTTATTTGACAAACTTTAACTTTTACAGATAAGAATTGAATCTACTTATGATCCTAGCCTTGTGTATTTATTGTGCATTGTCTTGAATGGGATTACCTATGTTATCTAGTTAGTCTTCCTGGCAAATCAGATTTGTTTGCTGTTGCTTGCTTCCTAGTATTTGTCCAGTGTAGATCTCACTATCAGGGAAGGCTTTTTTCCCCCCCCAATGTTCAGTCATTTTTTACTTCCTGTAAAATGTTTGTTTTTTTCCTTCCTGCAGGTAGATCAGGTGAAATTAATAGACCGTTTCAGCACCAGCAACAAATCATTAATGGGAACTTTGTACCTTACAGCAACTCATCTGTTATTTATAGACTCTAGCCAGAAGGAGACTTGGGTAAGGATATGAAATGCATTGCCTTGTAGCCTGAAAATGCATAGCTTCTCCAAATGTGTTCTTTTCCTTTTTTTCTTCTTGTGCATGTCTAATTAAAGATAAATAATTAACTGGATATAGTTTCTCAAATATTTTTCCCTACTTCATGATGCATATAAAAAATAGATCCACAATCTCTACTCCTACTGTGCCAGTGACCAGGCTTAAGTGCTACATCTTGTCATTATAGCTAATATTTTAACACATGGGAGTCTAAGGTAAATCCATATTATTTAAGCACTTAAATAGCTGCCTGATTTTCAAAGGTGGGAGCTGTGGGTGCTGAAAATCAAGTCATTATGCAGCTAATTTCTATTTCTTGTCTATTCAAAGATGGTCAGGCCAATTAGTTTTTCATTTGTTTGTGGTGACTTTGTTTAGATCTCTACCTCTTTGACTTTCTGTGCTATCAGATGGAAGGATATTTTATTTGAGTCTTAAGAGGAGAAAACAACTGGTAGTACAGAGGGCTGAAGAATATGCTCCTTTCAGTGTCTCAGGAGAAGCAGACTGCATCTGTGGCTTTCCTGCATAGGAAAGCAACTGTTAAATCACACATGCATTTTTCCATATTTCATCTGTTGTGTTTACATGTCTGTGTAAAAAACTTAGTAAAATTCTTATGTTAATTCTTTCTTCCGTCAAAAGACATGTATTGTGGTTGAGGTGGTGGTTTGGTGTGGGAGAAGTTGTATGGAACTGACTTTGGAGTCTGAATGTAACATCTAGACCATACAGATGAGTAGCTGTAGAATAATTCATAGTAGATTTTTCTCATCTCTCTTTTCATCCTGCTCCCCATGAGCAGATTATGCTGCCTCCTAGTTCACACCTGTGTGGGTACAGAGAGGCTGATTCTAGGAATTGATGTCAAAAGTAAAGAGCACTAACAAAACTATAGTTATAGGCATAAATGTAAGGTAACCTTCACATTCTTCATTAGAAAGTCCATCTTCTGATGTCAAGTAGTGGTCCAGCTGCTTAAAACTAAAGTTTAACGATAGTAAAACTGAGTTGTGTTAAGATTAAAGCTGGCTGATAACAGAAATCCCTTCCTTCAAAAGATTCCATGTTTTCCTCCTGATCTGGGGCGAAATGCTGTCTTTTTTTTCACAAAAAGGTATTTCAAGAAAAATTCTATTTCTGGAGAACCAAAACATTTTAGCCTTCTCAGCTGCTGGCATGGAAGGATCTGGCAGAAAATGAAATTGACAATAGCCTCTCAGGGCTGCTGTCAAAGAGCAGGGTGCTCAGCCTTCCTCTCTCTCCCTTACTACCATCTGCTCTGGTGTTGGAGAGGCCGAAAGCTAAGGTGTTCAATCTGAGGAGCCCTCCTGGAAAATATTGTGTTGATTTCACAACCTACAGAAGGAAAGCGAAATTGACAAAAGCCTTCTAGACAGGGAGCTGAGGAACCCTCCTTTTGATTTTCAGGACAGAAAATTGATTTTTTTTTTCAAAATTTAATTTCACTTTTGCAAAAAAGACACGTTTTCCTCCCCAGAAAATCGTCGCGATGAAAAATGTTCAACTAAGTCTAGTTAAGGGGTTAACTAAAATAACTTTTTCTGTACTTAGCTGTTTTGTTTGGTTGCTATTTTTGATGCTTTGCACTTAAGAGCACTCCCAGACATGGAAAGCAACCAATATCTTCCCAACACCTAAATGGATACAGCTTTTCAGGCAATGGAGCTTTATAGAAAGTGATTGACCTGCCTTTTTGAAGATTTACCTTTGCACTATGTGCGAAGAAAGATATTTGCTTGAAGTTTGTGACATACTGGTAATCCTCTGAAGTTTAGCGGAGGAGAAGGAGCATAATTTCAAATAAATAGTTAGATAGGTTGACCAAAATGCCAGTGTCAGAGATTTCTTTAACAAATTAAACCTACTGTATAAGGATTTTTGACTAGCTTGTTCAGTTATGTTTAACAATATACTTTGTGTCTCTCTTCAAAAGTATATTTTAAAGTGCTATTAACATCTTACAGTAAGACTTGAATTATGATTTCTTGTGTGCCATAGATACTACATCATCATATCGCTGCAGTGGAGAAACTTGCCTTGACTACTTCAGGCTGCCCTCTTGTGATCCAGTGCAAGAACTTCAGGGTAGTTCACTTTATTGTTCCCAGAGAAAGGGATTGTCATGACATTTACAACTCCTTGCTGCAACTGTCAAAACTAGGTATGACTTTCAAGTGCACAAGACCTTGCAGTGTATGTTTGTGCCACCATTCTGCAAAACAACTCTGAGCTTTGTGCTATTTCTGTTATTAAATGTGAGGCGTCTGTAAAGTCTCTGAAATTGAGCGGCATAAATACAGAAAGCCATTTGATCTGCTGTGAATAGTTTTGGTAACTGTTACTCTGCTATAGTTTCGAGTGTGCTAACGTACGGATATGGAAGAGGGTGAGATCTTAAGTGATTGTGAAACTGCATTTATAAAAGTCACTGTTGGCTGTCACATCCCTTGGGGTACAACCTAGACTGTGGGACCACTGAGTCCCCTTCAACTTTTCAGCCCGGGCTGTCTCTCACAGTGTTATGCCAGTGACACACAGCAAACCCTTCCAAGTGTTGTGATCACTCAGCGATCAACTTGTGGAGAGACACGCCCAGCTGAGTTGCATGAATGCTCTCTAAGCCATTCATGGATTATACAGTGGGAGACTCCAACCAGTTCCTCCAGCCCCTAAGCCTTGTACCCTAGAAATGTACCGTCTTACACTGCTGAAGACCTTCTCTTGAACAGTGCAAGCTCACTGATTGGTTTGTCACTTTGTCAAAGGACAGTAAATTTGCACCAGCCTTTGTAATCTGAATAGATTCCCCAAGCACTTTAGACAAACCCACTGGTGAGGATAAAACATTAAAATAAGTTTATTAACTAAAGAAAGATAGATTATAAATTATTATAAGTGCTAGGCATAGAGGTCAAAGTAGGTTACATAAGAAATAAAAATAAAATTGCAGTCTAAAGTCTGAACTTTAACAGACTAAGCAAGATTTGAATCCAGCAGCTTTTCTCACCACACTGGATGTTTCAGGCAGTTTACAGTTCTTAATACACAGGCTGAATTCCCTTCTCAGCCTGGGACCAATCTCCCCAGCTCAGTCTTTTGTCTTCCAAATAGTCTTCTAAGGGTTAAGATAGGGCGGGAGAGAGGCCAAGTGGTGATGTCACTGTCCCTCTTTTATACGTTCTTCCAGCTGCTAGAACAGGGGTGGGCAAACTTTTTAGCCCGAGGGGTGACATATGGGTATGGAAATTGTATGGCAGGCCTTGAATGCTCATGAAATTCAGGTTGGGGTGCAGGAGGGAGTGAGAGCTCTGGCTGGGGGTACTGGCTCTATGGTGGGGCCAGAAATGAGGAATTCAGCGTGTGGGAGGGGGCTCCAGGCTGGGGCAGGGGATTGGGCGGGGGGGGGGTTGAGGTGCAGGCTCTGGGGTGGGGCTGGGGATGAGGGATTTGGGGAGCAGAGGGTGCTCTGGGTTGGGATCGAGGGGTTTGGAGGGCAGGAAGGTGGATCAGGGTTGGAGGGTGGGAGGGGCTCGGGAGTGCAGGCTCTGGGCAGTGTTTACCTCAAGCAGCTCCCGGAAGCATTGGCTTATCTCCCCTCCAGCTTCTCCATGGCCAGGCAGTTCTGCGCACTCCCCTGTCCACAGGCACTGCCCCTGCAGCTCCCAGTGGCCGCAGTTCCCACCAATGGGAGCTGTGGGGGTGTTGCTTGGGAAGGGAGCAGCATGCAGAACCTCCTGGCTGCCCCTAAACGTAGGAGCTGGAGGATGGACATGCCGCTGCTTTCGAGAGCTGCAGCACACACATGCATATTGGCCCCCAACCCCACTGCCAGCTGGAGCGAGGCAAGCCCCAGACCCTGCTCCCCAGCAGGAGTTTGAGGGCCAGATTAAATTGACTGTCGGGCCGTAGTATACCCACCAATGTGCTAGAAAGATCCTTGCTGTGTGACGGGGTAGGCTGCCTCCATCATGTATGCCCTCTGAGGAGTCTCTGGGAGGGCCATTGAGAGAATGGATTCTCCTTAATGGGCCGTCAGTGCCTGTCTGACCAATCTAGATGTAAATCTGTCTTGTCAGTGTTAGTGCTCTACTGAAAGGCTAGCTATGGGCGTTTCCTACTTACTACATATTTCAGAAACAAACATATAGCACTACTTCATAACTTCACATACAATGACAGTACATACTATTAAACAAGATATTAATGTTCAACAGATCAGGACTTTTTAAATGGTACTTCACAAGGCATGCATTGTACAAAACATATCTTAATCATATCAGAGTGATGAATATGGGAGTTCCAGGTGCTATTTTGAGGTACTGGTATGAATACAAATGTTTTAATCTCTTCTTTTCAGTGAATGTACTACACAGTGAAGCTTTATGAAACTAGTAACAAACGCTTTCAAAATGAGTGCTGAAATTTTGAGAATAACACAGTAGTGATCCTTGTAGATTTATAACTGATTTTTTTCATCTCTAAAAACTTCTGCTGTATTTTGTTGTCTACAACAATTCTAAATATTAAATCTAATTTATGAACTGCGCATCAGATCAATCATTAGGAAAATTTTGTCTTGTTCCACTAGATTGCCACAGTTTTGGACCTGCATTCATTTCTGCCCTCATCTCTTAAAATTCTTCTCCTTCTTTGAGCTCCTACCAAGATTTCTACTGACTACCTTTTATCTCAGGAGTCTCAGACTCCCAGCTCGCAGGTCATCTGCGGCCTGCGAACCTCCCCAATGTGACCCGCAGGGCTTCAGTAGTTTTGGGGACAGGTCTCTCTCTTGGCCCCATCTGCCGTCCCTGGGCACTCTCCCCACCCCAGCGATTTACATGGCCCAGGGCCCCAGCAGCACAGCAGAGCTGAGTGGCATCTGCCTGCTTGCTCCACATGTCTGCCCGCCCTTCCCTGCAGCCCCAGGGCGGGACTGTGCCTCTGCACGCTGTCTCTGCCCAAGCATGCCTGTGGCCAATGGGAAGCTTCAGGGGCGGTGCCTGGGGGCAGCAGCGCGCAGGGGGCCGCCAGTCCACCCTGCCTTGGAGCTCCAGGTAAGTGCCGCAGCCCCAACCT
This sequence comes from Gopherus flavomarginatus, assembly GCF_025201925.1. Taxonomy (NCBI): domain Eukaryota; kingdom Metazoa; phylum Chordata; order Testudines; family Testudinidae; genus Gopherus; species Gopherus flavomarginatus. The sequence goes on from NC_066617.1 coordinate 329,269,796, forward strand.
CCTCGCCGAGCTGCTACCCCACCCCCTCCCCACATACTTCCTCCTGCCACCAAACTCCCACACAGGGCCTGCACCCCCACTGTCCACCCCAGCACCGAAACTCCCTCCCAGAGCCTGCAACCCAATCCCCTACCCCAGATCTCCCTCCCAGAGCCTTAGGCAGGTGGGGGGTGGAGTTTTGCGGGAACGGGTTCTGGGCAGCATGAATGACATTATTGGCCCGCTGGGAGGATTTGAGGACTGGCACTAGCCCTAAGGTAAATTGAGTTTGAGACCCCTGCTTTATCTCTAATCCACTCCAAACTTTTTGCTACTCTTAATGTTGCCCCTTAAACCTTGAAAGTGTCCCAGTTGATGTATGGCTAGGAACCACCCTGTTCTGCAGAAAATACTGAAACCTACATTCCACCAAACTTACCTGTGCTGGTGTCCATTCATCTTTCTTTGTCAGTTAATTGTATGGTACGTGTGTGACTTCAGATTGTAAACTCTTTGGCGCAGAAGTTACACACTGAGTAAAACATTTCAAAAGCACCATAGTCCCTTAGTCTGAGTGAGGCATTTTTGAAAAGTTTACCCACCATGAGTATTTATAAAATATCTTGCCCAGTTACAGAACTGCAAAGATAATCAGATGATGAATTCAACTATTCCTGCCCTTTTTCTGACAAAAAAGACTCTGGGATCTGACTCCATGCATAATACCTTATTTTCTTGTTTCCTTTAGCAAGCTACGATGAACTGTATGCCTTCTCTTACAATCCAAAACAAAATGAGTCTAAGCGGCTGCAAGGGTGGCAACTCATTGACCTTGCAGAAGAATACAAGCGGATGGGAGTGCCGAACTCTAACTGGCAATTGTCCGATGCTAATCGTGATTATGAGGTAAAGGATAATAGAGAATCTGTTGCAGTGGAGGAAACATTTATTTTTATGCCTGTTTGATTTTATAACCTCTGATTCCAGTCCAACACAATATCTGCAATGCCTTGCAAACCACGTAGCCTTTGAGTCATGAGTTTGCTGCCTAAAGTGAAAGGATGCAGAAGATGGGAGAGCCTACTTTTGACTCTCTCCCTCCTCGTTCGGTTTTTTGGTGTTGGGATAGTCTTTGATAGCATGGTTTCTTTCTTATTTTCTTTCAATAACAGTCCTATTTTGAGGTTAAGCCATGGAAATCCTGTTATAAAGGAGCAGCAGAACAACTCTTTCAGTGAGGGAGAAGCCTACCCTTTCATTAGTGAAGTTGGGGATAGGTGCAAGGGGTGTGATCTTTCTGTACTACTGCTGTGGAATTATTCTCTGTGGTCTCATTTTGATAGACTGTACACTGGTGTCTCAGTCCCCTTCCACAGCGTAGGATTTTCATTTCATCATTCTTTCATACCCTATAATCCATGTATCATTTCTGGTGTGTGTACATTAGGAAGGATTATGGGCATATTTCTGTATGTTAGGTGCAAGTGTTTTTACCTCTGTGTCATCTAGCCCGGCTATAACCACCTTCTTATCCACAAAGCTGTCATAATTCATGCAAGGACAGCAGTCCACTGTTAGAAATCTTGCACCAGATTTGATATAGTTAGTAAATGAAACATTTAGGTTGTACATTTATTTTGTTCTGCAGATTTGTGACTCCTATCCCAGAGAACTTTATGTTCCTAGAACTGCAAGCAAGCCCATAATTGTTGGTAGCTCCAAATTTAGAAGCAAAGGAAGATTCCCAGTGTTATCGTATTATCACAGAGATAAAGAGGTACAGTCTGATTTCCTTTCAGCACAAGTGGGCTAAAACTATTTCTCAACAGATACCACTGGTCCAGGAAAGATAGAGAGGTAAGTATAATAACCCAAGTTCATAGATCAATCCTAGTTCCTTAATCTCTGACACTGCTTATGGCTAATGAGATGCCTAGGTCCTGCTCAGTCAACTGTAAAATTACTCACTAGTCAATTGAATCTCTTAAAACTTCTAAAAATAGTGCCTTTAAGATCAGCTGATGATCAAATCCTCTGTGTTTTTGTACTTCTTGGAATGTCAAGAATAAAATCCTTTTGTTCCAAAATGCTATGAACTGTGGAAATAATTTGTTAAAGAGGGAAGGAGGGCGGGAAGAGAGAAAATCAAGCCCTGTGGGACTCCATAGAGGAGGGTTGTTTGTATGGAACAGCAGCAGTCCATCTCAATTCTGAGATATATCTGAGGGAATAGCAGTTATATCAACTGCTCCTGTGAGTTCAGCGGTTTCTGAAGGGCCAGTATTGTAAAGCTACACGTATGCAACTGCCAGTTGTATCCACAGAATTGATGTATTTCTGAGTGTTACCTGTCAAGGACTGTACGTTACACCCCTCAAAGAACACTGCTGTCAAGGAGAGAACTACAGTTTTTATATTGGCCAGGCTGGAGATTAAGGCCTGGTCTACATTACAGGATTAGGTTGAATTTAGCCGCGTTAGGTCAATTTTAAAATTAATGTGTCCATACAACCAACCCCGTCCTGTCAACCGAAAGGGCTCATAAAATCGACTTTTGTACTCCTCCCCGACGAGGGGAGTAGCGCTAAAATTGACTTTGCTGGATTGAATTTGGGGTAGTGTGGATGCAAATCAATGGTATTGGCCTCTGGTAGCTATCCCAGAGTGCTCCATTGTGACCGCTCTGGACAGCACTTTGAACTCCGAGGCACTAGCCAGATACATGGGAAAAGCCCCAGAAAGTTTTGAATTTCATTTCCTGTTTGGTCAGCTTGGTGAACTCAGCAGCACAGGTGACCATGCAGTCCCCCCAGAATTGTAGACTGTAGAATGTTTCTACACTCCCCCTATCATCTCCATCCCTGAGATTATTGCAGATTAGAAGGCGAAAAAAACGCACTCACGATGACATGTTTTCCAAGCTCATGCAGTCCTCCGACACTGATAGGACACAGCTTAATGCATGGAGGCATTCAGTGGCAGAGGCCAGGAAAGAATTAAGTGAGCCCAAAGAGCAGAGGTAGGACCTGATGCAGAGGCTAATGGGGAGCAAACGGACATGATGAAACATCTGTTGGAGTTGCAGGAAAGCCAACAAGAGCACAGACCCCCGCTGCATCCACTGTATAACCGCCTACCCTCCTCCACATGTTCCAGAGCCTCCTAACCCAGACACCCAAGAACGCAGTGGAGGAGGCTCCAGGCACCCAGCCACTCGACTCCAGAGGATGACCCAAGCAACAGAAGGCTGTCATTGAAACAGTGTGATTTTTAGTGTGGCTCCGATAAGCAATGTGGCCTTGTCCTTCCCTCCTGCCCCGCCCCACCCCACCCAGGCTACATTGTCTGTTCTCTCTCTCTTTTTTTTTTTTTTTTAATTAATAAAGAGAGAATGCATGATTTCAAAACAATAGTTACTTTATTTTGAAAAGGGGGAGGGTGACTGGCCTACAGGGAGTTAAAATCAACAAAGGGAGCCGGTTTGCATCAAGGAGAAACAGACACAACTGTCATACCGAAGCCTGGCCAGTCGCAAACTGGTTTTCAAAGCCTTTCTGTTGTGTAGCGCCCTTTGCTGTGCTCTTCTAATCGCCCTGATGTCTGGCATGAAACGACTGTCTGCCGTTACTTTCACGGAGGGAGGGGACATGTACCCAAAACCACCTGCGACAATGTTTTTGCCCCATCAGGCATTGGGAGGTCAACCCAGAATTCCAGTGGTCGGCGGAGACCGTGGGATAACTACCCACGGTGCACTGCCCTGTAAGTCGATGCTAGCCATGGTAGTGAGGACGCACTCTGCCGACTTAATGCGCTTAGTGTGGACATACGAAATCGACTGTATAACATCGATTTCTAAAAATTGATTCATATAAAATCGACCTAATTTCGTAGTGTAGACATACCGTAAGGGATGTGTAGAAGAGCACAAAACGACTGTCTTCATTATAAATGTAGAGTCATCTTGTATTTAGGGAGATAATTCAGTAGAAAACATCCTGAGAGTGTAGAGACATGAGATAGGCATTTATTGTAAGAAAAATGGCTGTATATTATAAACTTAATATTTTTTTAGGAAGTAAACTGAGATGTCTAAGATCTTTGGGCATATTTTCAAAATTTGGTAAACCTTTACACTATCAAAGTGCCATGTGATCTTTAAAGTCCATGAACAGCAGTCAGGAACTTAAATGTAAGGTCTGCTATAAAAGTGTACTTTGATTTAAAAAGTTAGAGCATCTTTGCTTTAGTTCTTCAGCTTATCTTTCACTTCATAGTCTGCAGAATAAAATAATTTATTGTGTTTCAGCTCTATAGAATACATATGTCTGAAGCATTCTTTTAGAGGTGTTACTTAATATAGTGTTGCTATCTGATTCTTTGTTTTCTGTACTAGGCTGCCATTTGCAGATGCAGTCAACCTCTCTCAGGTTTCAGTGCTAGGTGTCTGGAGGATGAAAATATGCTGCATGCGATCAGTATAGCCAACCCTGCTCATCACTATATGTATGTCATGGACACTCGACCTAAGGTACGTACCTTTTATCAGGGCTGCAGCTTAGGGTTCAGCTTAAATTCCTTTACTTGATCACTTTATACATATGCAAGTGCTCCTGGGGGCACTATGTGGGTCAGGTGCTGGGAGTGTACTGTATCATGCTGTTTTAATCTCTACAGCATCGGTTCTGAACAGGGGTCCGAGGTCCCTAGAGGATCTGAGAGCAAGTTTGTGGGGTTCCAGCAAAACCAGAGAGTAGGACTTGCATTAGAGTTGCTGGGGCCCAGGGCAGAAAGCCCAAGCCCTGCCATGCGGGGCTGAAGCCAAAGCCTGAGCATCTAAGCTTTGTGGGGCATTGTGCCTGGGCAGTTGTCCTGCTTGCTACCCTCTAATGCCGACACTGGCTTTTAATCTGCTAGATATGCAGAAAAACAGTTGTGGCACAGGTGGGCCATGGAGTTTTTATTGGGTGAGCCTCATAAAGCGAGAGGTTGAGAATCTCTGCTCTAGATTCAGAATTGGATTCAGAATTGTCCCAGGTCAATGACCAAAAGTATTACTGTTTCATATGATGTTCATGTTCTATGTGAGATGAGTTTTGGTAACTCTTCTTCTTCAGGTAGCTAACCAAAATGAAACACACATTTCACTTAGGTACTTGGATGAAGATTTTAAAAAATGGGTGCCTACATGCAAGACTCCATATTCAAGCAATAAATGTTATTTTAAAAGGTTCAGAGCACCCAGTAGCTCCCGTTGAAGTCAATGAAAGCTGTTGGGTGTTCAATGCTTGTGAAAATTAGGCCACTTATTTAGGTGCATAAACAGATTTAGCAGTCAAATTTGGGCACCCATTTCTTTAGACTCTGAGTTTTGAAACTTCTTTTAACTCTCTAACTGGGATTAAATGTGTGACATTGATCTGAACTTTATTATAGCATTGGATGCAGAGCTGGAGGGCTGTTTTAAAAAAAAACAAAACAAAACAAGTGCACACTGGTAGAATTATAGTGAGCATGCCTTAATGGAGCATGGAGAAATTAGGAGACAGAAATTGTAAAACCTCGAGAGAGCATCTGCAGGACAGTGTTCAAGCCCTAGAATTTGTTTAGATATCCCATTTTAAAAAGCAATTTCATTACTACATCTTTACGACTTTGGTCACTGATCAGATTGAGGGGTGGGCATATCAAGTGGTGATTATTTCCTAAACTCTACTTATAACCAAGTTCCATCCATATGTGATATCAAAATGAGATGTCACTTAAAATAGACTGTAGATCTCCTCTCTTTTTTTTTACATGTTTTGGTCAGCAATAAAATAGTTAATTGTTCATATCTCATCAGCTACTAATGTTCAGCATTAGCACTGCACTGAGAAGAATGGTGCAGCTGATAATTATTGGAGCCGTAGTTGCAGACTTTGGCAGATATATTTGTTGGTTCCACTCATTCTTATTTTTAAATTGATTTTATCTAAGAGTAAAGATTTAATTTTAACTGTAAAGCATTAGGTTCTGGAGCACAAGAAGGAGCCTCCAGAAAAAAATGCGGGCTTGTTGAGTGAAATGGAACCAGCCCAGCTGGATCTGTTGTTGGTACCTCATAATTTTGTAGATATCATATTATTTAGGATATACTGATCTTTTTTTCCCTTCAAATTACACACTTCAGGTATCCTAATACTTCATAGTACTAACTTTTTCCTTTAGGCTAATTACTGTGTGGCATCTTTCAAATAAGCAGTTATGATTTGGGGAAAGGAGAATTAGGATATAGTATTCAGATTTGTCAGCTCTCAACATCTGATTGTTTTTACTTTTCATAGTCTTCTATGTATCAAATCCCCCCACATGTTGTGGTGTTTTCATGTCAGAGTAATACTTTCAGATTAGTCTGCCACAAATCTGATATCCATAAGGATGTTTGTTATGTGTGTTAGTTTTGTTTTGTAACTGAGTGTCCTGCTGAAGATGTTTAGTTACTTAATCTATATTTTGATTTTACAATTTACTTTTTAACTCTTGATTTTAAATATTTGTATTTTCTTTCACTAAGCTTAATGCAATGGCAAACAGAGCAGCAGGTAAAGGCTATGAAAACGAAGACAACTATGCTAACATTAGATTCCAGTTTGTTGGAATTGAAAACATTCACGTAATGAGATCCAGCCTGCAGAAACTTTTAGAAGGTATGGTTGTTTTTTTTTGTTTTTTTGTTTTGGTTCTAACTCTGGTGTAACAGAATATGATTAAAAATAAGATAAGTGACCTTCTCAAGTCATTGGTCTTTTAATGTTAGTCTATGTAAAACACCAAAGAACTTCCAAACTTTCTTATCGACAGCAGGGAATTTAGTGTCTGTTACGGACTTCCAAGGGGCAGCTGCTAGTGTTAATCACAATTCCTGGGCAATGAGCTGTTATGAATTGTCAGTCATTTAGCTCAAGGAAAATAGTTTAACATGTAATGTGTCTTGGGTGGAAGTGGGCAAATTCTGTTAGCATGTCAGATAGTTTACAGGAAAAAACCATTGGGGTTTATAACATGCGTGTATTACCCTTCATTTTTCAGTAGGACTTAAATGTTGAAATGCTTGATTGCACTCACAGATAAAATACTCTGACATCTGAGTGCTATAAAATGAACCTGCACTTACTTTCACTCTCAGAACTCAGAGGCCAGTTCTAAAAGGATTGATTTTGCACTAACCGCTACATCTTCACTCACTCTATACTAAAAATTCTCTTAACTCACATAGTCAAGTGATCTTGTGGCAACCAAATGGTTAGCTGTTTCATCTTTTTCAGGGCTTTGAGCTGTGCTCCGGCTCCGCTCCAGCTCCAGGCAAAAACGTGCAGCTCCACTGGTCTGGAGCTGCTCCTTGCTCCAACTCTGGGCTCCACTCCAAAGCCCTGATCTTTTTTGATGCCCAGACCTCTCAATCAGCTAGGATCAATAGTGCAAAACTATTTTGATTTACTTGATCTGGTTCAAGCCAGACTGGTTGCTTGGCAGTCAGAGTAATGTGTGTGATTCAAAGTGAATTACAGGCAAAAAGCTATTACCATCTTATGATTACTTGATGTCTTAAGTCCTGTTTCTTGTAGACTGACAATTGTCCACATCACAGAAAATAAATAGCCCTTCATGTTCAACAGCAATGAAGCACCCATGTTGATACTCTCAGAAGGCAGGAGAAATTAGAATGATTGAAGGTGAACTACCCTCTCCTATTAATTTCCCTCCCCCACTGCCACCAGTATCGCATCTGTGGTACATTAGTGAGGCAATATGTAAGGAAGCAGCAGCACATCTGTTCTGCAGATACACAGAGGGCTTCACTGTCCAAGGTCGTCAGTTCATTGCATATACAAGCACTACATTTACTTTATTATTTAAAGAAAGTGATTAACTGGAGTAATCATTTATAACTGTTCAAAACTGTAAACGTCTGGTTATGTGATTTACTCCCCAGGTAAATATTTTTGATAGGCTGTTGGGATTGTAGCATGTTTATCTTGTACTGTCCTTCTTCTGTTTAATTAGGTAGCTCTTCCAACTGGCCACCACTAATCCCATTTCCTTGAATGTTGTCATTACATTTTGACCACACTGATGACTTAGTACAGTAACTCCCCACTTAATGTCCTCTGGCTTAATGTTGTTTCAATCTTACATCCCTGCTCAATTACAGAACATGCTCTGTTTAAAGTTGTGCAGTGTTTCGCTATAATGCTTTGTCCACAGTTGGCAGCCCCCCATCAGCTCCCCTACGCCCCTCCCGCCCACCGGCAGACCGCGCAGATCTGCGCCTTCCCCTTCCTCCCCCCGTCTCCTGCCTGCTGCAGCCAGCTGGCTTGAGGCGTTCAGGGGGGAGGAGCGAGGACTCAGTGCCCAGTCTCCCCCCCACCCCTGCCCAGATGCCACAAACCAGGTGATTGCCATGGCCGGGAGAGAGGGGGGAGACTGTGCGCCATGTTCTTGCTCCTCCCCCCTCCCTCCCCTGCCTGCAGCTATCAGCTGGCTTGCAGTGTTCAGGAGGCAGGGGAGAGAGGAGGAGCCTGCACACCATGTCCTCACTCCTCCCCCCTGCCTCTTGAATGCTGCAAGCCAGTTGATTGCTGTGGGCAGGAGGCAGGGGAGGGAGGGGGAGGAGCAAGGATGTGATGTGCGGGGTAAAGGGGGGGAAGAAGAGGTGGGTTAAGGGTGGGAGCTTGGGGGAGCGGGAGGCATGGGCTGGCTGAGGGTTGAGCCCCCCGCCCTAGTGCTTGCAGAGTAGGGGAAGCTGCTGCTGCGCAACTTGCTTCTCCTAGCGTACAGCACCTTCAGCCTCCTTGCCTGCCTCATTGTCTCCAGTGCCAGTGGGCTGTGCCTGTGTTGGGTAAGGTGGGGGCACTTCCCAACTATAATACTGTACTATACTGTATGGCAAAAAAAAAATTTCCGAGGAACCTAACCTGACCTAACCCCCCTATTTACATTCATTCTTATGGGGAAATTGGATTCGCTTAACATCATTTCACTTAGTCGCATTTTTCAGGAACATAACTACAACGTTAAGTGAAAGCTGCAAAGAATCCTGTGGCACCTTATAGACTAACAGACGTTTTGGAGCATGAGCTTTCGTGGGTGAATACCCACTTCCTCAGATGCATGCATCTGATGACATGCATCTGAGGAAGTGTGTATTCACCCACGAAAGCTCATGCTCCAAAACGTCTGTTAGTCTATAAGGTGCCACAGGATTCTTTGCTGCTTTTACAGATCCAGACTAACATGGCTACCCCTCTGATACTTAACGTTAAGTGAGGAGTTACTGTATCTCTTCACTTCTGTAACTCGTGATCAGATACCTGCAAGATCTATATTAGCTGAAGGGTTTTATTTATTACTCATGTTTGCGTTTCTGAAACATTAGGAATCTGACACTTTTACCAAAAGAGGAGAATAAGTCAAATAGATTTTTAAGCTCGGAGGAATATCAGCCTATCCTGTAATTTATTTTATGTTTCTCCACCTAGAGAGCTACAGCTCCATAGAAAGTTCTAACACCCTTTTTCTTTCTATTTCAGTCAGTGGTACAAAAGCTTTGTCTATCAACAGTTTCTTGTCTGGTTTGGAGAACTCTGGCTGGCTGCGTCATATCAAAGCTGTGTTGGATGCTGCTATCTTCTTAGCCAAAGTAATTCATATGCCCCTTCTTTCTCTAGGGGAGGGATGGTGATTTGTGACAGCAGAACCATTCTGTCAGGTGTAAACTGGGGATGGTGGCTGCTGCTATAATCTCAGTGGTTGATGTTTTGCTTCATTATTAATCTTAGTTATGTTAGAAATAACTACACACCAAGTACATCAGCATGCAAACAGAACATGTTTCTGTATATTTAGACAGAACAGATGTGCCTCCTAATATTTTAGGTTTCTTTGAAGGCTGTCCACCTACCAGCGTGAAGAAAGGATGTTAGGTTACCCAAGTTTTGTGCTGTGTAGCCATAGTTTAGAGATCACCTGACCTGTAAATATATGAATATGGGGATGGAGGAAGCTAAATGTTCTGAGTGTTCCATATAGCAGGGGTGAGCAGGGGACCAGTCCCACAACTCTAACTTTACTTCTTTCTTTCTTTTTTCATTCAAGTCTTTTCAGAAACAAATCAGCCAGTTCCTACTCAGTCCCCCCCAACATACTCTGATACACAGCTATCAAAGAACTGCACTGGCGCTGACCTATAGGGATAGGGTAAGCAACTTTTTTTTATTACATGGCGTGGTTTGCAGTTTTAAAACAGCTATTTTTGTTATATCTCTTGAGATATAAAATCTCTGCAAATCCACATCATGTAATATTAAAATCAGGGTGGATTTGATTTAAATCAATTTGATTTAAATCATGATTTAAATCACTAGTCAGGAAGACTCAATTTAATAATGGATTTCTACATAAAAATGCATTCTTGTTGGTTGTTATAACCTTAATACGTTTTCTTCACAACACAGAGATAGATACATGTTTCAATTTTAGTAGGTACACACTATACATTTTTAAAGTGATTTATTTTGAAAACTTTTCAGATTAGTTTTATAGCTATATCAGAAAGCGAATCATTGTTTGGTTATTTCATTTATCAAAGGTAATTGAAGCAGATAGTTCACCTCCCAATTACTTCATAAATATCTCCAATTCAACAGGTTATAGACTCATAGACTCATAGGTCAGAAGGGACCAATCTGATCATCTAGTCTGACCTCCTGCACAAGGCAGGCCACAGAACCCCACCCATCCAATTTTATAACAACCCCTATCCCAGGACCGAGTTATTGAAATCCTCAAAAATGGTTTGAAGACCTCAAGCTGCAGAGAAACCACCAGCAAGCAACCCGTGCCCCACGCTGCAGGGGAAGGCGAAAAACCTCCAGGGCACCTGCCAATCCGCCCTGGAGGAAAATTCCTTCCCGACCCCAAATATGGCGATCAGCTAAACCCTGAGCATGTGGGCAAGAGTCACCAGCCAGCACCCAAGAAGGAATTCTCTGCAGCAACTCAGTACCCATCCCATCCAACATCTCCCCGCAGACCATTGAGCAGACCTGTCTGGTGGTAATTCAAGATCAATTGCCCAAATTAACGATCCTATCATAACATCCCCTCCATATACTTATCAAGCTTTGTCTTAAAGCCAGGAAAGTCTTTTGCCCCCACTACTTCCCTCGGAAGGCTGTTCCAGAACTTCACTCCCCTAATGGTCAGAAACCTTCGTCTAATTTCAAGTCTAAACTTCCTAATATCCAGTTTATACCCATTCGTCCTCGTGCCTACATTAGTACTAAACTTAAATAATTCCTCTCCCTCCCTAACGTTAACCCCCTTGATATATTTATATAGAGCGAGCATATCCCCCCATAGCCTTCTTTTGGCTAGGCTAAACAAGCCAAGCTCTTTGAGTCTCCTTTCATAAGGCAGTTTTTCCATTCCTCGGATCATCCTTGTAGCCCGTCTCTGAACCTGTTCCAGTTTGAATTCATCCTTCTTGAACATGGGACACCAGAACTGCACACAGTATTCCAGATGGGGTCTCACCAACGCCTTATATAACGGTACTAACACATCCTTATCCTTGCAGGAAATACCCCGCCTGATGCATCCCAAAATCGCATTTGCTTTTTTAACAGCCGTATCACATTGGCGACTCATAGTCATCCTGCTATCAACCAGTACCCCAAGGTCCTTCTCCTCCTCCGTCGCTTCCAACTGATGCACCCCCAATGTATATCCAAAATTCTTCTTATTAATTCCCAAATGCATGACCTTGCACTTTTCACTATTGTATTTCATCCTATTTCTATTACTCCAGTTTACAAGGTGGTTCAGATCTTCCTGAATAATATCCCTGTCCTTCTCCGTGTTAGCAATACCCCCCAGCTTCGTGTCATCTGCAAACTTTATTAGCACATTCCCGCTCTTTGTGCCAAGGTCAGTAATAAAAAGGTTAAATAAGATCGGTCCCAAAACCGATCCTTGAGGGACTCCACTAGTGACCTCCTTCCAGCCTGACAGTTCACCTTTCAATACGACTCTCTGGAGTCTCCCCTTTAACCAGTTCCTTATCCACCTTACAACATTCATATTCATTCCCATCTTTTCCAATTTAACTAACAGCTCCCCGTGCGGAACCGTGTCAAACGCCTTACTGAAATCTAGGTAAATTATATCTACCGCATTTCCTTTATCTAAGTAATCCGTCACCTTCTCAAAGAAGGAGATCAGATTGGTTTGACACGATCTACCTTTAGTAAATCCGTGTTGCAATTTGTCCCAATTACCATTGACCTCTATGTACTTAACTACTTTCTCCCTTAAAATTTTTTCCAAGACCTAACATACTACAGACGTCAAGCTAACAGGCCTATAATTACCCGGATCACTCTTATTCCCTTTCTTAAAAATAGGAACTACATTAGCAATCCTCCAGTCATATGGCACAACCCCCGAGTTCGTCGATTGCTTAAAAATTCTCGCTAACGGGCTCGCAATTTCACGCGCCAGTTCCTTTAATATCCTCGGATGGAGATTGTCCGGGCCCTCCGACTTTGTCCCATCGAGCTGTTCAAGTACGGCCTCTACCTCAGTTGCGGTAATATCCACTTCCATATCCACATTCCCGTTTTTCATCCCTCCATCATCGCAAGGTTCCTCACTAGTCTTATTAAAAACCGAGGCAAAGTACTTGTTTAGATGTTGGGCCATGCCTAGGTTATCCTTAACCTCCATTCCATCCTCAGTGTATAGCGGCCCCACTTCTTCTTTCTTTGTTTTCTTCTTATTTATGTGGCTGTAGAACCTTTTACTATTGGTTTTGATTCCCTTTGCAAGTTCCAGTTCAATGCGGCTTTTAGCCTTCCTCACTTTATCCCTACATGTTCTGACCTCACCAAGGTAGCTTTACTTACTGATCCTGCCTTTCTTCCACTCCCTGTAAGATTTCTGCTTTTGTCTAATCCCATCTCTGAGTTGCTTGCTCATCCAGTTTGGCCTACAACTCCTGCCCATGGTTTTTTTCCCCTTTCTCGGGATGCAGGCTTCCGACAGTCTCCGCAGCTGTGACTTAAAGTAATTCCCGGCCTCCTCCGCATTTAAATCCACTAATTCCTCTGTCCAATCCACTTCCCTAACTAATTTCCTTAACTCTTTAAAATTAGCCCTCGAGAAGTCAAAAACCGTAATCCCAGATCTACATTTGTTTATCCTTCCATCTAGTTTGAACTGAATCAGCTCATGATCACTCGAACCAAGGTTGTCCCCTACCACCATTTCTTCTATGAGGTCCTTACTGCTCACCAACACCAAATCTAAAATGGCATCCCCTCTCGTAGGTGCTTCAACTACTTGATGAAGAAATCCATCTGCTATCACATCCAGAAAAATCTGACCCCTATTATTCTTGCAAGAACTCGTCCTCCAGTCTATATCCGGGAAGTTGAAGTCCCCCATAATCACACATTTCCCCTTTGTGTTTACTTCATTAAAGACATTAAAGAGGTCTCTATCCATATCCCAATCAGATCCCGGCGGTCTGTAGCACACCCCAAGCACTATCTCAGGGGAAGCTCTAGTTGCTTTTTTACCCAGTGTGATTTTTGCCCAGACAGACTCTGTCTTATCCATTCCATCGCTTCTTATTTCGCTACAGCTAATTTCATCATTGATGTACAAGGCTACTCCACCACCTTTGCCTTTCTTCCTGTCTTTTCTAAACAGCACATAGCCTTCAATACCCGTGCTCCAGTCATGAGTACTATTCCACCAGGTTTCGGTAATCCCTATAATATCCGGTTTCACTTCCTGCACTAGTAACTCCAGTTCCTCCATCTTGTTACCTAGGCTCCTCGCATTAGTGTACAGACCTTTTAATTTTCGGCGTTTGTTGTCAGTGACTTTCCTTCCACCGTCGTGCACCAACTTTTTACCGCCAGCATCACCCGTTACTCTGGTTTCTACTCCACTATTCCTTCTTGGATCAAATCTTGGGGCCGCAAGGGTATCCCCTCTCACTTTGTTTACTTCCCTCTCCAGGTTATATTCTGGCGTGGAGATCTCCCGAACATCTCCCAACCATCTCCCCCAACTTCCTAGTTTAAAGCCCTCTTGATGAGGTCGGCGAGCCTCCATCCTAGAATTCTATTTCCCTCCTTGCTTAGATGAAGTCCATCCTGAGCGAACAGTCGTCTATCCGTAAATGCTTCCCAGTGACCGTACATCCCAAAGCCCTCCTTATAACACCACTCCCTGAGCCATCTGTTGATCGCCATAATCTTGTCACTCCTTCGTCGCCCCGCTCTAGGAACCGGCAGAATCCCACTGAAGATCACCTGAGCCTCGATGTCTTTAAGCCTCTTCCCCAGTCTGGCATAGTCCTCCTTGATACAGTCCAGCGAGTAACTAGCCGTGTCATTCGTTCCCACATGAGGGATAATCAACGGATTCTTTCCCGCTCCCGCTAAGATCGTATTCAGCCTCAAGTCCACATCCTGTATCTTAGCCCCTGGCAGACAGCACACCCTTCTGTTCTCCCGATCAGGTCTAGTTACAGGCCTGTCTACTCTTCTCAGTAAAGAGTCTCCAATCACGTAGACTTGCCTTTTCCTGGCGACAGTGCGATTCTGCGGTCTATCCCCCACAGCAGGTTAATCATTAATATTTGGCGTATTTTCTTGCTATGCTGTATTAGGAGGAGAACACCACCAGACAGACATTTAAATTGTTTTATTTAACTAAAACAACAATGTTATGTATTCTGGATTTTTTTCTTCAACAGCAAACATAATATTTTAACAAAGCAAGCATATGAATTTTTGAATTTAGTTAAACATTCAAGCTTTTTTAAATCTGGTTTTTTTTGCTAAAATTGTTTTAACTAAAATAGTTAAATGAAATATTTGAAAAAAAAATCGAGTGTGTCAGCTAGGTCAACATGAGAAACTTGATATTGGCTTCTGCAGCTAATTCAGTCGTCTTCACCTTCATTTTTCTGTCCATAATCTGGGGGAAAAACAAAACAAAACAAGCTTTCCTGCTTTTTTGAGTCCCAAATGATTTCTCAGTTTGGAATGAATTAGTTCATATTTTTTGATCAAAATGAGAATTCAGCAATAGTCCAGAAGGAAGACAGGCAGTCCTTAAGAAAGAAGCATGAAATAAAAAAGTTTACCAACCTGAAGATCCCGCATGTTTAGACATGTTCCTTTCATCATCTTCAATGCAGCTGCCTCCTGAGAAGGAACATTTCTCATGATGTTATTTCATTCGGGCAACCAGGCCTTGCATTTCTTTGTTGCACTGTTTGCATTTTGCACGCATGCCTGTCTTACCCACAGGTAGAGGAACTTCATTAAAATGTTCCCACACTGGGTCTCTTTTACGGCCTGCTGCCATTATAGGTTTTTCCTTCTAGTGAGAGAATGGTATGGTAGATCTCAAATCAATGAAGTCTACACTCGGAAAGACCAAGACTTCTGGAATATGCTGCTCAAACAGTTTCACTTTTGTTTCTGCTGCCTGTCTCTCCCTTCTCAAATTTATCTCAAGACTTCTCCTTGTCCAAACCTATTCCGCCCCCAAGAATCTTCTATTCATTGAACTTTTTAAAACTTTGCACTTTTAGAGAGAAGTAAGGGATTGACTCGACGTACACAGATTTGCAGAGGGACAATAGGGTTGATGTCTTATTTCTCACTTCTATATATTATTTATTTAAAAACATTTTTGCTGTTAACAAGCATGTTATCTCTGGGTACACAAAGCCACAGTTTGAGAACTGAAAAACTAAGCATCTCTAGTGGTATCTTCTAGACTGAGCACTGAGTCCCATTGGGTAGATAGAAAGATTAACCTAAATAATCTATACAGAAGCCCCTGGAACCTCATGAGATTGGGCCCCTAATCTATGAACTATTGGAACTAATTTACAAAACTTTTCTTAAACATTACATGAATGTATTGTCTCATATTATAATGTTTCTTAATTAAAACTATCTTTAGATAAAATGCTTTTTGAGGAAAACACCTATCAAGAAAACCAATTTAAATAAAAAAAAACTTATTTTTTTTAAATTGATTTTTATCCACCCTGATTAAAACCCTGACTCGTTCATAGGCTGCTACAAGTGATGTTCTGTGATATCTGTCACAGAACAACTTCTGTTAGGGTGACACTGGAGTAGATAGCTGATTGAGTGTGACTTCAGGGGACCTGAATTAGTGAGCAGGGAAAGGGTAGGTCGAAGTGGTTGTATGCCGAGTGCCCTTGTTTGTTAGAACAAATCTGTATGTACGCTGCTCTCTTTGCATCTAAATATTTGCAGGTCACATTTTAAGAGGGGTATCAAGCTGTAAGTAGGGATGTCAGTGTGTTGGGGCTCTTAATGTACCTGGTGCTTTTCTGAGGTGTTTATGCCTTGCAGCCTTTGTCACCTTGAGGCACTCTTTACAGTATACTGTTGTCTCTTATCTGCTAAATCTAACATGCACGACTTCATCTATGAATGAATTCACTGTGTGTGTACTTGTTTTTGGCATTTTGGAAACGTATATTTATACTGTGGGATACTGCTGATTGAGCTCTGTGGAAAAAGATGTCTCAGTGCATGTGAATCTGGCACAATCACACATACACCTCTACCCCGATATAATGCGACCCAGTATAACAGGGGTCGGCAGCCTTTCGGAAGTGGTCTGCCGAGTGTTCATTTATTCACTCTAATTTAAGGTTTCACGTGCCAGTAATAATTTAAATGTTTTTAGAAGGTCTCTTTCTATAAGTCTGTAATATACAACTAAACTATTGTTGTATATGAAGTAAATAAGGTTTTTAAAATATTTAAGAAGCTTCATTTAAAATTAAATTAAAATGCAGAGCCCCCCAGACCAGTGGTCAGGACCTGAGCAGTGTGAGTGCCACTGAAAATCAGTTTGCGTGCCACAGGTTGCCTACCCCTGCAATATAACATGAATTCAGATATAACGCGGTAAAGCAGTGCTCCAGGGGGTTGAGGCTGCGCACTCTGGGGGATCAAAGTAAGTTCGGTATAATGCGGTCTCACCTATAATGCGGTAAGATTTTTTGGCTCCCAAAGACAGCATTATATCAGGGTAGAGGTGTACATGAGGCTCATAAAAAGTAGAAAATACATTGTATTTTGTGAAGCACTAATTCCTGCCTCAGAACTTTCTACTAGCTGAAGTAGTGCCTGAGGCGATTTAGAGGTTAGAATCCTGGCATATCTCTTAAATGTGACCTGCAAATGATTTGATGAATGAGGCATACATTCCTATTTGACTAAGGGCTAGGCCACGCTAGAAGTGTTACAGCGGTGCAGCTGTAGCACCTTTTGTGAAGACTCTCTATGCAAATGGGAGAGAGCTCTCCTGTTGGCATAATAAAACCACCTCCACGAGACATGGTGGTTTATGGCAGCAGGAGAAGGTTTCCCATTGACATAGTATTGTCCACACTGGCAATTATATTGATGTAACTTACATCACTCGAAGGGGATGGGGGTGGCTTATTCATACCCCTGAGCGACATAAGTTATACTGACATAACTTGTAGTGTAGTCAATCCCGGAGTCCAAGCTACTTGCTCCACATGCTTCCGTATTCTTGAGGGATGAGTAGACCGAGGTTTTAATTAAAAGAAAAAAGAAAAGCCAAGTAGTCCTTATTTGCTTTGGATTTCTGGGATGTGTAGTCAGGCTTTTTCCTAGCAGTCCATGGAGACTGTAGATGCTTCTGGGTACTTTAACTTCTTGGAAGTGGTGGAAGGTGGAAAATAAAATGACAGGCCACCTTAGTAGTTCTTGCCCCTTCAATGGGCAAGCAGGAAACTGGATCTTGTGATCTTTATGGGGAGCATTATAGCATTGCGAAGGGGAGATCCCAGTTTTAACTGATTGCAGCACATTTTCACACATACAATAATTTCTGTGTGTATTGCCGGATGAGTTTCGAGTGCTGCCCTTAAATATAGGTTATACCATGAACTTACCTCTTTTTGGAAAACACATTACTAGACTTTGTTTTCCACTTTACAGGCAATAGCAGTTGAAAATGCAACTGTGCTAGTTCATTGCTCTGATGGCTGGGACAGGACTTCCCAAGTTTGTTCCCTTGGATCTCTCTTGTTGGATTCGCATTATAGAACAATCAAAGGCTTCATGGTAAGCATCTACTCATATAACTAGATGGTTCTTTTTGTTCTTACACGCTAAATCTAAGAGTCCTAAGCATGCAGTGTAACAGCATAAACAAATGCCTTTTGTAAAAAAACAAAACCAAACCAAAAATGATTAGATTGATGCACAGAAATCTTGCAGTTCTTTTCCATATAGTTTAATGTATTTCTAAAGGAGAGCTGTATACCCTTAATCAAAACAGTCAGTGAGCAGCAAAGTGTGTATTTAAAGTAATTATGTATTGAACCTATCTGAAGTACCTGGTATTGGCCACTAGTAGGCAGGATGCCAGTCTGATGTGATGGGGCAGTCCCTACATTCTTAACGTTGCCAAGATTTTATTATTACAAAATGTACTAAATTACATTTTACTCTGATACTGTTATGTATTATAAATTAAAACTATTGTTGATGAATTACATATGGTAATATATTCATCTTGCATTTTTGTTCACCTACTCACTAATTTGCAAACATCAGCTATTAACAATCTGTTTCCCAGTCATTTATGTGAATTGAGGCTCTTTTTTCACTCTGAAATGTGGAGTTGGTTTAACATAGCCACTATAATGATTATCAGGCAGACAGTTGAGTGGCTTAACAATGAAACTTTTTAAAAAATATAAACAAAGTTTTCAGAGTTGTTACAAATATATTAGTTTGGCTGTCCTTTAAGAGGGTCCTTGAAGGTATTGAAGACTATGCCAAGAAACCAAAAGAAAAGCAAAGTGGTGTAAGGTGCAGTAACACACAGTGAATAAATTCAAATAAAAACGAAACATATAGATAGATCTATCAGGATAAATGCACAGATCTAGAAGTTCATAATTTCTTTACATCTGATGCCTCTCTCTCCTAGGTTTTGATAGAGAAGGACTGGATCTCCTTTGGACACAAATTTTCTGACAGGTAGACAACATTTTTCAGCTAAAGTCGAATTTTACAGATTTGCCAGTTAGTGCAAAGGTATCACAGTCAATTGAGTTGTAAATATGCTACTAAACAGGGTTCAGTATTCTGCATCAGTATTTTATGGAACCTCTAATACTTAAATTAACTACTGCTGCAGTGTTGCTAGGATTCTGTGACTCTGAGTAAGCCAGCTCTGCAACAGGCAGTGTTTTATTACCTGACGCTTATTCAAATGCCCATGGGATAATTGTTTCCATATCGCAAATATAAACTTCAAGGCTACCAAGAATTGGATGACAATAGAGAGAACAGATAAAAGTTAGCAAGTGAGGCTCCTATGGGTGTCCATGGGTGGTATCCTCACTTTTGTTGCCCTGGAACTGTGAATCCTGCAGTAATTGGGCATCTAACTCATTGAGCTTGATGTCTTGGAGCTGCCTGTGTGTGTTTAGAGACTGCAGCACTGATTCATCACTTTTCTTCAGCCATTCAGAATATATGAAACTGAATTGTGTTGTAGGCTAAGGAAGCTGCTGAGTTTGTTACAATGTATTTTTTTCTTGAAAAATACATTATTGAATTTGAAAATACCACTTAAATGATTGCTGTTAACTGTCAGATGTTCGGTTGATAAGCTCCATATACATTTAATTTATTATTGGCTCTGTGATATTTCCAATTCTTTTTGGCCTTTTTTTTTTTGTTCTTGGTGTTTTGGAGCAAAGTCCTGCTAGCTGTGATAGTTCACATAGTAAACCTGTGGTATGGCTACACTGCATCTGGGAGTGGGCCTCCCAACCGAGGTCCACTGACTTGTGCTAGTGGGGCCTGTGCTAGCACACTAAATATAGCTGCATAGATGGTGCTTTGACATTGTGGCTTGGGGGGCTTCAAAGCATGAGCTTCAGCCCACCTATCCCCAGGCTTCAGAGCCCAAGCCGCAATGTGAGAGCACCATCTACATAGCTATTTTTAGCATACTAGCCTGGGCCCCCCCCTTGCAGAAGTCACTGGACCTGGACTGGGATTCTCACTCCTAGATGCAGTGCAGGCATACCCTATCTGCTCTGATAAAGACGATGGGGAGTCTACCAATTATTTCATGTTGGTAGATTCTGAATGTGCAGTACTGAGGCCTATCACAATACCAGATGTTAAAGAGCTACTTAACTAGCCTTCAGTTGTATATTATTCACTACAAATATAATTGTATGTCCATAATGTGATGCTGAAAACTCAGGATGAAGAGGAAGTATTATCTCAACATGGATTTAGAAGCCAAATTTGACACCATTTTTCCTCTAAAACCAGGTGATTTACTCTTGAGCTGCATAAACTGAGCCCATTAATTAAATTAAAAAATGAAAACAAAATTGTCTTTTGTGGATCTGCTATTCTAGCCAGGTAGGTCCATGAAACATGGTGTTTTGTCCTGGAGTGCCCTTCCACATCATGACTTATTTGGGGTGGAGCTGCCCTATAGGTCTTAAATATGTACCTTATTGAAATGAATGTATTTCCTGATTGTCCAGTCAAAATAAATGCAGATTTTGTCAATGTTTTTTTGTTTGTTTTTTAAAGCTTATTCACATTTAAAAACAATTTCTGGATTTCCCTGATGTCTTTGTGAAACTTTTTATAGATGTGGCCAATTGGATGGTGACCCAAAGGAAATCTCTCCAGTATTCACTCAGTTTTTAGAAGGTGTGTGGCATCTCACAGAGCAGTTTCCACAAGCCTTTGAATACAATGAAGCTTTTCTCCTTCAGATCCATGAACACGTCCATTCATGCCAATTTGGAAACTTCCTTGGAAACTGCCAAAAAGAGCGAGAAGAACTGAAGTAAGCTGACTTATTGCAGATGTTCTTCATTTACTCCAGTAAACTAAGAACTTGTATAAATCTTCAGCTGGGACTCTCAATAAAAGCAACTAGGCATGATCTGTATTGGGGAAAGAGTAGCTGAACTGCATTGGAAAGCAGCAATGATTCTCACATGTCTGATACTAAAGACCCTCTTTCTAATTTTGAAAGGAAAAAACATATACACACATTTCATAAAGGAAAAAATCAAGGCATTTTTAGACCCAACCCCAGCTTTTTTTTCAAAAATGATTTAAGTTAATGAGGGGTTAAAGCTTAAGTCTGATCCCATTCTCCTTCTATTTCAGAATTATTCCTCCTTGTACATTTATTACTATTTTGTCCACTAATCTGAAATGTCCAAGTTTTTCCCCCCCTCAGAGTCATTTCTTGAAACTATGCAAAGCATTGTTTCCTAAAGCACTGTTTAGCTCTAAACCCGATAATAAAATTAATATTTTTGTTTATTCCTGGGGTATGGCTAAAACTGAGGTATAGGTGGTGTGGAGCTCAAGATGTATGACAAAAGGACTGGAGAGAGGTCCAAGGAGCCTTATATTAAGTCTTCTTTTAAAAGAGGAGAAGATTTAACCCTGTAATGATACATCTTGTTACTATAAGTCTCATAGAGAATATGGCGGTGGCTTAAATAATCAGTTTCAGATTTATTACCTATATTGTATACAATAAGTTAAATGTTCTCGAAGTGGTTGGTGATGTGAGAACTGTTTCAGAAATTCCATTATCTCAAGAATATTTATTTGGTGCTTGGCCGCCCGGGTGAAAGGGAGTTTTATAAATTCATGAGATGGACAGATAGAAGAACTGGATAGTCTGTCTCATTCTAAATTTATGACTGCATTTTGGGCGATTGTGGAGGTGAAAAGCAACAGTCTAGTTTGGATTTATTGTTTTGACTGAGGTGAACTGTAAGACTGAGCTAGTATTACTGCTTTTCACCCAGTGTCTTGATGTTCATTTCTGCTTACCTTAAGATTGAAAGAGAGAACTTATTCCTTATGGCCATTCCTTCTGGATGAACAGAAGAAGTATCTTAATCCTCTATACAATCGAGATTTTTCTCAGAAACTTGTCCTCTTGGAGCCTAACACAGCATCCTTCAATTTTAAGTAAGTTTCATTAGGTACATTATATTTGCTTCACTTCTGTTGTTAGACTAGCTTGTTAAAACAGTTTTGTGTTTCGGTGCACACAGGTTTTGGAGAAATATGTACCATCAGTTTGACCGAACTATGCACCCCAGGCAGTCTGTATTTAATCTCATCATGACCATGAGTGAACAAAATAAACAACTGGAGAAAGACTTTAAAGA
This sequence comes from Gopherus flavomarginatus, assembly GCF_025201925.1. Classification (NCBI taxonomy): domain Eukaryota; kingdom Metazoa; phylum Chordata; order Testudines; family Testudinidae; genus Gopherus; species Gopherus flavomarginatus. The sequence continues at coordinate 329,292,111 of NC_066617.1, forward strand.
ACTGGAAGCTGTGAGTATTATAAAATAAGAAATAAATTTACTCTGAGATCTAAGTTCATTTTCAAAATCTTATAACAATGAAACTTATAGCCTTAATAAGTGCTGTGGCATATAATATGTGTAGCTTTTTTAAAGTAAAGTTTAGTTTGCATTGATTTTGTTGTGTGTCTGGCATTGGGTAGTCATACAAGGCTATGTAGGCTCCAAACATTTTGCTCTTAAACTGAAATCATTCTGTCCTCCTGTTGTACTATGCATTGTCCTTTGGTAGCAGGAAAAACTTCGCATCAGAAGAGCAGTTCATTTAATACTGGTTAAATTCTCTCCCAGATAAAGAGATACTGTGTGACTAATCACCCATCCTTAAAATTGTGCATCCTTTCTCTATAATATCAACCAAGGAGGACAGAAAACTTTTAATTATCTGAGCCATTGTTAATATGGCACAGGTGCCTTTCCTTCCTCCTCTCTCCACCATTCTCTCTTGATCTTCCAACTGGGTAATCTAACTCATACTCAGCCCCTGCCTTTTGTTGGTCCTTTTCTTCTTTAGTTCCACCATTACTGTAACCTGAAGATCGGGGAGTTGGGGTGGGAGGGAGGATGTCTCTTCAAAATATGACTGGGATTTGTAAGGACTATAATAGATCCAACTGGAGATGGGTCAGCCTACCACAGGCCACAACATGCTCACAGTGTGACCACCACCAGGTCGCATTTTGTGCAGCCCTTTAAATTGGTATCTGGCAAGTCTATTGTAGCTAAGTGTTGTCACTTATTCTAGTACAAACTTGTGAAGCAGGATTTAGAGTCGATTGATTTTTAAGTTATATTTTATTAAACTTTTTTATAGTGATCAATTAAGATGCTGAAAATATGAAATTAAAATATCATTAACCATCCAAAGTTCTCAATGGAACAAATCAGTGTTGCTATTTGTAGCAAAAATCTTGGAATGCCAAATTGGAGTTTCTCTCCTATGTATGATACTTTGGAAAGCAAAGATTTTTAATATAAGGATTGTTAGGCTAATCCTACCACAACGTGTCAGATCCAGATTAAGTAATCTGAAAACCTCCTCTTTAAAACCTATAATTTAATCTAAAATCTTGATATTCTAAGACATAATCTCAAATATCTTATATGTCCTAACGTCTTGATTGTTTTTTAGTAGTTAACCACAGTTGCATGGAAATTCGCAACTGAATCTTGACCCATTTTAATTTATTATACTCTGCTTTGAAAGGGAGTGTTTTGGCTTTCTGATGTGGCCAGATTCTTGAGTTGAATGTTGAAAAATGGTTTTTTTCATTACAGTTTTTGTTATACATTTAGCAGGATTTTTACGCAATTGGTGTCTCTAACCACTTTGAAAATTCCACTCTGCATAGCTGGGAGTTGGTATACTGTTATGATACTGCTCAAAAGGCCAAACCAACCAGTCAGGACGTGGCTTTGGGCAAGTGTGTTGAAAGTTGTCTAATTAGCTTGGCTTTTGATTTTTATTTTTATCCCAGGTAATGATGGGTACTAGAAACAATAATTTTAATAGATCCTGTTATATTTCAGAAAATGAAGCAAAGAAACAGGCAATCAGAAGAACTCCTCACTAAGGAACCATTACAGTCTGTCCATCCTGCTTCACCAGCACTTAAAACTTCTCCGTGCTTTAAGAAGGAGCAGTCTTTGTTACCGATGAAAGACTCCATTCGGACTATAGAGGGCAGCAACACAGCAGACAATCGCTACAGTGAATATATGGAGGAGTTGTCAAAAGCTGAGCCTGCTGTTGTCAGCTTGGAGTATGGAGTGGCAAGGATGACCTGTTAGTGAAACATTGAACAGTGCTTCTTTTTTCTAGACTGACTGAAATACAAGGCAGATTATTGTGAGGATGGGCTATTGCTGCATGACCAAAATCTGATTTGTATAATAGTGAGCTTTGTTACTGTAGAATAGAACAGCATGCTAATTGTTAATTAAAGTGTTTGTTGTTCTCTTGAGAAATAATTGAATTTAGCTGTATTTAAGGAAAAAAACATTGGGGCATTCAATGATACTTAGTGACTTAACCAATTAAGGAGTGGTCTGTTTGGATTTAACAAGTCATAGTTTGCTCTAGAGTGAGTAAAACAGTGACATTACTTTAAGATGTGTGCATGGCAGCCAAACACAAATGATCTTTCAGAACTAATTTTAGCTGGGCAGGAAAAACTTGACAAACATTCTATTTTAGAAACAAGTTATGTGTATATGTAGCATACAGTATAAATATGTATACTGCTATTTAATTTTGTCTCTCACTGCTAACTCTTGGTGTTTTAAGTGCCATGAAAAAGTACAGTATATTTCAAACTATAAATAGCTGGCCTTAAATTTGTCAAATCAATTGCCTTCTTGTCCTAGACTATTGCAGCCTGTAACATGACTCTGTTTACATTTGTATTTGCTTGAATTGTTCTTGCTCCTTAAAATGGGATCAGATTTATGAAATGTAAAAAAAGCCTAAACAGTTATGCTATCAGCAAATGAAGCTATAAGAATGTTAAATCTTACGCTGAAAATTATTCTTATTTCCTATTCCTTTGTTTAAAATTATAATTGGCAAAATTTTGTCAACCTAGAGGATTAATGGACTGACAGCATAATTGAAATTGATTCATGTGTACAGTTTTTAAAATGTTGAATTGTGGCAAGATTTGTAACTTGGGCACCAGTGCAAAGGATTAAAAATTTGGAGAGGTTTTATTAAACTAGCACATTGCTAATAACTGAACAATAGTCATGTTCTCTTCAGGCTGTTTAGCTATTAGACCTGCAATGGAGTTTGCAACTGCATCAGATTCTCCGGGTTACAGTGGCAGAAGGGAAAGTTCTAGGAGCAGCACTTAGTGATTTGCATAGTTTTCAAACAAAATTGCTGATTTTTAACAGAATTCCAACATGGAATCATAGCACTGGCAGGGACCTCGAGAGGTCATCTAGTCCCCTTCACTCATGGCTGGACTAAGTATTATCAAGACCATCCTCTCAGGAGAAATCTGTATTTCATGAGAAATCGAGGTATTTTTGTATTAAATTAGTTTTTTCATTTCAATAAGTTTCAGTTTTTAGTGAGGGTCCTCTTTAAAGAGACTAACTTTGCAAGACGACACAATCCCACTTACCTGAATCTGCAGATGGTCAGTTTTGGATGATTGTAGGGGGGGAGCCAAAAGACTGCTGTTGGCCCAAGAGTAGGGAGCACAGGAGAAAGTGCCAGGTTTACAAACCAGCTGGCTTTAAAAGGGTCATGGCATTTGAAGTACAGTCCCTTCGAAGCCACTTACTTTGGAAAGCCACTTAACTTCATCTAGAATATACAAGCCTTGGGACATAATTGTACTTTAGTTAACAGGAAGGCTTGGTAAGAAGGAATGTACGGTTTCTCACAGAGGTAAAATAAAATGTGTCCCTAGATTGCCTTTCATGTTAACTTCCACTGAATTAAGAGGCTTTCCCTGGGTCTCTTGTTGTTTGCAACACTTTCTCAGTTGTTTCTATTGCCCGGGTCAGGAGGGGAATTAGGTTTGAAAAGGGTAGTAGAAGAAATGTGAGTGCCAGTTCTTAAGTAGAGGTATAAACATTACAAGCCAAGGTATTAAACTCTGTAGGGGTCTAGGTGGCATAGTAGGTTAATGCCACTGGCTTTGTACTTCTGGGTTCAAATCCCTTTTGGCTATAAGTGAAAATGAGTTTAGTCTCATTCTAATTCCTAAAGTGTGTCTCATTAAAATTGCCAGCACACCACACACAGCTTGCCACAATTGGCAGTCTCTCTCTGCCCCAAATGAGATCCAGGACTGTAATAAACAGGGCAATGCAGGTCATGATCAAATTGCATTGGCAAAGCTGTCTGGGAAAAATGACAGTGTTTGCCTGCATCTAGCCGGTGTATAAAAAAGCTGCCCATTTCACTCACCACATTACAAAACTTGGTGTGTAAATGAATGTTTGTCAGAATCTTTTTATCACTCAAACACCTTCCTGATGTCCATCACTTTTCAGTAAAAGAGGGGAGGGGAACATCCTTCTATATAAACAGTGAGACTGCACAGTTTTTGCTTTTCAGCCATTGGTTGAGTTTGTTTGCTGCAAACCTGTAAGACGCCAATGTGCAAAGGAAGGCTTTTGTGCCTTACCGGCCAGCCCCATTTACTATGTCATCTTGGACTTGTAGTTTCCCGTTACAGATGATCTCTGGTATTAACCTTGTTTCTTAGTACAGTCACAAAACAAAGACTTAAAAAATAACCAAGGTAAGTGTATCACTTTGTATTGTTTGTCTTTACTTTAAGCTTTTTTGCTGGCGTGCCACGTATGTTGCTTTTCGTTGTTATTGCTTAGAGGTAACAGACTCTACAAAGTTTGTAGTTTACTAAACTCGTCTGTTTTGCAAAACATTGTGGGATGATATTTTTTACTCAGGATGTGTACTGATATGGCTGTCCTGGAGCAAACCTGTTTCCTTTTGGTGATGCTAAAATCAGCCTGTTACTAATTCTTCTTGGCCTCTTGTCAAAGGGACACCTTTTGGAACAGAAGGAATCAGTAGGTCCCACTGTATTTTAGATCTTGGGGTAGATCTCTTAAGTCAGCCTTGAAATATAATTAAAAATTACATGGTCAAGCACAAAATCTGCTTGACTACTCTCTTGGTGAAGACTAATGATCTTTTACTTTCCTGTCCAAAACAAAAATTACTCTTGATGAATAGAATTTTATTAGGCTGTTTTGAACAGAAGCTTCTTGCTCATCCCAGATAGCCCTTTTGAAAACCTGCCAGTTCAGCCTCCAGAGTCACCAGTTGAAGAAGCCCGGGGAGGGAGGCAGCTGTCTCTTACTTCATTCACGAGGTAGATTTATGCCCAAAGCACATGTGACCTGGGATGAAGTAAGCTCCAGCGTAAACCTTGGCACTACTCCCGTGAGCTAGCCAGTTAGCCTGGTGGGGCCATGCAGTGTCCTTCAGGAAGGTTAGAGAAAAAATTAAGGGAACTGGTGATATGAAGAGCTGTGACAGAAGTTTTCCAGGAGGAGCAGGGGAAAGGATTTTAATTCTAATACCTTATTGTATTCAAGAGGGTGGGCCTTTCTGTTGCTAGTAGAAATGCTGCTCCAACAGGAAATGCTCATAATACACTTCAGGATAGAGAGCTCTGGATTTCTCCTTTTTTGATCTCTGGTCCTGTGGGTTGGTGCATAGACCAATTCAGCATGCACACTTTAACTTTTGTCTCAGGTACTGTAAGGGTGATCTGGCAGGTCCTGCTTCATCTGTCATGGAGCAACTGCAGCTGGAGTCTGTTGTCAAGGTTGTGTTCCGATTTGGGAAGCTAATAAGGATTTTAGATCTTCTAAGAAGTGGAGTGTTGTTTTTTTTCTTTTTTTGGGGGGGGTATCATACTTCGGCTGTGTAGAATAATTGTAGATAAACTGAGTGTGACTGAACTGTAGTGTCCTTTTTCTGTTACTCAGAAATTTGACTTTGAAAATCTGTGAAGGAAATGCTTTCTGTCATGAGACACTGGGTTTAATTTTAAAGTGGCCTTGGGTGGAAGGTGTAGTTGTACGAAAAGAGCTTTTTTTAATGGGAGTGGAAGTTAATTATAGTGACTCTGTCCTTTTTATTACCATTTTCAATATCCAACTGTTCTGTTTTGTAGGACAACTGCCAAATCAGCATACTAAGAAATTATGCAACACTGAGCTGAGCTTGTGCAATTTTCACACACGTCCAATTACTAGTGACCTAAATCTAGGGGGGAAACAGCCTGAAGTCTAGCGTGTCCATTTACAAAATAAAATACGCAAAAGCAGACCTTCCACCAAGCTGCCCATCCCTGGATTTTCCATAGAACAGTCATCCTAATGTAAATGACTGTTTCAGATGAAAGATTAAAATTAAAGCAGAAGATAAGCTACTGCTTTAACTGCACAGAATAATACATAGTAGAAAGTAATTGTAAGAAATGGCTATTATGTATCCTTTCTGTAGCAGTTTTTAAAGGCTTTTATATCACACTCACAGAGGTACACATCTGTAAAGCTCTGAGATAACTCATTACTCTGACACTGGTACATTCTAACAACTGTGCATCCATTATGGACTTAACAAAAGACCCCACAGCTGTCTTATCAAGAGAGGGAATGAGGCCAAGACACCACCGCTTATCCACTATCCCCTTATGAAAAGTGCCATACATAATCTGAAGAAATTCCATGTATTTGTGGGGTGGTGGTGGTATGGGTTTTGTTTTTTTTTGAGGGGTGGGGGTAAGTGAATGCTTGTGGAAAGTATGGGGCTGGCCCTAATGAATGATGAAGGCCTCACTCCACAGAACAAGTATAGCATAGGTAGTAGAGCTACCTCTGGAAGATAAACCCATGGGGGTTCTATTAAATTATTCAGATTCTTATTTTCAAAGTGGATAGTTGCTCACTCTAATGTTAACTTGTCTAAAGCTCGGTAACAGTCCGAGTGCTTATTCAGGTTGTGCTCAGGGCTTTAAGGATCTTCTATGCAGTCCATTTAGATCTGCACAAATGGAAGACAATGGACCAAGTGTGGTCTCTTTTGTACTTTATTCCAGCTTTCAGGGCTGGGTCCTGGCGTATTGCAGAATCCCACTGTGACCCATAATATGACTAGGAAAGGAGGGAGGAGTGTGCTGCCCAAAGCATAACTTACTGCAGTGCTTGGTATTTGTGTATCATTCAAGCACAGTGGGCATCCCAGTACCTGAGGGCCTGGCACAAGGTCCCAGAAACACTGCAGTTATGCACTCTAGCACTCTTAACACCTTGTCTAAATGCACAGTTGCACTGATTCAAACTGTTTGGACACTTTAACATGCTTAAGCCTGGCTTTATCTTTGTAGTTTTCCCTGTTCAAATACCGTCTACACATACAGTTGCACCAGTTTAGTTAAATCGGTGTAACATCACCACTTCAGGCAAATCCATGACACTTTTGTGTATAGACCAGACCTAAGTAAAGAGGCTTAACTGGGGCACTTATTATGCCCTATAGCTACATAGTGAGGGAGCAGGAAAATGTGAGCAAGGGATGGCACTACTTAAATATCCACCACAACCTGTAGCCCAGGGATGGAGGAGAATGGGTTAAGACAATACTTCAGAAGTCCAGATTGGACCCCAGAGCGTGTCAGGCATCTTTGAGGTTGAGTACTTTATTTTCCAAGTCTATATGGAGCTGTTTTTTTTTTTCACCTACTACCTTCAGGTAGGAAATGACTTAAATCTTTTGGTATGTTCTGGTGGTGGAAGCATTCAAAATACAGTGTAGTATTTTCTGAAATCTTGCTGTCAGTTTCACTATCCTGGTCATTTATGCAACAATTAAAAACAAAGGGGCTTACCAATTTTGATACCTACTATGAAAGTCTTTTCCATTTTGACGAAGGGGATACTTACACAATGTATTCTAATCTCTAGCTAACTTTCCAGCCACATGAATATATTTACTCCCATTTATCTTCATATTGGTTTTTTTTGCACATAAGCAGACAATGTTGGTAAATATTTTGTTTTTCATGGTAATAGCATTTATGTTCTTCAAGAGCAGCAACGCTAACTAGCTTGTTTGCTTTATCTATCTATCTATCGTCTGTTCCTTTTCAACAGCTTGCCTGTAACCTCTTTAACAAACATGTTTCCCTCTAGGAAAACTTGACTTAGTGTCCCTTTTCCAGTTCTCAGGGATCTTACTCTGAACTAGCGAACTTCAAAAACATTTGCTTTGCCTTTTCTTTTCAGGGCTTGGCGTTTCAAGGAGCTAGTGCCTCTAGACTCTTTTTAATAAAACACACTTTAATGTCAGATGCAGCTGATTAAAGGAAAAATATTCAACAAATACTGCATGTGGTTGAGGAGGAGAAAACTATCTTCATATGTAGGATCCCATGCAAACAGACAGGCTACTTTATTTATTGCGCTAGGTATCACATCCTGTAAAAGTCACTTATACCTCTGTCCTGGAATCACGCTTTGATGTAGACCAGTTGAGAAAATTTAGCAAGCAGAATCTTGTAATGAATATTTTATTTGTATGTACTTTAAAAATAATAAACAAGGTCTAAAATAAAATAAAAAACCATGATCTTGCAAATCTGACAGTGGGATTATGAGTTCATTTGCTTCCAAATCCACACACACAATGGCAGTGAATAGTCTTAAGTGTTGATCAAAATTACTTTATGGAAAAATCTTGTACCAGATGACAATACAGAACATCAGTACATAAATCATCCTGTAGTCTATCCAATCATTATATTGGTTGGTTCAACAACTTTTAGTTGCAGTAGACCACATTTGTATTACAGGGTCTGTTACATTGGTAGCAAAATCTTGGTCAAGTTAGCTATGGAGTCAAGTATCAGAGGGGTAGCCGTGTTAGTCTGGATCTGTAAAAGCAGCAAAGAATCCTGTGGCACCTTATAGACTAACAGAGGTTTTGGAGCATGAGCTTTCGTAGGTGAATACCTACTTCATCAGATGCAGGTTCAAATCAAGTCTCTGGAGTACATCCACAGCTGGGATGAGTCGTCAGTCCTTTGTGTAGTGCTTCTGTTTGTAGCAAAGTCTCTCCAGAGGCATGAAGCAGGGTTCAAGACAAGATGGAGATGAGGCATTAGCCTTTTATAGTCTTTTCCAGGTGTAGGAACATCTCTTTGTTCTTACTGTGGAGATTTACAGCAAAATGGAGTCTGGAATCACATGGGCAAGTTCCTGTATATTTTGAATGACAAGGCATATTTGTCTTCTCTCTACGGGTCAGTTGTATAGCTGATGGTCTTTAATGGGCCATCAAGCAGGTTAGGCAGAGCTAACACCAACTTGTCTGGGATGTCACCCAGAAGCATAGCATAAGTTTGAAATAGAGCCAATATTCAGAACTTTAACTACAAAAATGACACATGCATACAGACAGCATAATCATAACCAACAACTCCTAACCTGGTCTTAGACACCTCATTTGACCCCCTTTATACAAGATGTGGTGCCACTACAGGACTTTGATTGCAACCATGTTCTATATGGTCCCAGTTCAAATTAATAACATGACAGGCACCCAAAGCTTTGGAACTAGGGTGAATTGGGAGCCCCAAAGAAGAAGATGTTGGACCTCAAGGACCAAAGGAGACCCAATTTTATAAAGACTTTACAAATGGGACCCCAAGCAGTGGCATGTTACTGTAAGTACTATGGTCTGTGAATGAGTTATTGGGAGAACCTTGCCCAGCACTCCAGGACCACATTGTGCCATATGAGGGCCTGGTCTGAGATGGGGCTCTGTCATACCCTCAACATCCTTATGGGCAAACTTCTTGCCTGTGGAGGGCTTTCTGTTCTGCCAGTGAGACTTGGCACTGAAGTAAGCCGTTAGCATTTTCAGCAAGTTGCCAAGATAAATGTGACTTAATACAAACAAGATCCAAGTCTAGGAGATGACTCCTATGTTTAAATAAATTCCACTGGGAAGTAGAAAAGCAGAGTTTGTGTTTTGTAATAGAGCAGGTAAATGACACTCTGTTGAGGTGCTGACTCCATTAGAATGTATAATAAGTTCCTGATGTATTCTTGTATTCCCTCAGCTATGAAAATGCCTCTTCTGTTGTAGAAAATGAGGGTGATTTTTAGCCCCTTGAGTACATAAGGAACAACCCTCCTTCTCTGTTCTCCCCACTCCACATACAGAGTCTGAGGCGTGCAGATATAAATCAACATTTCTCTGATGGCCAGCAATAATGCAACGTACATGGAATTTTAATTTGTTATGCATTAATTTCAGCTATCCTGAAAGAGACTCAATTCAAGGTAATCATGGAATAATTTAATGAACAGTACACAAAGTGGTGTTTCTATGGCCTGTCTAATGAAGCAGATGATGACATGCTTATGACCTATGTGCCTCACTTTCAACAAGGTATCTTAAGTAGTTCATAAATATTCCTTTATACCAGACCCTTTAGATTGAGTATACTTTATTAGTAACCCTGCTCTCTGGAAAGCTGTTATATTATCATGTGATGTCTGATTTAGAGGAAGATTTGTGGATTCTTTTAGCAACAATATAGTAGTTCCCAGATTATAGCGAGGGGGTAATTCTCTATTCCTTTATCTATCTTTAATTCTCTTTTATTGTTGTATGAGCAGGAGGATGGTCTCAGGGTTAAGGCACAGGGCTCAGGAGGTCTGGTTAAATTCCTGGGCCAGCTACAGGCTTCAAGTGAATTGCCTAAGATCATCACTCTCTTTGTGTCTCACATCCCCATGTGTAAAATGGAGATGATATTTCCTGGTTAGATTGTAAACTCTTCAGGGCAGGGATTGTCTCTCATATTTGGGTACAGTGAGGTCCTGATTTTGATGGGGGCCTCTAAGCAGTACTATAGGGTAGTTTGGATAATGAGAAATTATTAAATGTGAACATACTAAAATTCACAATGAATATTATTCCTGTGAAATTATTTGACAAGCTCTGTCAAGGACTGTATGAAGATGCAGCTCTGTAGTATCATTAGATTAACTGGCAACATTACTGTGCATCTGGTAAACTATTATTTTCATAATAACCAGAATTTAGAAATGTCAGAGCACTATTTCGTACCAGGGATGGCTGTTAATTTGTTATGTTATATTATTTCTGAAAGGCAATTATAGGGAAAAGTCAGTTTATGTAGAAACTAGGTTGTAATGTTCTATAGTATTACATGTACCAACAGAAACTATTTTTTTAAGAAAAACAATAAAGATGAACTATTTAATACCTTGATGTTCACTGGTCCTTTCTCTTTGAATGGCAGTTTCTGAGGTAAGTTTCAGATGCAATAGGAACAACCTTTTAGAAAAAGAAAATGAAAATGGCTAGAAAGTCAATTAATTATGTTTAACATAGTAAGTGTTTTTTTTAATCAAGAAAGATTTAGATTGTTCCATTCAGAGATCTAAGGGGGAAAACAAATTAAATATCAAAATTAATCACCAGTTCATGAAAGGGGAAAAACTTGCCAGGAATCTGTTCATTGTCACTTTTAATCATACAATAACTACTGGAGGATGATTTATGCCTTTGACCTCCTGGAAGTTTGACTGTCTCATCCTTTGTTTTAGTAGGTACTGAGGCTTTTTTCCCTATCTCTTATACTAGATGTGGGAACTGCCACCATTTTGAGGGACAAGGTGGATGAGATCTTTTATTGGACCAGTTTCTGTTGAGAAAGACAAGCTTTCCAGCTTACACGGAGCTTTTGTGCCACAGCTAAATACAAGGTGAATAGATTGTTTAGCATAAGTATTTAACATGTATTTCAAGGTGAAGTGGCCCATTAACACTCACCAGTCTTAGGGAGGAAAGATGGTAGGGAAACAGCCAGGGGAGTTGTTAGCGGGTTATAGATTGTTGTAATAAGCCATAAATCCAGTGTCTCTATTCAGTGATTTTTAATGTCTAGAACAATTAGGAATTTAAGCTTGTGGGCTCCTGTTTTGAACGTATTATGCAGGTTTATTTTGAGGATGAGAACTGGTAAATCAGGTATAGAGTAATTGCTTTGTGAAAAATGTTCACCCATGGGTGCTGTGGTGTTTTTGTCTTTTATCATTTTCCTGGGTGAGTTCATTTGAGAGTGTGGTGATTGTCTGGTTTCACCCACATAGTTGCTATTAGGGCATTTAGTGCACTGGATGAGGTACACTCCATGTTGTGATAGACATGTGTTGGACCCATGGATCTTGAAAGGTGTGTTGTGTGGCTTTTGGGGGGTGGAGTGTTGATCATTGTAGCAGGGCAGATATGTCTACAGGTTTTGCATCTCTTGTTCTGGCAGGGTCTGGTGCTGCTTTGAGCTGGTGTCTCCTGGTCTGTGAGGAGCTTGCTTCTGATGATCTTGGAGAGGCTGAGGGGTTGGTTTGAAGGCTAGAAGAGGGAGTTCAGGAAATATTTATTTCAGGATGGGGTCCCCATCAGGTACGGGTTGTAGTTGTCTGATAACTTGTCACTTACCACCACCCCACACTGGAACCTATACAACTAGAGGTGTGTGGTCTGAAAGGTTTTTATTTCTGTATTGAAGCAGGTTCTCTCAGGGTATTTAGGTGGTCCATTTCATGATGCAATCTATTTCTCTGATGGAGTGTCCTTGTTTGGTGAAGGTGGATTTGTGTGTGTCAAGGTGTATTGTATGTCCTGGACTTTCTCCTCGGATCATATTCTGTGGTATCTGAGTACCTGGCTGTAGATACCTGATTTCTCGGTGCGATTGGGGTGGTTACTGGATCTATGAAGGTAGGTGTGGTGATTTGCAGGTTTCTTGTATATAACTATCTGTAGGGTTCTATTGTTGAAGCTGACTATGGTGTCCAGGAAGTTGATGCTGGTGTGGGAATGTTCCAGAGAGAGTTTAATGGAGGGGTGGTGATTATTGAAGTTGTGGTTGAAATCTATGAGGGAGTTTAAGCTGTTGTAACCATGCCTCAGTGGGTCACAACTGAGGATGCCAAATTCAGAACAAACTGCTGAGAAATAGGGCAAACACAACCCAAAACTGATGGTTATTCTTTCATAAGATATACCAAACCAGCCACAAAAGTAAACTCCTGTTTCACCACACTGACTAACACAAAGTCATAAAAGCAGTTTCCTTGGGCATTGCAGTTCTTATCTCTGAATCCAGAGGTTCTGATGATGATATGAGTGGTTCTTTACAACAACCAATCTCATCAAATGAAAGGTTCTTCTGATCCCAAAGGCCTAACCATACAACCAGGTCAATATATAACTCAGATCTTACCCAAAAATCGTGCTGATGTCAATCCTTTAGGATCTAAAATCTAAAGGCTTTATTCACAAAAGAAAGAAAGGTGGGAGTTAAAACTGGTTAAAGGAATCAAATACATACAGTAATTGCAAAGTTCTTGGTTCAGGCTTGTAGCAGTGATGTAATAAACTGCTGGCTTAATAAGTCTCTGGTTGCTTACAGATCACTGGATCACTGAAGGAACTCAGTTCCTTGGTTAGAATGCTCCCATTAGTATAAGTCCACAGTCCAGAGATTTGAGCATGACAGAGGCAAAATGGATGGGTTTCCAGGGCCCTTTATATCCTCTGCCATGTAGAGGAAAACCCACTGTATCAAACAAAAACCTCAGCACAGGTAGTAGAGAATTGCAGGTAACCAGATAGTGTTTGGAGTCACATGGGCAAGTCACATGTCCGTGCCCAATTTCGCTCAGCCATTGCAGGAAGCCATTACCTATATTCCCAACAGCACGTTTATAGGACAGTCCATTCAGTGTAGATTGGCATCTCCTATGGTCCATTGTGAGTTAAGTGTACTTTTGATGGGCCACTCGATTTGAATAGTCCCTCCAAGATGTGCTGGCTAGCTACTTCATGGGTGTTACCCTGTGAGCAAACATTTGAAATCCAGGTATAGAGCCAATATTCATAACTTCAAATACAAAAATGATACATGCATACAGATAGCATAATCATAACCAGCAAATCATAATTTTTTTATAGATATCTTAAATGCCACATTTTGTAGTGGTTGCAACAATGATCTATACAGGCATATTTTAATCTGGTAACATCACAGTTGTGTGTCAAAAGGAGGAAAATATCATAAATGTATCTCAGATACGTCACTGGTTTTGTGGCATATTTACATTTCACCCCTTTCCCTTCCTTTCCTCCCTATGACTGGAGAGGTGTTAGTTCAAGGAATCATTCAAGGTGAAGTTATGTGTTAACTATTTATGCTAAACTATCTGTTCCACCTTGTATTTAGCTATGACACTCTGAGTTTCTCAGACCTGAATTTATTTATTTATTTGGTGTATGCAATCCAGTCAAGCCAATCCACAGTGTTCTTATCAACAATGTTCAAGGCACGAAGATCTCCAGGTAGTTGAGTCATTTTGCAGTCCTCAGCAATGAGTATCATGTGTACAATGTGTATCAACATAGTCAATTATCTCTAAAACGCCACTGAAATTCTGCTACAGCACAAATTCCATGTCCTGTACAAAACCATTTGAGAAGGCTCTGTTGCCTTCATGATAAATCAGACCTGGGTTGATATATAAAATAAGATAATTGTTTCTCACTTTTTCTGTGGGCCATGAAGTTCACCACACATCCTCTATTGTAAATCCCTCACCCAATTAACGTATCCAGAATGAGCGCTCTGAGGGAAGACGACTATGTGGCGGATTAAATAAGTCTTTAATGGCAGATGTGGCATATTACACAATTTCATCACAAGCTTTGCTACACTCAGGGCCAGCTCTAGCCATTTTGCCGCCCCAAGCACGGCAGCACGCCGTGGGGAGCACTCTGCCGCTCGCTGGTCCTGCAGCTCTGGTGGACCTCTCGCAGGCGTGCCTGCTGAGGGTCCACTGGTCCCGCGGCTCCAGTGGACCTCCTGCAGGAGTCCCCCGCGGCATGCTGCCCCAAGCTTGGCACACTGGGGCCTGGAGCCGGCCCTAGCTACACTTTCCTCGCTGCAAACACTGGGTGGAGCAATATTGCAGAGGAGCGGTAGGTAGAGGAGTAGATTTAAGTGTGCCTGAAATAATATGCCTGGTGGAATTAAGTTGTACGTTGATCATCCTTGTGTGAGATGAATGAGCCTATACTAGAGTGCAATAGTCCATTGCTGAATAACAGAGTGCCAAGGCTGAAGTGTGTAACATTTGAGCCTTGGCACTCCATGTCATCCCAGTTAGATTTCTGGGCAGGTTGTTGCATGTTTTAACCATAGTCACTGTCTTTGTAACATGGTCATGGTATGTGAGAGTTCTATCCAATGTGATGCCTAGATAGACTAGGTGTGAATCATGCTTTAGTTATCAGACCCAGAGAAGAGCTCTGTGTAAGTTTGAAAGCTTGTCTCTCTCATTAACTTCTTTTGGTCCAATAAAAGATATTACCTCACCTGCCTTGTCTCTCTAATATTCTGGGACTGACATGGCTACAACAACACTGCATGCAACTATTTTGAGGGACATTTATTTACTGATGCTTCATGAGGAACTTTCTGTGTAGATAGAGAGGAAGGCAGTCTGATGATGGAGGAGGATTGAAGCTCCTTGGTCTGCTCCTTTCTAAAAGATTTGAAAGGTTTGTTTTTTGTTAATATTGGTATCACAGCTATCTCTCTCTCTCAGACACACTAATCCAAATGAAGTAACAAGTCGCTTTCCTCTGAGCTCATTTAGAATAATCTAGCAGAATCAACACCTGTTAGCAGGGTGATGAATTTCAGGCCAACACTGCCAGCCAGTTAAATGCAATGAAATTAGTTTAAGTTTTGGCATATTCTAAACTCCTTTCAGCACAATATTAGCCACTCCCCAGTTTCCTGGAGTCTTTCCTGAAATTGTGAAATGAGATTTAAAAAAAAAAACATGGTCAAATCTTCTCCTCTCTCTGTCCTCGCTTCCTTGTCTGATTCTGAGGCATTATGCATTTTAAGAACTTCTAATCTTTAAATCCTCACTTAGACCACCAAACTCATTTCTGTTTGTGACCTCACATCCTACTGACCATTCACACAAGCTTCGCTCTCTTTTTGACACAATTGGAGGCCCAATCTGGAAGGGCAAGGATGATGCAGAGATCTGTCAGCATGCCAGTCTGGGGGCTGGTCTATGCTAGGGGGGGAAATCGATCTAAGATACGCAGCTTCAGCTACATGAATAGTGTAGCTGAAGTTGAAGTATCTTAGATCGAGTTACCTACCGTCCTCACGGCAAGGGATCGACATCCGCGGCTCCCCCTGTTGACTCCGCTACTACCATTCATGTTGGTGGAATTCCAGAGTCAACAGGAGCTTGTTTGGGGATCAATATATCACATCTAGATGAGACGCGATATATCGATCCCCGAGAAATCGATTGCTACCCGCCGATATGGCCGGTAGTGAAGACGTACCCTTAGGAGCTTACCCAGCTGTGGCTCAGTGTTTGTAGCCAATGCTACTGTTCCTTCACCTTTATAAGAACCAAAGTCCTACAAAAATATTTACTGTGGGGGAGAGGGATGAAATTTCAAGATTTCAACTACCACCGTTTATTTACATATGTAATTCCTGTTTATGCTAATAAGTTGTGTACAAATTCTCCATGCATTATACAGATGCACTATATAATTTGTGCATATGTTAATTAACTGATTTCTTCTCAGTGAAAATCTCCTTAATCCTCATTTGTAGTTGAAATAAGCATTTTTCCATTGTCTTATTTTCCTTATTGAATTTTCCTGCCACTTTTAATGGGACCAGTTTTAAAGAATGTTCCCTCCCTTCTTGTTGGACTAGAAATGCCTGAACTGTTTTGTGGGTGTAATTATCATTTCAATATATATAGAGAGAGGCAAAATGCCCCATGTTCTGAGGATAAGATAATGTTTGTTACACCCAATGAATATGACTGTCTAGAGACTGTTCTCTAAACACTCCATTCATGATTTTGAAGGGCTAATTGGCCTGGTTTCTAAATGCACTGGCCTCCTATTGACTTCAGTAAAATTGGTGAACGCCTAACACCTCAAATCAGACCACATTTGTTTAAAGTTTACAAAGGTCTATTGCCTTCTCTTATCCTCTTTTGCAGCCCATCCCATTCTACTTCATCCTACAGTTTTTGTGAGCTAGGCAATGCTAATCTGACATCTTCAGTTTGATACCATCTAATTAACAAATCACGTCTCCCTGGAACTCTGCTCACGTACTCAGCAAGCCTGACATCTCAGTCCACATGACATCTCCTTTTCTTTTAGCGTACAGATGAGATGCCTACATTTCATGTTCAACACTCCAGCTTGTTCCTCTTTTGTGTCCTGCATGTTGAATCCTCAGCTGCCTCCTAAGCAGCAGAGCATGCACTGTACCTCTTTTCCTTAATGTCCTCAATCAGAACCTCTGGCAAATGAAATAGTGACCTATCTTTTCCTCCCTGTCTTTGGGGAAAAAAACAAACCAAAATGTGTTACGGAGTAACAGCCAGCATTTCTTGACTATTAGTAAGATCCGTAGCTCCTACATTTCACAGCCTCCTAAAACTATCCCATCTAACATTGTCTCTTGTCCTACCATATCTAATATCAATAGCACATTTCTACATAGTATTGGCTGGTTCTCCATTGCTTGTGCCTCGTGTAGTTGATTGTACCTATGCAGAAGTGCGTGTAAATTGCTGCCAAACTGGACCAATAGGACCTGGTTGTGATCTCCCCTCCAGTTTTATACCTGTATGACTCTACCGATTTGTAACAGGGTAAGCGTGAGGGGAATCAGGACTGTTAGGTCTTATATCCACTTTGTACAACTGTGAATGATGACATAAGATGCAAGGCAGTGGAGAACCTGATCTTTTGTGTTTCTAGGTGCTTAGGGACCCTCATGTTAGCACTAGATGGCATTTGTTAGTCACTCCCCTTCTGTCAACCTCCTCTCCATCTCTTTCTTCTTTTCTTCCAGTACTTTAGGAGGAGAATTTTCAAAGGTACAAAGCGTAGTTATGCACCCATCTCCCAGCAAAAATCAATAGTCTTTTGATGCCCAGCTCCTAACTCCAATTTATGCTTCTGAAAAGCTCCCCCCACTCCCACCGCAACCTTTTGCATCAAAACTAACCAGACTGCACTCAGTAATCTGCACTTAAACCTCCTGAGTACCTCACCAGGGCTCACATCTTAAGCCTCCTTATTGACAATACACACACAATCAGTGGTATTCTCCCAAGCCTCCATTGTTCAGAAATAACATGAGGACAACTCCGGCAGGGCTGTTTCTGAATCATTTTAGCTAAGAGAACTAAACAGCCCCAAACTGGAAGACAAAAACAGGGCAAAGTCAGTGCAGGCAAACCAAACTCAGCATAGAGAAACAAGGAAAATGTATGCAGTGAAAGGGCCACTATGTGGGGGTAATTGGTAAACTAAATTAACCCCTGTACTACGGGAAGCTAAAGAATTGCCAATCCATAGTCAGAATGATAATCACTCAGGTTTCATCGAGGACACACGAACACCATTTTATTAGCAAGCCATAACTATGAAGGGCAGCTTACAAAACAGGACCAAATTCTGCCTGTCTTACCCATTGGCTTTAATGAGAATACCCATGAGCGTAAGACAAACAGAATTTGGTCCTCTTATTTGGAATCTCAAACACTTGTGCAGTTTCCATGAGTAGTCATGTCATGTGCTGATACAACCGTGCAGTATCTGCTATACATTTTACCCTTGGCTGGCCTTAATTCTGTCTTCAAGTTATTGTTTCAAAGCCGCCTGATGCAACATCAAAGCAGCAGCCCTGACAAAGAACACTGAAGCTGGGAGCTGGTGGAAAGAGGAAAATTTGCAGCAGAGTAAGCGTGCAGCTTTTTCTTTTGTTTCAATGGAAGTGAAGGGCATGCAGGAGACCCCGTGGCTGAAGGGAGATTTTTTTCTAGGAGTGAGCCTTCACAGATGGCAAATAATGCAGAAAGCAAATCCAACCCATTTCTGAGTGCTTTAACAGTTGTCTTCTGTTTGCCCAGTCTTTTGAATAGATATCGGTAGGGAGTAATTGGAACAGAGGGACAACATGCAGGGTTGAGATAACAATAAATTAGGAATGGATGCCTTTTTCCTAGCTTTGTCTATGAAGAAAAAGTAATACTAGTAAATTGAGGTTTATAATGAGGCTTATTCTCCATTACACACCTTGTTTATAGAATATTCTGAGCCCTGACTGATCAGATATAAATCAGTGAACAAATGTGCTGGTTGTCATATCAAGCCTTAGGAATATGGCAGCAGTGGTACTAGCAGTTATTATATTTGTAAATACTGAGTGAGCAATATGCTTGAGAGAGAGATACATATATACGTGCACAAACTTCAGGCTAAAATGGCTTTTGTTTTAGATTAAAGAAATGGCAACAAGAAAGAACAAAAATATATGTCCATGAAAGAGCACTGTCTGTGTGTGTCCTTCTCAGACTGCAACAGTTCTGAGTACAACATGGCTGCTGTCTCTTGCAGGCAGGCTGAGTTCTCAGAAATGCTAAAGGAAAATGGAAACAAATCTGTATACACAAGTTCAGTAAGTTTTGTCTGCATAAAGCGTTTTCATACTAATTATGCTTTCCCTTATAACAAATTTTAACCTAAGGAATTTAAAATCCTTTACAAGTGTTAACTAAGCCTTAGAGGGGTAGTAGCCATGTTAGTCTGGATCTGTAAAAAGTGAGAGCCCAGCTAAGCCTTGTTACTATTCTATTTTGCAGTTGGAGACACTGAGGTATGGGAAAGTTAAATGATTTGCCTAACATCACACATCAAATCAGTGGGGAAAAATGGGAACATAAGACAGATAAATGTCAAGATTTCTGATTTATTTAGTGTTTCTTGTTAAGAGAGAGTTGTTTACTTACCATGTAAACATATAAGGTCACATTGGACAAGTGACAAAACACCAATTTGATTAACTAAGTCAAATCTATTCAAGACAGTTTTTTTGTTATGGTGGCTTGTCTTTTTAGTGGGTGCTTCACATTCCCATTTTAGTTCTCTGAGTCATTGCCATTTATAAAATTCTGAGCTTTCATCTTTTCCAGTAGTCTGTTTCCCTTTTATTTTCCAGATATTCCATTTTGGCCCTCTGCACTCTATTCCAGACTGCTTATGGTACTAATATCACTGATATACAGGATGTTTAATTTCATTGTCTCTTTAATAACATGTCCTCAGATCTGGGAACAAGTGAGTCTTGTTGGCTACACTCCAGTATTGTGAAGCCATCAATTTTGAAATCGGCATGCATACTGGCCAGGCTGCTGATTTCACTTGCAATTTTCTCACAGTCCACTACACATGCGCCAAATTCCCTGGTGTCAGTGAAGTTACACCAGGGATTAATTACACCAGGGATCATGATCACTCACAAAGTCAGGGCGAGATCCTCCTCTTGCCTAAATCAGTATATTTCTGATTATTCTAATAGAGCTATGTCAATTTATAGCAGTTGTGGATCTGGCCAATAGATAGCTAGTGGAATATTAATAAATGGCTGGGTGAAGAACAAAATAAACTTGCCAGTTGCTTAAAGAAAAGAAATGCTCCCTCACCCCCCGGAAATTAATATTGTATGCCGTGTTGCATATGGCACCTATCTGTCTACACTGGGCTCCTCACCATGGTATCTGAGTGCTTAGCTTGTGTTCCAAACTATTTCCTTTGTTCATCTGTTCTGCTCTCAAAATGCACTCCATGTCTAGTGAGTCTTTCTTTGGCATAATGGTGGTTCCAAATAACAGAGTTTGCTCCAGTATTTGTCTAAGTGAGCCTTTCTAAGCTTTGTCTACACTGTATGGGTCATCCTAGGTACTGGTATCTTGTAAGGAGGGGGGATTTAGAATTTAAGTCTAGCTAGTTTATTTTTAACCTCAAACTCTGGTTTCCTACTCTTCTGTTTATTGGTCTGTCCACCTGGTTTCCTACTCTTCTGTTTATTGGTCTGTCCCTTTCAACAGCCCTTTTAAAATGCTACTTTGTTCTACTTTGTAGCTTCTTGTTCCTAGCACTGCTGTCCCTCCACATGTAGTTGCACTTTGTCCATTTGGCCATCAAGGAAAACCTGTGGGGTGTGGTTTGTTTTGTTTTGGGGTGTGTGTGTGTGTGGTTTTTTTTTTTAAACATTCCTTTTGTTTTCTCTTTACTGCAAGTCAAACAGTACCTAGCTACCTGCTGCTTTTGGGGTCAAGGATGTCAAACTTTGTGTTTAAAGTAATTTCTTCCCTCAAGACGTGTGGGAGGAGAAGTGATGATAGCATCTTTGTTGCACGTGTATCCTTGAAGAGGATCAAAGACCTAATTTTACAGGTTTATTTTTCTTTAGGAATTTTTCAAGGAGACAACTGGGAAGTGGCTGTAAACAACTGATGAACTAATCAGAAACAAAAATCACTTGGGGGTTTTACCTGGGATTTCTTTGAAGCACATCCCCTTCCCATGCTATCAGATGCATGTCCTGATTCTGTTGCCTTTATGGTAGCAATAGAAAACAAAGATCCTATAAGAAGTGACTGTATGTCTCAGGGTATTGGTAATAGGTGATTTGGTCTAGCTCACATTGGCATTGATACCTGTAGAGTTAGGAATGGAACTATTTTTTTGGTTTAGCAAAGTACACTGAACTACAATAGTTTTTAGTTTGGGAACTGCATGTCTCCTAACTTAAATATTTCCTCTTTCCACAGGGGATTCAATGAAACAAGCACTATGACCAGACTCTGGCTGGGCCTTGCATAGAAATCTCAAGGGGGAAGGATGCAAGAAGTCTTCCCCCACCCACATCTCCGTCACCCATCCCCATGTAGGGGCCAGCCATGAGGGCAGGGATTGCTAGTACTTCCTGGCTTGCTAACCACTCCAAAAAGGAGTAATGAGCTTGCATCCTCCCCACTTGCTGTCCAGGGTGGGACACAAAGGATGCTCCCTTCCTGCTCTCCAGCACTGGTGAATTCAAGCAATCTAGGGCCCAAGGCATGCCAGGGTATGGAGCTGCCTGTGGCCCTGCCCGCACTGTGGTGCCAGCCCCTACTTGCAGTGGCAGGAGCTATCTGCATGGGAGCCATCTGTTGGAAAAAATAACCCCAACTATACATACAACATGATGCGGGCTAATTTAGCTACAACAAGTCAGGAAAAAGATCTTGGAGTCATCGTGGATAATTCTCTGAAGACGTCCACGCAGTGTGCAGAGGCAGTCAAAAAAGCAAACAGGATGTTAGGAATCATTAAAAAGGGGATAGAGAATAAGACGGAGAATATATTATTGCCCTTATATAAATCGATGGTACACCCACATCTTGAATACTGTGTACAGAGGTGGTCTCCTCATCACAAAAAAGATATTCTAGCACTAGAAAAGGTTCAGAGAAGGGCAACTAAGATGATTAGGGGTTTGGAACAAGTCCCATATGAGGAGAGATTAAAGATGTTAGGACTTTCCAGCTTGGAAAAGAGGAGACTAAAGGGGGATATGATAGAGGTATATAAAATCATGAGTGATGTGGAGAAAATAGTTAAGGAAAAGTTATTTACTTATTCTTATAATACAGGAACTAGAGGCCACCAAATGAAATGAATGGGCAGCAGGCTTAAAATAAATAAAAGGAAGTTCTTCTTCACACAGCGCACAGTCAACTTGTGGAATTCCTTGCCTGAGGAGGTTGTGAAGGCTAGGACTATAACAGGGTTTAAAAGAGAACTAGATAAATTCATGGTGGTTAAGTCCATTAATGGCTATTAGCCAAGATGTGTAAGGAATGGTGTCCCTAGCCTCTGTCTGTCAGAGGGTGGAGATGGATGGCTGGAGAGAGATCACTTGATCTTTACCTGTTAGGTTCACTCCCTCTGGGGCACCTGGCATTGGCCGCTGTCGGAAGACAGGATACTGGGCTAGGTGGACCTTTGGTCTGACTCAGTACGGCCGTTCTTATGTCTGCTACCACTTCTCGGTAGGAAGGCTGGGACTCCTCTCCCCTCCTAGAGAGGCAAAGGCAGCAATGGGGGCCTTCTCCTCCCCAGCAATGGCAGCGCAGCATGAGGTCTGCCTCCTCTCAAGAGAAGCAGGCATGGGAGGCTGTACTTACTCCAGCAATCAGGATGTATCTGCTTGAGTGGCTGGGCTAGGGCTGCTACACTCTTCCCTTGCCACACACACAGTTCTCCTCTTGGGTGGTGTTGCTATGGCCCCCTCCACAGCAGTGTGTCTTGGAGCTGACCTCACTGCGAAGTAGGGGGCAGTGCCCCTCGCAGATGTTGTCTCAGGCTGTCTGCTGACTCTGGCAGATCACAGTGTTGGTTGCACTTCCTCAAAAAAATGGAATTTGAGCTGCTGACACCATCAGAGAAGTCCAGAGGCTGGGGCCCTAACCAGGGCCCGTAATGTCTGTGCTTTAATCTGGCCCTGTCAGGAGCCACACTGCAAGTAGACCAGCCCTTATGTGAGCTTGTGGCATATTGGCTCAATATGTTTTTGCAGCTGAAGGGTGGACTGTGTTGTATATGAAGGACAGAAGAACCCCCAGAAGCTAGGCTGGCAAACTGTGCCTTCTGTATAGTGTGTATTTTATCATTAGAATTTTTCTATACTCACTCTTCTCCCCCGTCCTGTTCCCCCCGCCCCCGCCCTTTCTCTGCTCCCTTTTCCTTCTCCTAGCCAGACTCTCAGCAGGTGTAAGTTAGCGTGCAGACACTGAACTCCATGGAGCTTCCTTTTCTCTCCTTTCTCCCCTCCCAAGTGTGTAAACCTAATTGGCTGAGGGTGTGTGTGTGTGTTTGGATTTCTACTCTATCCCTGGGGTGTCAAGTTTACCCCCAATGAGGCTCAGGAATTGACACATTAACTGAAAAAGCCTTTATTAATTAAAAGGCTGATCAGCCCAATAGCATGGACATATAACAATCAATTTAATATCCCCACTACAAGTGGTGATCAATCACTTACAGAAGGGTAGGAAGTACATCCACCACCTATCAAGGTGCTCTACAGACCTTCTGAGTAACTTGTAATTTTTTTTTAAAATATACCTAGTACAGAGCAAACAGAGGTAGTTTTAATTAGATCTTGATTCTGTCCCAGCATAAGGGTCCATGAGACTAGAACCTGGGTCTGTAGAGCTAGAGACAGCTGCTATGCCCCCATCACCATCAGAAGGGCATATAGGGCCTTCTCCAAAGAGCACTGTGGAGATTAGGCACTGCAGGAAGTACTGCCTGACCGGTATAGGTGCTGGAGCTGGGGGTGCTGCTGCACCCCCTGGCTTGAAGTTGTAATAATCCAAATACATGGCTTCTGCCTTCAACGCCCCCACTATAAACATTGTTCCACCACCACTGCCAAAGGGTGTAGACTCTAGAGTGACAGCACCCTCTGGCCCTCTGATTGGCCAAGTGCACTGTTTAACCCTGGCAGGTACCCCAGGAAGTTGTTTGGGCACCCGCATAGACCTGCTGTGACTCCAGACCAAACATGGCTTCTGATCTTAGTCTCTGACCCCAGCCTGACTCTGACTCTTGTGTATTGATCCCAGTCTTAGCAATTACTCTGATCCTTCTTGCCAGCTGCTGCCTCGTGGCTGTCCTGGACTTGTGGATACCAGCCCAAGTGTGACCGCTAGGCCAGACTGCCTATGCCCCAGTCCTTTACAGTTGGCAGACCAACTTTTGACCCCTCCATGGAAGCCCTTAGCAGGGACATGGAACAGGGTGGATCTTCCAGAGCCCAGAGGAGCCCATTGGGTACCAGATCCGCAAAAGCGGGTTGTTCAACTCCAAACCAACAGCCATATGTTGTGGTTGTCCCAAGTGGATGGCTCCTAGCAGAAAACCAGACACTTTATAAACAACTAGCATAGTCCCAAGAAAAGAAGTCCATGCTCCAGGATCAGGTTGGGCCACTGCCCTCTAAATAGGGTCCGATGGTAATACTACCCAAATGTTTTGATGGGAGCTGCCAGAAGTTCAGGGGGTTCCTGAATCAACACATCTCCTTTTCCTGTTCTGCCTTTAATGTATCCCATTGACCACGCCAGTGTGGGACTAGTGATCAGTTTGCTAACCATCATCATCGGCGATCCCTCAATTCGAGGATGATCTCTACCCCAGATTTACTTATTGGTCCTGAGATGACTCAGGAGTCCGATCCTGCAATCACAGATCCACCCGCAGTAGGTACAGACATTTCCTGATGGGTTAGCTGCCTGCTGAGAGAAAATTCTTTCTTTTTCCTTTCTGCTCTCTCTCTTTTCAGCTTTGAGGCCAAGGCACTTCTTCTCATAGAATCCTAGAATGTTGGGGTTGGAAGGACCTCAGGAGGTCATCTAGTTCAACCCCCTGCTCAAGGCAGGACCAACGCCAACTAAATCATCCCATCCAGGGCTTTGTCAAGCTGGGCCTTAAAAACCTTTAAGGAAGAAGATTCCACCACCTTCCTAGGTAACCCATTCTAGTGCTTCACCACCCTCCTAGTGAAATAATGTTTCCTAATATCCAACCTAGACCTCCCCACTGCAACTTGAGCTGTTGCTTCTTGTTCTGTCATCTGCCACCACTGAGAACAGCCTAGCTCCATCCTCTTTGGAACACCCCTTCAGATATTGAAGGCTGCTATCAAATCCCTCCTCACTCTTCTCTTCTGCAGTCGAAATAACCCCATTTCCCTCAGCCTCTCCTCGTAAGTCTTGTGCCCCAGCCACATCCCTTCTGTAGTGGGGGACCAAAACTGGATGCAATACTCCAGTGTTGAATAGAGGGGAATGATCACTTCCCTCTATCTGCTGGCAATGCTTCTACTAATACAGACCAATATGCCATTGGCCTTCTTGGCAACAAGGGCACACTGCTGACTCATATCCAGTTTCTCATCCACTGTAATCCCCAGGTCCTTTTCTGCAGAACTGCTGCTTAGCCAGTCGGTCCCCAGCCTGTAATGGGATTCTTCCTTCTTAAATGCATGACTCTGCATTTGTCCTTGTGGAACCTCATCAGATTTCTTTTGGCCCAATCCTCCAATTTGTCTAGGTCACTCTGGACCCTATCCCTACCCTCCAACGTATCTACTCAACGTATCTCCCAATTTAGTGTCATCTGCGAACTTGCTGAGGGTGCAATTTAATCCCATAATCCAGATCATTAAAAAAGATGTTGAACAAATCCGGTCCCAGGATTGACCCCTGGGGCACTCTGCTTGATACCGGCTGACAACTAGACATTGAACCATTGATCACTACCTGCTGAGCCCAACTATCTACCAGCTTTCTATCCACCTTGTAGTCCATTCATCCAATCCATACTTTTTTAACTTGCTGGCAAGAATACTGTGGGAGACCATATCAAAAGCTTTGCTAGAGCCAAGATATATCACATCCACCGCATATGTAATCTGATCTGCTTCTCAGGGTGATCAGTAGCCTAGGAGGTGATGGGACAGCTTGAGCAAAGGAACGCTAGAACCAAAATGCAAAACTGGTTAGAACTGGTCTTAACCAGATCTCGATCACTCCCTGGTGCCCTCTATTTCCTGGTTAGGTCAATCAGAGGCCAAACAAATCGAGCCTAGCAACTACATCACATAAGAATTATTTATAATATAGTAGCTATTTGACTTATGTAATGACCTATTCCTTTGGAGTGCACTACAAAACAAGGAAACATAATTAACTATGCACCACCTGGGAAGGTTTGAGCCAATGAACAGGTGCGGGGAAGGTGGGGTGAGGAACAGAACCCAGGAAGTTTTGGGGCTTCCTGAGAAGCAGCAGTGCTGAGCTGGGGCAGAGACATCAGAGGTGCAGAGTTGGAACTAAAGCTGTTTGGAGGAGAGCCAGCTGCAAAAGAGGAGTCTTACTGGAGCACGGGCTTGGAGCTGAAAGCACAGCTGAGGCCACTCAGCAGGACTCACCATTCTGAGTTCATACTGCTCGCCAGCAAGAGTGCACAGACAGGTTGGACTGACTCCAAGGTCTGTGGAGGGGTGCGTTGGCATGGGGTAGGGAGTCTGTGTGTCTAGCCAGATGTGGGGATGCTGCTAGGGGTGGCTCAAGCTTTTTTGCCGCCCCAAGCACGGCAGTCAGGCTGTCTTTGGCGGCGCGCCTGCGGGAGGTCTGCCGGTCCCGCGGATTCGGCGTACCCGCTGCCGAATTGCCACCGAATCCATTGGACTGGCGGACCTCCCTCAGGCAAGCTGCCGAAGGCTGCCTGACTGCTGCCTTCGCAGGGACCATCAGGGTGCCCCCTGCGGCTTGCCGCCCCAGGCATGTGCTTGGAGCGCTGCTGCCTGGAGCCGGCGCTGGATGCTGCACACTGCATCCTGTAGCAGGGGCAAGAGAGTCTGTGTAAGATTCTGACTTGGGGGTATTCCTGACTTTGCCTGGGTTAGATAAAAGTGGTCTTTTATTAAATGTGGTGCCTTCTAGGAGGGGGAGTTGATATTTGTGCAGAGGTGCGCAGCTGGGACCTGAGATCCCGTCCCTAGCCCTGGGGTTCCCCTACCTGACTGAGCTATGACAATTTATCAGCTGAAGATCCCACAGTGTGTTTTTTTCCCCTCTGTGTCCCCTCCTGCTTTTTTTTTTTTTCTCTTTCAGTTTCTTCTAAGTGGAATGCAAAGCCAACAACATTCGGATCCAACCTTTCAAACCTCCCATGTTCAACTAGATTCAAAATGAGGCAAACTGAGTTTCTGCATTTCTGATTTTAACAACACCAACCCAATGAAAGTAGATGGATTTGCAGTGTCAGATACACAAGTTTCTCTACAGTAATACCACTATGAATAGGCATAAAAACAAATTTCTGCAATGCATGTGTATTCACTCCTCTGCAACTAATGATCATTTTGTTTTGAAAGTCAGGGTGGTGACTGCTGCAGTAATAATTCACATTACAAGCTATGGCTTTGCCCAACATTAGAAGAAATCTAAAGAGAACAGAACCCCTTTGGTTGTTAAAATAAGAGAAATAATTGAAGTAGCTGCTTTTTACCCCTAGCTGAATTCACTAGAAAATAGATGTATTTTCAGGGGCAGTTGTAGCCTCCTGATTCAATGGGTGCCCTACACTAAACTTCCAAGGAGGGCAGTGACCACCCACGGCAGCACCCTTTGCCCTGGCACTACAACCCTAATCCCAGCCCAGTATGGAGCGGAGGCCCTGGGGGCGTGGGGTGGGCTCACTCTCCAGCTCTACAGTCAACCTGAAGCAGCAGCTCCTGTCTGTAGGCTGTGCCTGGCTCCAAAGTCCAGGCATGATGACCTGGCACATGGGGTTGTGCACCACTCAGGTTTGGCCCAGCCATCGCTTTGTCATGAGAAGAGCTGCCACTGTGGGGTGAGTGTGGAGCGGCCACTCTCTCCAACCCCTACTCTGCCCCCCCTCCATCCATTTGGGTGGGAGAAGTGTATGTTTGCCTGATTTTGCTGTCTTGGTTTCATGATTTCTGTGGGTGCAGTTGAACCCATGAATCCACACTAAAGCCACTCCTGTGTGTTTGGTTGTTGCTAATAAAATTGACCAAGATTTTCAAACGTGACTAGAGATTTTGGATGTCTAGCATCAGATTTCTTAAAGAGGACTGGTCTTCAGAGAGTGGATGCTTAGCCTTTTCTGAAAATCAGGCCCCTTTAAGGTGTCTGAAATAGGATAGTCAAAAATTAAGGCATCCCAAATTACCCTTCACTTTCAAAAATCTCAGCCATTATTTTAGGTTACATTTTTCAAAAGTGCCTATGTGACTTAGGCTCCTAAGTCTTATTGACTTTCCTTTGGTTGTTAGACTCCTAAGTCATGTAGGTACTTTTGAAAATGTTACTCCTAATCTGTTCACCAAAAGTAGGTATGGTCCTTTTCAAAACAAATAATGAGCCTATGGCCCATTGAGGGATGGCAGTTGCCTCAATGAGTGCCTTAGGCTCATAGCAGGGAGAGCCACCGCCCCGCATAAGTCTAAAGCCCAGATGAGCCCCTGGAAAGTCTAAGTTTTGGAATCTGGGGGAGGCCTCCTGTGAACTCCTAAGACTTGCTGATGGGGCTGAGGAGCATTCTAGGGCCTAACTGGAAGGTTTTCTGCTCCTGCAGCTCTCATAAGGTCCACCAGGAGGGAGAATCCCACCCTGCACTGAAGCCTCCTATTTCCCCCCAGGCCTCCTTGTCCTCTAATTTTCTAGGGTCTGCAAGAAAATGCCATATCTTCCTATAGATATAAGAAGGCCCACAGGGAAGGGGGACTGGACGAGAATAAGAAATATAGAAGTGACGAGGTCAGGGGCCATTCCTTTCTTCCTGTGGCCCTCTTAAAGTCTGCAAGAGGGAAGAAATGAGCCTTCTGAAGTTCACTGTTTCCCTCAACAACTCTGGTGAACATAAAGGGACTCATCACCTTCCTGTGGGCTTTTTGACTGGGGGGAAAGAACCCTTAATTTACCTGGTGACAGACCTCCTTAAAATAGGGATTGCATCCTCCAGGGCTTTTTCCCTACATGGTGGCAAAAAAATGAATTCTGCAATTGTATTACTTGCTACAGCCCCTGACCCACAGAGTGTACAATCAGAAAAGGAAAAAGACAGATGAAGCACAGGGGAAAGGGAGGTAATAAACAAATGCCATGATCTGGGCCTTTGAAAGAGCAAGAAAAGAGGATTTCAGTAGAAAAGAATTCTATGGTTTGTGCTATGCAAGAGGTCAGATAAGATGGTCATAATGGTCCCTTCTGGTCTTAACATTTCTGAATATTTATGAATCTCTTAAAATTAACAACAGCCACTTTCATTTTATATCTCTTTAATAGATATCTCATGATTCCTGATGCTGTGTATACTATGGAGGTATTTGAGGAACAGAATGAGAATGTGCAGGAATACCAGTCTGTAGTTCCATAGGAAACCCTTTTCTAGGTGAATAGTGGAGAAAAGTTCCCAGATACATGAACTTCTTTTTAAAAGCTCTAGAACAATCGTTTGTCAAACTAAATGCACTGAGGCATGGCTAAAGCAAATCAGTTTTCCAACCATTTTTCATAATCAGATTAAAAAAATCTTTAGGTTAATAGGTCAGTAATCTGTCTATGCTATAATACTGGTTACTAATTAAATCATTCAGAGACTCAGAAATACAGATAAAGCAAGCATGGATTAAACTGGTTTGGTGGGATTAGTCTCTTTAGGAAATTCCAAATTGAATTTTTACAGATTAAATACTTCAAATGAACATGGAGACCATCTGTTGTTGATGGCGAAACACCATTTTAATGAGGAGTCCTGTACAATGAACACTATATACACCATGTGCATCTCTGATGTTGATCTCTCTGTATATATTAAGAGAAAAAAATGTGTTTAGTACATGTTGGTGCAGTTCTTACTGTTGATAGATATTACCAGATGATGGCTGTGTGCTGTCCCAGCTCTGTGCAGATAGTTGGCACAGCAGACCTCCATTGAACTGCCCAATAACCACAACTCAGTTTTAGCAAAGACATTTGGTTAGGTTTATTGTCAATGAAGCACAGTCCTAATGTCCTGGCTCAATAGTTACTCGCAGAGGTGGATTTACCATGAAACAAACTGTGCAGTGGCACAGGGCTCCCAATGATAGGGTGCCTCCACAAAATGCAGGACAAATCTCATCTGACAATGTGCCCCAGAGTTCCGGCCGGCAGCGCAGCAGGACTCAGACTGGCAGGCAGGGCCGGTGCAAGCATATTTTGCGCCTTAGGCGAAACTACCATCTTGCGCCCTCCCCCCCAAAATCACATACATTATAGACAATACACAGTCACAGAGTAACATGTTATAATTTAGAATTTATGTTTCTGCACTTTAAGTTTAGCAAATTTAGAAACAAGTTCCTCCAAGTCAATGCTGTGAGCAATGTCATGTTCTAGTGACAAGGTAGATAGTCCAACAAGTCTTTATTGCAACATTGATGTTCGCATGTATGTTTTTATCAATTTGAGCTTCAAGAAGCTTCGCTCACCACTGGCCACAGAAAATGGGAGAGTCAAGAGGATGCGAAGAGCAATAACTGTGTTAGAGACACTATCTGTCAGCTGGGGGTCAGGGCTGTGGAGAGGATGGGGTCAGGGGGTTTCCAGCTCAGAGGGACTGGGCTCGGAGCTGGGGGTCAGGGCTGGGGGGGGATTGGGTCAGGGGGGTGCCTGGGGACACTGGGGCAGCTCAGCTCTGCAGGCTGCTGTTCTCTCCAGCCATCCAGGCACAAGGGGAGCAGCAGCAGGGACCAGCTAAGGACCAAGGGGGCAGGAGCACAGGCACCTGAGGCCAAGCTGTGGGGAAGCATTTGCTTACCTTGCCCAACGCATGAGCATTGGGGTCCTCTTTCTTCCTCCACTCCACCAGACCACGGCTGAGGCTCTTTTTTTCTCCATGCCCCTCGCTGGGGCTGACGTGGAGGCTGAGCCAGGGGGCAGCCCCCGCTTTCCTCAAGAAACCCAGGTATCGCGCTGCCCTAGCAGGGCTCCTGCCACGTGCCCTAAGCAGAGCTGCGCAGCTCTGCCCAGCCGCCGGCGCTCCCGCCGGCAACGAGAAAAATGGCACAGGCTGGAGCCCTGCTCTGGGAGGGAGAGGGATTCTGATCCTCTGCCTGCAGCCCAGGTATTCCCCTGGGTCAGCGCGCCGCAGGCAGCTCGAACCTCTGGGCTGCCGCAGCGGCGGCCTGATCCAGGGAGGACCCTGGGCTGCCGGCTGCCGCGGCGGCGTGCTGACCCACGGGGCCCCCTGGGCTGCCGGTGGCTGCTGCTGCGCGCTGACCCAGGGGACCCCCTGGGCTGCCTGCTGCCCCGGCGGCACCCTGACCCGGGGGGGCCCTGGGCTGCTGGCTGCCGTGGTGGCGCGCTGACCCAGGGGACCCCCTGGGCTGCCAGCTACCCCGGCGGCGCCCTGACCCAGGGGACGCCATGGGCTGCCGGCGGCCGCTCAGACTACCTCTCTGTCCCAGCAGCAGTGGCTGCTCAACCATTTAAAAAAAAATTTGGGGGTGCCGCTTTTTGGCGCCCCCAAATCTTGGTGCCCTAGGCAACCGCCTAGTCCACCTAAATGGTTGCACCGGCCCGGCTGGCAGGCTGCTTGCATTCTGTGGCTGGTGGGCCCCCGTTGCTGCTCCTAGAAGTGGCCGGCTACTGGCATGTCTCTACATGCACCTGGCAGGGGGGAGACGGATCTATGTGCTGCCCCCGCCTCAGGCAGCACACAGAGACCTGCTGCCCCCTACCCCACAAGGGGCATGCAGAGACGTGCCGGCAGCAGTGCAGCAGGGCTAAGGTGGCTCTCTGACCGCACTGCCTCCCTCCACGCCCTGCCGCTCCTAGAAGCAGTCGGCATGTCCCTGTGGCCCCTTGGTGGGGAGTGTGTCTCTGTGCGTTGCCCTCACCCTGAGGGCCGACTGCGCAGCTCCCATTGGGAATTGTGGCCAATGGGTGCTGCGGGGGTGGAGCCTGTGGGCAGTGGTGCACAGAGACCTCCTGGCTCCTCCTCACCTCGGATCCATTGCCAGAGAGGTGTGCCAGTTGCTTTGGGAGCCACGCCACCCAAGGCTAGCGCCGCCCCCCTGACCCCTCCTGCATCCCAGCCCCCTGCCTCAGTCCAGAGCCCGCACCCAGCACCCAAACTCCCTCCCAGAGCCTGACCCCTGCACCCCAACCCTCTGCCCCAATCAAAGTACCTCACTTTATTTTCGTTTACTTCCTATTACTTATAGGATGAGGATGAAGGAAAAAAAGAATGAAAAATGGGGGGGGGAAGGGGTAGTGCGGTCGGGGAAATAAGATAATGTTCTTTTTCTTGGCTGGGTCTCAAGGGTGGGGGAGCCCTGAAAATGAAGGTGTGCACAGGGCTCCACTAACTCTAAATCTGCCACTGGTTATAGGTATACTCACACATGTATGCCTGTTGCAATAGACTAACTCAGGTAATAGCGGGACTTTCCATTATCCCCTAGGCCAGCCAAAGACACTCCCTCCGAGATATCTTTTTATACACCAATACAAACAAGTTGCATATTGCCCCTCTGACACATCTGAGTGCCACCCATTGCCCTGTATCTGTTGGTTTGATCAAAACGTGTCTTTCTATCATGCTGTCATCCTGACCTTATCTTTAAGTGGGTCAGTATGTTCCTGTTATCTCTGGGGAATGTGCTGGTATCAGGGTGTTCTGGTACCATCCTTCTGGAAGATGTCTGTGTGTGTATTCTTGTTCCTAGGACTACTTCGGAATATGTGTTCCGCCCTGTTCTCGTCACAACTTAACTTAGCGTTATAGCAGCAAAGCTTTGACCACTACTTTAATTCAGGTCTCATAGCAGGCCCCTAATCCAAGGCTTTATATCTCAGGCTCTCTTTCTAGTACACTTAATATAATACAGTACGTCCTAATCTTTTTTTACATGAGTTCTATGGCAGACAAACCATTTCTCCTTTGCTCCTGCACATGTTATCAATCTAAGATATTAATTAATATTAGGGCAAGTCTAGGTAATGTAAACTACTGTCTGTGCTGATGGTGAGTTGGATCCCTGTTACACAAGGGGTAGGAGACTACTGGAGGTATTGGGAGTGATTCAGGCATAACACTTCAAGGATGCCACCAGAGTGGACCCTACTACACTGAAGCTCGCCATTTTCACTGTGCTGGCTCAGGGGCCTGAGGTGTGGGAGGGGGTGAAGGCTCCAATGGGGCCAGAAATGAGGAGTTCAGAATGAGGGAGGGGGTTGGGATCTGGGAGAGAGGGGGAGGCGTGGGATCCGGCTGGGGATGCGGGCTCTGATGTGGGGCTAGGGATGAGGGATTTGGGGTGTGGGAGTGGGATCAGGGCTGTGGCAGGGGGTTGGGGCGCAAAGGGGGAGTGAGGGCTCCAACTGGGGTGGGGCTGGTGATGAGGGGTTTGGGATGCAGGAGGGTGCCCTGGGCTGGGATTGAGGGGTTCAGAGGGCAGGAGGGGGATCAGGGCTAGGGCAGGGGCCCAGGAGGGGGTCAGGAGTGCAGGCTCTGAGTGGCACTTACCTCAAGCAGCTCCTAGAAGCAATGGCATGTCCCCCCTCTGGCTCCTATGTGGAGGCAGAGCCAGGCTGCTCTGCGCGCTGCCCTGTCCATTGGCACCACCCCCACAGCTCCCATTGACTGTGGTTCCCGGCCAAAAGGATCTGTGGATTCAGTGCTTGGGGCAGGTGCAGTATGCGGAGCCCCCTGGCTGCCCCTACATGTAGGAACCAGAGGGGAAACATGCCAGCTGCTTTCCAGGAGCCTAGCAGGGAGCCTGCCAGCCCCGCTGTGTGGTGCCACCAACTGGACAGTCAAGAGCCCACTCAGCAGTGCTGACCAGAGCTGCCAGGATCCCTTTTTGACTGGGTGTTCTGGTTAAAAACCTAGGTCCTCTTCCTGCGCTTTCCTTTCTCAGTCATTGGACTCTGTCCCTTCCTTCGAGCAGGCATGTCTGCAATCCTCCCCCCAAACCAACAGGGCCCCTGTTGTACTAGTGACTCTCCTCTCTTCCTCTGCATTGCCAAGCAGACTCTGAGTCTGCCCTTGGCTCCCCCTCGCTACCAGGGAGAGTGTACCTCTTCTAGAGCTACCAGCACACAGAGTCCCAGGAATCTAGGTAATCACCTTGGGGGTTACACACAGAGAGAGCATAACCATGGCTCTGCCTTCTCCTTTCCCCTTTGGGGAGGCTAGTCCCGTGGTTGGCACTAGTCTTTCACACTCCCTGTGCTGAAGGACTTCAAAGTACTTGGATTGTACAGGCTGTCTCCTCCTGCAGACCAAGAGAGAAACCCTTCTGCTACAAGCCTGTTGGCCTCTCCAGATGCCACCTTCCAATCTCCTAAACATCTGTAGAAAAGGAACCACTTCCCTATAGTCCTAGGGAGGTCTGCAGGGAAGAGAGATTGGGTGAGAACATGAAGTTTGGGAGAAGAGGTCAGGTGCATTACTTCTTTATGCATTCATGAAGGGTTAGTCACCACCTATCCTTTATGCTGTATCCAGTGTGTCTTCTACAATACAATCTCATTCACTTAAACATTCACTCTCTCTGATTTACCTTGTTTCTGAAAGATGGCTTCATTGGGCCTGATCTACTCCCAGTTACATTGATGTGATCCATGAGTGCTGAGCATTTTGACAATGAGGCCATTTATTTAAGTGCCTAAATGTGAATGTAGGTGCCTAGTTTCAGGCATCTAAGTAGACTAGTATCAGAGAGGTAGCCATGTTAGTCAGGATCTGTAAAAAGCAACAAAGAGTCCTATGGCACCTTATAGACTAACAGACGTATTGGAGCATAAGCTTTCATGGGTGAATACCCACTTCGTCAGATGCATGTAGTGGAAATTTCCAGAGGCTGGTATAAATATGTAGGCAAGAATCAGTCTAGAGATAATGAGGTTAGTTCAATCAGGGAGGATGAGGCCCTCTTCTAGCAGTTGAGGTGTGAACACCAAGGGAGGAGAAATTGCTTTTGTAGTTGGCTAGCCATTCACAGTCTTTGTTTAATCCTGATCTGATGGTGTCAAATTTGCAAATGAACTGAAGCTCAGCAATTTCTCTTTGAAGGTTTTTTTGCTGCAGGATGGCTAGCTTTAAATCTGCTATTGTATGTCCAGGGAGATTGAAGTGTTCTCCTACAGGTTTTTGTATATTGCCATTCCTAATATCTGACTTGTGTCCATTTATCCTTTTATGTAGGGACTGTCCAGTTTGGCCGATGTACATAGCAGAGGGAAATTGTGGCACATGATGGCATATATTACATGGGTGGATGTGCAGGTGAATGAACCGGTGATGATGTGGCTGATCTGGTTAGGTTCTGTGATGCTGTTGCTGGTGTAGATATGTGGGCAGAGTTGGCATCGAGGTTTGTTGCATGGATTGGTTCCTGAGTTAGAGTTACTATGGTGCGGTGTGTGGTTGCTGGCGAGAATATGCTTAAGGTTTGTGGGTTGTCTGTGGGCGAGGACTGGTCTGCCTCCCAAGGCCTGTGAAAGCGAGGGATCGTTGTCCAGGATGGGTTGTATATCACTGATGATGCACTGGAGAGGTTTTAGCTGAGAACTGTAGGTCATGGCCAGTGGAGTTCTGTTGGTTCCTTTCTTGGGCTTGTCTCTCAGCAGGAGGCTTCTGGGTACACGTCTGGCTCTGTTGATCTGTTTCCTTATTTCCTCATGTTGGTATCATAGTTTTGAGAATGCTTGGTGAAGATCTTGTAGGAGTTGGTCTCTGTCTGAGGGGTTGGGGCAAGTGCGGTTGTACCTCAGTGCTTGGCTGTAGACGATGGATCATGTGGTGTGTCCGGGATGGAAGCTGGAGGCATGAAGGTAGGCATAGCAGTTGGTGGGTTTTCGGTATAGGCAGTGGTGAGCTGGAGCCGGTTCCCACTGGTTTGTGGGAACCAGTTGATAAATTTAGAAGCCCTTTTAGAACCGGTTGTCCCACGAGGGACAACTGGTTCGAAAAGGGCTTTTAAATTTAATAAAAGCCCCAGCGGCTCCCTGCCCTTCCCCAGCCCCAGCTCACCTCACTCCGCCTCTGCCTCCTCCTCTGAACAGTCCCGAGGCTTCTCCTCCCGCTCCCCAGCTTCCCGCAAATCAGCTGTTCATGCGGGAAGCCTGGGAGAGCTGAGAAGGAAGCAGCGGCTTCCTGCAGGTGAGCTGGGACAGGGAGGCGAGGGTGCGAGGAGGGCTCCAGGCGCTGCATGGCTCCAGCCTGGCCCCCAACCCCATCCCTGGGCAGTGTGGCTCTGGCCCAGTCCCAATCGCGGCCAGCTGGGCTGCGCAGCTCCAGCCCGGTCCCTGGGCCCGGCCAGCTGGGAGCCCTGACTCCGACCCCAGCCGAGCGCCCCGGCTCCGGTCCCAACACTGGCCGAGCAGCCCAGCCCGGCCCTGGCCTGGCCCCCATCTCCTGACAGTGTGGTAAGGGGGCAGGGAGCATGGAGGGGGTGTTGGATAGAGGGCCGGGGAGATGGAGGGGTGGATTAGTGTTGAGGTGGGCAAAGGGCAGGGAACAGGGGGATTGAATGAGGGCCAGGGTCCCGGGGGGCAGTCAGGAAGGAGCAGGGGTTGGATGGGGTGGCAGGGGGCAGTCACGGGACATGGAAGGGGGGTGGATGGGACAGCAGTCCGGGGGGGGGCTGTCAAAGAACATGGGGGGTTGGATGGGGCAGGAGTCTTGGGGGGGGCATGACCCCCTCATGGGGTGAGGAGGAGGGAACCGGTTGTTAATATTTTGGCAGCTCATCACTGGGTATCGGGTGATGTTAACATGACCGTCACTTATTTGTAGACTAGGTACTTTGTACCTGTGATTTTGAAAACTCTCTATGTAAATTACCAGAATGTATAGCTTTCTATACCTCTTTTAAGGTTCCCTGTATAGATTTTAATCAGCTCCCAAATGTTTTGTTTGACCTTTGTGTGTCAGATGACATATAAACATAGTTGGATTTTACTGGTTTACAATTGTGCTTTTGTAATTTAACACACCCATTACTAAGTTGTTGTAATTTATACTGGGAATCTCTCAGTTGAGAGAAAAGTAAGAATTATACAGGGGTTCTGAATAGCATTTGCTACAATCGTCTCTCTTTCAAATGTGAGGAGGAAAAGAATGTGCTACTAAATTGAAACAATGGAGGATTAAGACATTTAGTTGCTGCTTTTAACGCGTGGAGATTAATATACTTCATTAATTGGAAGCAAGTTAATGCATTTCTTCAGGCTAAATGACACTTCATTTTTCAGGGAAACTATTCCAGAAACCGAATACTTCGTGACAGTTTGTTACAATCAAAGAGCCATATAATTTAGTGCAAAACCAAAATCTACAGCAAATACACCCTATAAAAGCTATAAATAATTAATCAAAATCCTAATGCTCTTAAAGTGCTTCAACTTGTTTGTGGAGGTGTTCAAAAGACAGCAGAATGGAGTGGAGTCATTCCAGTTTGCACTGTTTTTCTATTCTATACAGCATTAAGCATCTTGACTAACATCTGTCACTTGGTTTATTTTCTGTCATCAGGGGAGAATTATTTGTGCAGAGAAGTGTTTTGTTTTCATAGGGTTGTTTTTAAAGAATGTATATGCTGCTACATGTTGATGTTAGAGAAGGCAGGTAGCAGAAATGTGTCTCGTACTTGGAGCAGTAGGTGCTGAGGTTTGTTATGGTCCTTGATTCCTGTAGAGTTCCTTGCACAGCCTTGGACTGGCCCCCAAGAAGGCTTTGTCTACTGTCCAGATAAGCTTTTATCCTTACAGAAGAAAGTTTCATTTACTTCTGGGGGAATTCTGAGCCAAAAAAAATAAAAATTCTGCCTACAATATTTTAAAATTCTTTAAAATTTGGCAAATTTTATTTGTCAATAAATAAATGAGCGTCAGGCTGCTCCTGACCCTGACACAGCACAAGGACTGGGCCTGCCCCACAAACATCCAACAGCCCTGTCCCTCTGCACCACGTGCACTAGGTAGGGCAGACAGGCTCAGCCCAGCAAGATCCAAGTGTAGATGAGCTTAGTGTGGGGGGATCCTGGTGTGGGGTAAGAGGGTTCTGTGGGGGGCAATCTGGGCAGATGGCTCAGTAGAGGGTCCAGGTGTGTATGGGATCTGGATGCATAGGGGCTCATTGTGGGGTTCTGATTGCAGGGGCAATGGGACTCAGGGGGGCCTGGATGTGGGGGTCTGGGGCTCAGCGGGGGGGTATAGGTGTGCAGGGCTCATCAGGCTGGTCTCGGTGCTGGGGATCTGGGGCACAGTGGGGTGGGGGTCTGGGAGCAGCTGATTGGGGCTCAATGGGGTGGAGGTATGGGTGCAGGGGGGCTCATTGGGGTGGTCCAGGTGCCGGGGGGGCT
Source organism: Gopherus flavomarginatus (assembly GCF_025201925.1). Lineage (NCBI taxonomy): Eukaryota > Metazoa > Chordata > Testudines > Testudinidae > Gopherus > Gopherus flavomarginatus. The sequence continues at coordinate 329,330,588 of NC_066617.1, forward strand.
CATCAGGGTGAGGGTTTGATAGCCTGCTCAATGGGGAAGCCCCAGCTGCTGCTGCTGCCGCTGCCAAGGGGATGCAACATGCTGGGCTCTGCTTCTCCCCCTCCCCCAATTCCCCTATTCCCTTCTTTTCCCCTACCTCCCCTTCTCCACTGTCTCCGGACACATTCCCTCCCCTTGCCTCTTCCCACTGTCCTCTGCCCCTATCCTCCTCCCCTCACTTCCAAATCCCCTCAAGTGGCATGTGATCCCATGTGCCCCTCCCCACACCTCATCTCTGTTTTTTAGAGGGCAATACTCCTCAAAACTATGCCTACGAGCATCCTCAGCTCCATGCCCCTCTGCACAGCTTTCCTTTTCTTCCTCATTATTTTATGCAAGGAAGCAAATAAATGTGCAGGGGGCATGAATTCTGCATATGTGCAATGGCTCAGAATTCCCCCAGGAGAATTCCATTGTACCAGAGGAGTGGGGTTCTTGACCACCAATCCTCATGCACAAGGTTTTGATGATCTTTTAGGTATCCCGGGCCCAGGTCATTAAGCATGTTGAAGATAAAGACTGAGACCTGGAACTTGACTCCTTCATTCTTAATTACATTCCTGTACCAGTGTAAAGGCATCCAAAATGGACATAATTTACACTGCCAGAGAAGTGTAAAGAGGCCTTTGAGTAAATAAGAATCAAGCTCATTGACTTCAATGGACATTGGCTTTTGCGAGAGCAGAATCTGGGCCAGTGTATTTAGGTTCCACAGGTATCCAGTAATTAACCAACCAAAGAAGTAATATATTTAACAGCATCCTATAGCTGGATTTAAAATCTGCTCAGTATTGTCATAGTAAACTGCATGCCACCAAGACCGAGGGGCAGCTGACAGAGTACAGATTTAAACTGATACTCAGTAAATTTATTTAAAACTTGATTTGAATTATTGAGATTCAAATGTTGTTCTGGAATTACATGCACTCTCCATATAAGCAGGGTCTGAAGGAATTCTCCCCTGACAGCTAGTGATGAGTTGGGGAGGGGAAAAGGCTTCAGGACCAGACTGTATTTACATGCATACCCACTCTGCCTAGGTATCCAGCAGACAGAGCTGTGTTGCCAAAGTGACTAATTTTTCTTGGTGTTGGGTTACAAATCACTGTTGAATGCAGGGGTAATGAAATGTTATTATCCTTATTGTACAAGTAAAGGGTAGCAGAACTGTGCTTAGCCTGTCCTGATTGAGGGGGTTACCCTCAACTGCACTGAACTTGCTAAGCAGGTGCTCAGATGCCAGACCCTCATGAAAGGCAAGAGTGGGTGGGAATAGTGTTCCTGCTTAGGCTCTGCTTAAGAGTCCTAGGCATGGTTTAACCTTCCCTTCTCTGCTGTTCAGAGATAGAGCTAATTAAGGCTCCATTTTTGTTTTACTAAGTGATCACTAGAGTTGAAATCATCTGTTGTGGGACAGCATTTCTGCCCAGCCTGCCTCAGCAATAAGGTTCCCCAACTGAGAACTGAAAATCACTGAGAGCTGGGTGGATCCTCAAGAGATCAACCCTGAGGTCATTGTAGAGAAGCAGAAGGTGATGGTGTGCAGTGGTGATGGTCGGGAGGGCAGCAAGCAGAGTGGCTGATGCCAGGGTCAGTGCCTGGATGGTGGAGCGAGAAAGATGCACCTATGAACTCTGGGTCTTCACTAACCAAGGCCAACCACTGTGAATGGTGCGGTGGAGGGACAAGGGAGAGACACATTAAAGGAATTTTTGGTTGTTGGACTCAAAAGCTTGAGGCAAAAGACACTGCCCAACATACTCTGGGGTGAGTGTTTTGCTTGTGGTTTTATGTTTATGAATCCTGCTTGTGGCATTTTCCCAAATTCTTGCCTTGTTACTTCCCTCCTTCTATTAAAAATTTCCTTTTTACACTCAGACTCTGTGCTTGTGAGAGGGGAAGTATTGCCCTCAAGTCTGGTACTGAACATAAGCCACCCAGACCAGAGAATCTATCCTAAAGAGTGTCATAAAGAGGTGAAGATTGTTATTAACAGGAGAAACATTACCCAGTTGCACAGGCCTGGAGCCAAGAACTGAGCCAACTTAACTAATTCTCCCTCTGAGACAGACTCTCCTCTGTATGATCTTGGGGAGGACATGTAACCTATCAGCCTCAATTTCTGGGGTATAAGGTCAATAATAAATATCTGTTTTTCCCGAGGTGCTATGAGGATTAATTTGTTAATATTTGCTGTGAAGCTGAAAAGTGATAAATATAACTTTATTATTTAGCTTGGAGCTAGAGTACTTAACCTGTTCATCCTGATGTTAGAAAGAGACTATTTGTGTTAATAAGAGCTCATTATAATTCATTCTATCGCTCAGAAGCAGAGTTAAAAACATAAATTTGCTAAAGCAAATGGCTGCATCTGTGTAGATTTTACATGACAATCCAGCACACAGCAGGGTGCTTCCATCTCCTGCCTAGTATACAGTATGACACAAGGGTGATGTGCTTCTTTGGTCTTCATTGCCAGGCGCCAGTTATGCTTCTCTTACAGTAATGCTCTAGGCTCATTTCCAGAATGGCCTTGGCAAATGACTGCAGAGAAAATTACTGATCCCCTGTCCTTTGAGCTAAAAAATGTGAGTGTCTGTTGCCAACTGTCAGGGGAGTAAAAGGATGGGGGTGGGGGAACCACCTTTGATGACAGGATGTAGAAAAACCTTTAAAACTCCTGGGGGCGGGGAAAGAAGTCAGATTCCATTCCGATCCAGATTTAGAGGGTCAGAATTGTCTCTGAGACACAGAAGTCACCAGAATAGCCTAAAGCTTAAGGCAAAATGGGTGTGTGTGGGTGTGTGTGTGTGGTACTCTCATTCTGCAGGCAAGGCGGGATTGTGTGTGTACTGTGTATGAGCCAAACATTGTGGATGGAACGTGGGCACCTGTCATGGATTGTTACACCTGGATACTACATTCAGTCAGAGACCAAAAAAGGTTCCTTTGTATTGTCAGCACAATATTTGAGTTTTTATTATTATTTTGTTGTTCTTATAGTGTCATTTACAGACAAATTAAAGAAGACCATTTATATCCCAATACAAACTGGCTTTGATATGGTGTTCTTCCTTTTTCTTTATGCTTAATTGGGCTAACAGGGAAAGACGACAGCTGTGATAGTGGGAATGATAAATGTCTTTGCCTGTCCTGGTTTTGACAGCAATCAGCCTGACAAAGGATTACCAACTGATCTGAGATCAGTGTGAGCGCTGGATGCAGCTTGGTCACCACTCCTGCGTTCTAATGTGCTATAGAAACAGTTGTCCTATAAAAAATGTGGAAAATTTTTTTTTATTTGAAGGGGGAGAATCCCTCTTCAGAGATGGGGGGAAGAGACAAAAATGTGGAAGGGAGAGGGATCCCTGTCAAACAATGCTTCAGGGCTTCTTTGTGTGTGAGTGTGTGTATGCATGGGGGTGGTAAAAACGGAAAGATTGCTCATGGACATCTGCTGTGGAAAAATGCAGACAATCTAGACAATCTTGTATCACCTGCTATTGTTGCCTATTTACATATTTTTGTAGGGTATTCTGGGTAGAACCTATGACTAAGCCTAGCTACGTAGGGCCATCCCATTTGGTACAGGACAGAGGTGCCATCCTTATATCTTTTGGATCAGTAGAGCACTTGGACTTCAGAGTTTATTGTTTTTGCTGGCTGCAGGGGACACTAAGCAAAAGACAGGAATTTGTGTTAAGAGAGCCCCTCATTCACTGTGGGAAATGATCTTCCCAAGAAGCCACTGGTACCAAGAGAGAGAATGCAAAAACCGGATTTTTGTTAGTTTGCCCAGTCTGGTACCATTGGAGTCAGTGGGAGTTTTGCAGTTGACTTCAATGGAAGCAGGATCTAGCTTTGGTGGATACGAACATCACCATTGTGGCATGCCTGCTCCAAATCACCTAGGAAATGATTGTTCCAAGGTCTATCCTGACCCTGGGTATCCCATTTGCTAATACATAGGGTCTGGTAAATAGAACTCTTAAACACTCTTTACTTGGGCAAAGCTTCTACTGAAGCCAATGGAGTTTTGACTGAGTAAGGAGTGGAAAAGGAGTACAGGATCATGCCCATTGGCCAACCTTTGGTGCTAACCGCTTCCTAATCTGAATTGAAATCAATGAGTGTTTAAGCAAGACTATCAAAAATCAAAGTCGACTGTTTTCATTTTTTTTACGGGGGATAGGGGGAGGCATAAGGTAGTTGTCCTTTGGCTCACATTCAGTTCTAACTGATTTAGCAATCTGCTGTCAGAGCAGCAGCCCTTGTCATAAGAACGGCTGTACTGGGTCAGACCAAAGGTCCATCCAGCCCAGTATCCTGTCTACCGACAGTGACCAATGATAGGTGTCCCAGAGGGAGTGAACCTAACAGGTAATGATCAAGTGATCACTCTCCTGTCATCCATCTCCACCCTCTGACAAACAGAGGCTAGGGACACCATTCCTTACCCATCCTGGCTAATAGCACTGGTCTACAATTTTTGAGAAGTCATCTGCTTCAGAGATAAAATGTGATATTTATTATGTATTTTGATGTGCTGAATTCAAATATGACAATTAAAACAACTGATTGGCTACTGTTTCTAAGATATTTAAGTTTTTACATTTTATGTCCATGTATATTGTGTAGATAGTAGAGTTTTAATCATAAATTGTAAACCTAGGTCTTTTCACCTGTCCTGTTTATGTAACACTTTAAAAATCAGCAAAAGGGTTATATAAATAAAATTTATTATGAAACAAAAGGCAAAAAACTATTATATACATAGTTTAGTCCTATTCAGTGTCTACTCGGCGCTTCTTGGCTTGTCTTTTGTATTCATTAAATGGAGCATCTCTTGTCACTCTCCAGCAATAGTCTGCAAGCATTGATGGGCTCCATTTGCCCTGATAGCCTGCCAGGAGATTCCACTGCTGTAGTCTGGAGCCCAATAGCTCTGCCTTACTCTTGGGTAGTTCCAAATCCCTGACAAGGTCATTCAGTTCACCTTGTGTTATGAGGTGTGGTTCAGAGGAGGAGGATGGGAGAAAATGTGGGTCCTGTGACATTGATGGTTCAGGACCAGAAGTTTCATCCTCTTTCTCTTCCTCATCTGACTCAAGTGAGAATGATTCTGGTGCATCAGGAACCGGCAGTCCTTCTCCGTGGGGTACTGGGCGTATAGCTGGTGGAATGTTTGGATAATGCACAGTCCACTTTTCTTCTTTGACACACCTTTCCCAACTGGAGGCACCATGCAGAAGTAACAATTGCTGGTATGATCTGTTGGCTCTCTCCAAATTATTGGCACTGCAAAAGGCATAGATTTCCTTTTCTTGTTCAACCACTGGCGAAGATTTGTTGCACAAGTCTTGTGGCATGTGTGTGGGGCCCACCTCTTGTCCTGATCTCCAATTTTGCAGCAAAAATAAAGGTGATAGGCTTTCTTAACCATAGTGGTTATACTGCGCTTTTGTGATGCAAAAGTCACTTCACCACAAACATAGCAGAAGTTGTCTGCACTGTTCACACAAGTACGAGGCATCTCTGCTCACTCTGGCTAAACAGAAATGTGTCCCTTTGCAAAATCAAACACTGACAAATAAGAAAGCACGACACTGTATGATTTCTAGAGCTGATATAGGGCAATTTGTTCAACAGAGTGATGCAAGCTTCATTATGATTGCATCATCCATGACTTCTAGGAATAACATGATGCAATTCTTATCATGTATGATGCAATACCAGCTTCAGATTGCATCATTCATTGTTTTGCCTAAAAAGCAAGTACTGTCCAAACCCAGTCATAGATTTATTCATAGATCCAGTCAAAGATGTATTTTAGTCATTTCTGGTTTAAATTGAGATCCCTTCCCTTTATAACTCACTTATCCTCTGCCATTCCCAAGTCAAGGGTCGTATATACTGACCCAATAGCATATCTTGAAAACTAGAGCCAATCAACAATTTTAAGCATCATTTTCGTTCTCAGTGACCCAGAATTAGTAAAGTTGGACTACATTTATTTCAGAAGCATTTTGGCTGTAGAGCAGCGTAGCCATTAATGCACTTAACCTCCATGAATTTATGTAGTTCTCTTTTAAACCCTGTTATAATCCTAACCTTCACAACCTCCTCAGGCAAGGAGTTCCACAGGTTGACTGTGCACTGTGTGAAGAATGTCATTTTATTTGTTTTAAACCTCCTGCCCATTAATTTCATTTGGAGGCCCCTAGTTCTTATATTATGGGTACAAGTAAATAACTTTTCCTTATTCACTTTCTCCACAACACTCATGATTTTATATACTTCAAAGGTAGCCCTTAGAAAAAGTGTGGTATTTTGTGTATACCACTTGCTGCACAGCGCTCTTTACCAAGTGCATGGCATCAGAGATCAATATTAAACAGAGATCAATGATAATGGCTGGATGTGCAATGAGTTGTGCTCTTCACTACAAGATACCAGGTCTCCCATGATTATATCAAGCTAACGAGTTCACTGGTGTGTATCTAGGAATCATTTTAGAATGAATAAATCATGTGAGCATTTCTAAAGAAATCAAACAGCTTTAAATGACTGATAAAAACTAAAGGCAGGCTTCATGAAGCCATGCTGGTGGCTTAACTCAAAACCACAGACCCAGTCCTGCAAACCCTTGCTCATGTGAGCAGACACTGTCCCACTGAAATCAAAGCTAAAATAAATGCTGTCAAATGTAGATAGAGACAACAATGTGAATTTGTGTATAAGAGATGATTGGAAAAGGTTTGATTTCTGTGGAAAATTTTGATTTTTTTTTTGGTAAAAAAAAAGAGAAATTGAAAATGAAAAATGTTGGTCTAAAACTGGCAAACACTAAAACACTTTTAGTATTAAATTCTATTGAAATCAATTGTTCCTAAGGTTTATTTGCAGGATTGGGGCCGAATTTTATACAGCATCTTGCACTCAACTCTGATTGGGGTTGCCGAGTGGTACTTTAAACATGAAATCCTACTAGCATTAGTAATAATACGTGTGTGAGTAAGAACTACTGATGTTAGTCAGGGCTGCAGTTTCGGGACATACCTGAGGAAAAACCCAGATGGTGAATCAGATCTGCGATATCGTTAGTATTGGTAATTCAGTGTAACTGGCACAGTCTTTTTCCCCTGTTTCCCCAGACATATATTTCGAATCAATTCTTCTAATTTATATTTGCAGTTTGAGTGTCCTCCCTGTAATGGGGATTTACTGCCGCTCTAATGAACCTGGAATCTGCACTGGGCCATATTTACAAAGCAGCTTAAAAAGAATCTGCATGTTGCCTTACCCTCTACTGAGTCAGATGGCTTCCGTATGTACAACCATTACCACAACGCTGGGGAAGCTGTCTGGGTTCAGTATATGTCCACAAACTATTTCCTTTACAGTGGCAAAGGCATATAAAAATGGGCATGGGGGGAGGAGATAGGCGAAAGTGGGATGAAAGTGCCCAAATCCTGGCTAACCAGGTGTTCATTTGCAGCCATCATGAAAGGATGATTTATCTATGCCCAGCAGTTTCTTCTAGCAATATTTTTGACAAAGGAATTGGGAAGCACTGCTTGTAAAAATAAAAAAGCACGGTCTGATCGGTCTGGGTGTTCTATTTAAAAAGATTGGATTTTTAATTAGGGCTCTGATTCTGATCTCACTTGCACCAGTGTTAATAGGAATAATTCCACTGAAGTTAATGGAGATGCACTGCTTAAAACTGATGTGAGAGGAAACTCAGCCCCTAGCTAGCTGTAAAACAAATGTGAATATTTAACTTATACTAGTAAAAATGCCCTACCTCCTCAAAAAGCATTCTGATCTGTTTGATAAAGACATTCGGTCCTTATATTCCCTGGGGTCCCAGCCTCCTATTTACCTTATTAGTTGGGATTTCTAATCAAAAGCGGTGGGTAAGACTCATCCTTCTGGCGTGATTATTGTTCTGCTGTCTGCAGGGATTTCATATCCTGGGTTTTCTTTTCATTAATTTTTGAAATGGAAAGTCTGTCTAGCACAATTAGAGGCAAAGGGGCTTCTTTACCTCTTGGGATCTGTGAACATACAAAGAACCAGATTAATTACTGGATATTCATTTTAAAAAATGGTATTTACAGTTCTTTTTGGCAATTTCTCTTTTCCATCCAGTAGATGGAAGAAATTAAATCCCACACATTTCCAGCAATCACTGTGGAAGTAAATCTGGGATTGAACTTCAGTAGTTCTTAGGGGGTCTAACCATAACATAAACCGTGCTATAGCAGGATTAATCTAGAAGGTTTTTAAATGCAGTGGACCAGTGTATCAGCGTATTATTTTTTAGAAGTTAATATCTCCCTTTGGTAACGATGTGAACTGCACATCTTTTTAATTTGTATTTAGCTTTCAGACAAGCAATGATCCAAATTACTGTTGGGAAGAAAAAAAAATCCAGAATTACCCTTTTTTTCTGTCCACACAAATAAATATTTAAAGGAACATACTCTGTGTATAGTCTAAAGATGTTTCAGATATGTTTTTTTATGGGGGGAGGGATAGTAAGGAGGTGGTTTCAGATTCTGATTAGAGCTGGATTTTTGTTTTTAATTTCCAGTCCCATCTCTATGACAGTTTGCCAGGAGGGGTGCTTGGGAGTTAGGACTCCCCATGCTCCTGTGTCCCAGCAGCCCATCAAGTGGACTACTGAGGAACAATGCAGGCAGGCAGTGGGTGAGCTGGCAGGAAACCACACCTAGTTTCCTCCAGAAGTTTCAATGGAATTATTATGTTCCAGAGGAATGTTTGATTTTGTCAAATCACCATTTTCCAAAGGAAAATCGTTCCACTGGAAAATTTTCAAGCAGCTGCAGTGCTGCTATGGATATAACAAATTGTCAGGTTTTCTATTCAGGCAAGAGATATCAGCCATTGCTGAAGGCAAGATCACAGACTTGGTGGGTGAGTGGTCTTATCTGGTACGGCAAACACTAGTAGTTCTTTAGTTGCACAAGATTTAGTCACCTTGGTGATCCCTTGTATCTCTGTGTTTATAATTTTTCATTGGTTTTACATCTGGAAGAAAATCATGTACAGACTTAGAAAGGGAGTTAGATACTGACTGGGGAATCAGGCCTCGTTCTGTAGTGCCTCTTTGGGTAGGGAGCAGAGGCACTGGAACATAGGAACTGCCATGGTTCAAGAAACTCACGGTCTGTTTATGCCCTGATCGTGCAGCTCTTACTTATGTGAGAGTAACCCCCACTTGGAGTTTCCAACTCCTGGAGCTCCAAACAGCCTCTAGGGGGCCTTATTAAAAGGACTACAAGTCAGAGGCCACTAGAACCCTTTGACCTCATTTCCCAGCATACCTGGTGCTAGGAGTGGGAACAGAAAGGACTAGAAATCCCTACTGAGGCCAATCAGGAGGCTTCTCCATAGGGTGAGCTGAAGGAGCAGTCCACTGGACCAGGATTGCAGGGCTCCCAGCAGTGGGACAGCCTGACTCTACACAGAGAGTTTAGTTTCAGGTTTCAATTTGGAAGCTGAGAGAGAGACTGTTCAGCTCACAGAGTCTGCTCAACCCCTCCTCTGCGCAGGGAGTTCTTGCACCACTGTAGGATCTAGCTGTATGGATCAGACAGCCCCACTACTGCAGTGAGCTGCATCCAGCAGACAGAAATTTGACCTGGCTCTGGATAAAGAGATCCAGCTGAGACCAGAAGGATTCCAGACCAGAACCAGTGAGCCCAGCTGAAGTTGGGAAAGGACCTTTCCCTGCCCAGGGATGAATATAAAGTAATATGGCTTTTGTTGAAGCCAGCCAACACCACAGTGCTGCAACACTCCATCTCAGGACACACTATCTTGGCCATGCCATTTGACTTGGGGAGGTGTCAGGGAGGCGCGTCTGCATGGAGAAGTTTGTGAGTGTTAGGAGATGGAGAATTGGCTTATTTATGTGTTTATTAATTATTAGTTAACTTGAACCCCTTCCTTCCCCAGATCCTATTTTCTTGTTTCCAGTTAAGTCACCTTCTCTGTTACACTGTCATTTTTGGTATAATTCCTTTGCTGGCATTTGTTTTATTTACCTTATTGTCCCCTGTGTAATGTTTTATTTACTTTATTGTCCCCTGTTTACTCTCTTTGCTAGCTAGTAGAATTGTCATTGACGTCTCAAGGGAAAGCACTCCTGTGTATGTAACATGGTGAGGCATCAGTCTGAGTGGAGGCACCAGGTGCCAAAAAAGAACCCAGGACCTGGCCCATATGAGCATAGGGGAGAAGCCTCTCCAAATATTGGTGATAGCAAGCACCTGGGAGAGAACAAGAAGGAGGCTTAAGCCATACCTCAGAGAAGGGGCTTCATGAGTAAACCCAATGGTTCCAAAGACACTATTTATATGAGCAAGAGTTTGCAGGGTTTGGATTTCAGTGATACTATAAGGCTTACTCAGGAAGGTTTTAGAATGTGTTTTTAGTCTAATATACTGCATTCAGTGCTAGGTCAGTTCAGATAACTGAATCATTGGTAATCTAACATTTTGATTAGCACCAGCGTAGGGCCAGTGGTTTAGTGTCACCAGTCTTGCAGTGCGGGTTTGGGTGCAATTTTGTGTCTCATCACATTTGTACTGTAGAATGGTGCTGCAGTTGCTCTGCCCCCTTATTATCTATTCCACTGTTTCTGATACATGTCTCCGAAGCAGTGGTTCCTGGGAGATTTAGAAAATTCTTCCAGGTGCACTGGGGAATTCTCTGAGAAGAGGCCAAAGTCCCATAAGTTGCTGGTTCCCATAATTTCCAAGTTCTTTTCTAAAAAAGAAGTCCAAGATGAATGCTCAGCTCTTGCATAGGCTCGTGCTGGATAGAGCAGAGAACCAAATACTGGGATGAGCATTTAATGGAATTATTGCTGCAATGATGGCACATACCTCGCCACTGGAGAGCTAGCTCAGTGCTTTAATATGGTATTCAGCAGATGGAGTGCTGCTTTTGGTTTCTAACCATCCAAGAATGGTGGGAATGAATCATTCTTGAGACCTGGGATGAGAAGCAGTGGGTCCATAAGTTCAGAAGGAGGAGGGAGACTTTTCTTTACCTTTATGGTGAGCTATCTGCATGCCAAACAGAGCCTCATGAAGAGAGCACCACTCACCAAAGAGGAGATTGTTCTGTAGCTGGCTACCCTGGATTAATTGATATCTTCACTTGTGGGTTTACATATAATAGATCTGAGGTCTAGTCCCAGATCAGTCACTTTCCTGCCCTGTGACCTTGGGCAAGTCATTTCACCTCTTTTTATGCCCCCTCCCACTTTGTCTGTCTTGTTCATTTAGATTATAAGATTTCTGGGGAAGAGACTGCTCATTACTATATGTTTGTACAGTACCCGTCACAGTAGAGCACAGATCAAATAAACAAATACATAATAATAATTTGTTGTCTCTCAGCAGACAGGAAGGACATGTTTTTATTATCCCCTAACTTTCATAGCCTGTGTTATTTATACATTACATTGCTATAAAAGTATGCCAGTGACAGATTTTCATGTATTAAATAAAAGCTAGAATGAAATGGTGATTGGAGGTAGATGAAAGCATGTTGCTAATGATGGTGCAATGAACAGACTGACAGTGTAATGTACATCAGTGGCTGTAATGCCCAATATGTCATTTCTTATTTTTTATTTGATATAGTTTTGACTGCCTTTAAAAACATTTTCCCCTGCTTGTCCACCATTTTAAGTCTGGCCACCTGGCATGGTTCAACCAACTGCTGCACAGACTGAGCTGGGCAACTTTTATTGTTGCTGGGAGGAATGAACAGACTGTGCAGCTGATTTTGCAGAGGGGGATGCCAAATCTGAGGAATTATGGGGGTGGAGGAACAAACCTGGTGGTCCAGGGAGGGTCTCAACAGCTTCTGCAGCTGTAGAGAAGAGGGGAACTGGTGGAGCCGAGCGGGAGAGGGACGCTTCCATCTTTCTGTGAGGCTGCATGTGCACTTTGAATAGTGCTAGTGGTGGCATATATTAGAACCCAGGAAACTCTTCCCTCATCCCCCTCACCTGCAAAATCAGCCCCACTGGTACATATTACAGTCATAAGAGTCATGAAGTTTACCACTGCATACATGGTACAGACGGCCCTTCATCCCCTGATTCCTCTTCCTGACTAGGCCATGGCCTCAGCTGCCATGTCAGTGACTCCCTGAGCAGATCTTGAGATCCTGGCAAAATCCTGGGCATCTCCTGGTCTGGCCTTATCCTTCTGATCTACCCAATGCTCTCCTCTTGCCCCTCAAATCCCCTAGTGTTTTGAAGTCTCTCATCTGTCCAGTAGCACGTCTGACTGCATGTAGGGGGAGTACACAGGATTTGATCCAGCCTTTCAAATAATGAACATGTTTTCCTTTGTGAACCTGTTATTATTGCCCTGGACTTCATTGTATTGGATCTTAAATCCCTGATTATTTCATGCTTATGCTTTATAACTTTTAAAAAGTCTGCAGACCATACCACTCAACCTACCAGGATCCTAATGCAGGGCACAATGCTGGCCAAAGTCCTCAAATGTCCAGGCACAGGAAAAATCATAATGTAGGAAAATGTTCATATGATGTGAGATTCACTTCTCTGACATATACAACATGTTCTGCAACCTGAGATTCACTGTTTTATTCTGGAAATGCAGGATCTGCTTCTGGCATCAGTTTTTAGTTGTTTTTTTTTTTTTTGCAGGGGTGGGGGGAGATGACACTCCACTGAACTCAGTGGATTTGTCCCAGATTTACGCTGATGTAAATGAGAACAGAATCAGGGCTGCAAAAAATTTACCACAGAAAAAGCAAGACAACACCCGATTTGAGCAGAAAGGGGGTACAGCTTGGTTTGAAACTATGCACATTCTTGGTAATAAGGGAAAGTTGAGAGGTATGCTGCTGACTTTGTGGATTCACTACAGCTATTTATAAATGATGTATGAAATGAAAAATTCCTGCTCACCCAGTGGGCTTTACAGACACTTCTGTCATATTGTGCTGTATTCTCTGCTCTAATATAAAGCTCAGGCCAGATATAGAAAGAAAAGCTCACGGAACCTAGAAGTCTCTGCCAAAAGAATAGAATAGATGACTTACTAGCAGTCATTTCCATCACTAATTTCTATAGGCTAAATCCTGAGCTTCTTATTCAATATTAATTGAATACGTCCTAAGTAATGCAAATTCCCAGTGCAGCCAGTGAAAGTTTGCCTAGAGTAATGACTGGCTAAATACTGAGGACAAATTCTGCTTGTCTTATTATTATTCTTTTATTATAATAAGCTTGACTATACTTGATCTGCTGCTGTTAATGGCTCTTAAAAATTCTCCTTTGGCTAACCCAGTTGGAGCCTATGTATTTGGAGGCCCTGGATCTGAGTTTTATCCTTGCATTTGAACTGAGTGGCCATTCTTTGCAGCACTTTGAAAGCTCTCAAATTCCAAGGTGATTAGAGATTTCTTACAATAATTTTTAAACCTAACTTCTGATTTGTTTTCTCTGTAAAAGATGTCTATCAGAGATTTTTCTTTCTCATGCCAGCAGAGAGCTATATGGGTCTCACAGTCAGGGACAAACTTTCATTTTAAGCCTATGAGTGAGGAAGTCATAAAGAGACTCATAAAGTGGGTTTTAAGTCCACGGGAATAATACTAATACTTAGTTCTTTCATAGGCTTTGTGTAGGCTTCTTAGGATGTAAAAATATGGAGCAACTGAAAAGTCCACTGGAGTCAAAAAGCCTCTGCCCTCTTTCAGTTTATCCCAATTCCATTCTTCTGCTCTTTCACCATATCTACTTATTTGCTCACTTTCAGAAACATATCTGGATATTCTTGGAACTCAGTTTGCATTCCTCATATAAGTGATTCCATATCTTTTCTACAGTTTGCAAATACAAGGCCATATTACCTGCTCCCAGAGAAATCATCTATGAGATTGGGACCAAAGGGGCAGGAAACTCCAAGAGATTCTTCTGATAGTGTCTTGAGGGGCCCCTCATCAGTGGGAGGAGAATAGGAGTGATGGAGCTGGCAAAGGGCCTTGGCCCTCAACACCACATATTTTAGAAATCCTGGATCCTTACTGCATCAGCAGAGGCAGGAACCATTTGCCTAGCTGGCCACCCTTTCATGCTGCTCTGCTGGACCCCTTGCCAATGGCAGCACATAGTACAGATACATGAATAATAATAAAAAAAAAAAGAGGGGACAATAACTTACCTACTTCATGGGGCTGTTAAGCAATAAAACCTGCTACCATTTACATCTGTGCAACCCTTGTTCAGCTGAGTTCTTACTTCTTGTTAGTAGAGTTGGGGAAATGCTACAAAACACTGAGTTTGTTCAAATTCACCCACCCCATCCAACCATATTTGTGAGCTGTTTTGTTCATTTTTTTTAAACATGTGAATCTTTTTTGTTTGCTCGAACTGTCAAGAAATGATTGTTCCATGTGTAAATATCTGTAGTTTTATGTAAACATCTGATATTTTCCTCTCCTCCTTGTTTATAAAGTTTCAGTCATCCACTTCGAGAGCAGAAATAATACCAGGTGACTTAAGTGACCAGTCACATACCTTGATTAATGAATAGTTGAAGAAACAGTCAAAGGGAACAGTTGGTGAGTCACCCATCTCTCTCTCTCTAATTTCTTATATGTCCTCCTACTCCATAGCTTGTGCCAGGAATGTTTATAAAGTATACACAGTAAGGTGTATTTCACTCTCTTTTCCTTCCAGTCACAGTCATGGACTTTGTTTATTTTGTTTTAACCTTTGTCTGTTAATAAAAGGAGGAGAGAAAATGTATATGTTGATGTAACCTGTTCATTGAACTATTAGGGATAATGAAAGCAAATTGGATAATTCATGAACAGAAAAAAAAAAGTTAAATTCGCTGGGTAAATATTCAGAAGAAAGAACTTAATAGCTGAATGCAAAGAATGAAAGATGCTGTAACAGAGTCAAATCTTGGTCCTAATGAAGTCCAGAATAAAGTTTTCTAAATACCAGGGACCAGAGGGTGTAAATTATTGTAGCTTAATTTAAATCAACAGAGATGTGAGGGTTTACACCAGGCTCTGGCCCTAGAAGAATAGGTTTGAACTACCATTCTAATTTCATTGTGATGGTCTCTAGGGGTAAGCATATTGCATGCCTCTTTTACATTCATACTGGTAAACAAAGCCATCATGTGCTAAACTCAGTCTGAATTATTAAGACCTGGGTCCAAATTTTCCACAAGCCCTGCCTGCTGTACAGGTGGTTACATCAGTTGGTTGCCCCCATGCACCTTAAATGTGGTACTGTATGTTCTTGTGTTGCATTTTATTTGCTTACATAACATCTTTGCTCCAAGGTGCTCAGCAAAGATGACAGAGCCAGTGCAAAACATAGCAATAATTGACCGCAAAAATAAACAAGTCAACAGTGGATGGATGGGCCTCTCTATCTAGGCATTTAATACCATGCTTGTCATAATCATGGTATCTGAGCCTTCACTGTGGCATCTGTGTGTCTGTGAGAACAAAATATTGTGTGGAAGAGAGAAAATAGCAGCCTTACAAAGTGGAAGAGAGAGATATTTAGAAATGGGCTTAAGAATGACAAAGAAAGTCTGAAAGCCGGGGAGTGTTTCTACTGTGCAGTATGTGCAGTGGTATAAAATGATGCTGTGTGTATAGTGGGATGAAATGTGCTATGTGCATTATTACTATTGATTATTATTATCAGTCTTGGGGCAGTGCAGTGCTGCACTGAGAGAGCTGAGCCTGAATTTCAGGATCCAAAATGCCATTGCGGAATGTGTAAATAGCACAAACTGTTTTCATCCAAAATAAACCATGCACTGCACACATGATAGTGAACAGCAGCAGCACGAAATGGGTTAAGTTATGTAAGCTCTTTTAGGGAGGGGTGAGGAGCAAACTCTATTGGTGTTGCTGTTGCAGCTCAGGTTGATTTAGAATGGATGACAGTGGCCTGGCGCAGGCCCATGACTGAGGAAAGCTGCTTATCCCTCTCTGGGTTGCCATGGAGATGAGCAGGAGGCAGCAGTGGCAGAGAGGCTGTCAGTGAGGGAAATCAGTATCAGGCATCTGTGGGGGTCTGCAGGAGGGGAAGGAGGCAGGATCAGGGACACGGCAGGCAGCAGACATGGACTTGCATTGTGATTGTGCTGAGACTCCGGCAGTTGAGCCGCCATCCGGGAAGATTAATAAAACTGCTTTCAAATTATTTAAGAGGAGGAAATCTGGGGGCACTATGCCGAGCATATTTGGGGTGAAAAACAAAGGCGGGGATGGGAAAGGCTCGAGTAAAGCTGGGATGGTGAGGAGCAAGACTCACGATGGATTAGCTGATGTTGTGCTGGAAAGCAGCAAGAAGGAAGAATCGAGCAGCGGAGGTGGTGGTGGTGTTGATCAACTGAACAGGGATATAAACACCAGGGCTGTAGCCAGCCTCAATGTTTCATCAAACAGCTCCGTGGCTAAGTCACACAGTTTCTTCTCTCTGTTGAAGAAGAATGGTAAATCAGAAAATGGCAAGGGAGAGAATGCAGATCAGAGGGCAGGCAGCAGACAAAAGAAAGGACTGAAAGGGATCTTCAGCAGTATGCGGTGGCATAAAAAGGATAAAAATGGCAAGGAGGAAAGGGGGGAAACATCAGAAATTCAGTCCAGCCTTATTATGTCAGGTTCTTTGACTGCCAGCTTGGAATGCATCAAAGAAGAGGCACCAAAACCTTTGTCTGAGCCTCAATATACCACAGAAGAAATTAACATTGAATTGTCTAGTGATAAACACAGCAGAGATGTGCACGCCAAGGCAGAGGACCCTGAAGTTAGAGATGGTGGGGAAATGCAGAACAACAAAAGCATACAACGAGAGAATCCTGCTGCCGCTGGAAACCAACATGAGGAGAACCGCCCTGAGCTGCCAGATCCGTGTGTGGAAGAGGTTGGGACTGCGAAGGATACGGCCATAACAGGTGACATTCCAATAAAGACTATTTCCCTTGTTGAACCTGAATGTCTTAGTGGTCAAGAGATGGCAGCAGCCCCTGACCCTTCCTCTATTGATCCACCCTCAGAGCAGTCGATAGATCGTATTTGTTTGATGTTTGCTGACGTGACTTCACTGAAAAGCTTTGACTCTCTTACAGGCTGTGGAGATATTATTGCAGACCAGGAGGATGAAGTGGGCAGCAGCAGTGGCAGCTGTGAGAAGAGCACCCCAGGGGCCAGCAAGCCAGGCACTTCTAAAAAGAACCCAAACATGGTGGCCTACCAGGGAGGAGGAGAGGAGATGGCAAGCCCAGACCAAGTGGATGACACCTACCTTCAGGAGTTCTGGGATATGTTATCACAAACAGAGGAGCAAGTCCAAGAGACCCAGGGAGAAGAAGGAGGAGGGACAAAACCACCTGAGATCAAAAAAGAGAGCAAGTGTGTCGAGGGGGCACAGGATGGTTCAATGGTGAAACGCATTGGTCTCAGCCAGATTCCAATTCATCTCAACCACAAAGAGGATCAGAAGAACAGGGAATATGAGCAGCCAGAAGGCATCCCAAACAGTGATGAGGGCTACTGGGACTCCACTACTCCTGGTCCTGAGGAAGATAGCAGCAATACTGTCCAGAAAGAGAGCATCCCCAGGGACAGCTACAGTGGTGATGCCCTCTATGATCTTTATGCTGATACAGATGAAAACATCACAGGGGTGCCTTCTGATGAAGAAGTCACCTGTGTATCACGCTCCAAACCTGTGTCTCCAGTAACAACCACATGCTCACTTAAAACACCTGTAGGTTCAGTCAAGGACTCCAAGATACCTATCAGCATTAAACATCTTACATCGCTTCCCACCAGCCACGGAACAGATGCCAGTAACAGCCATCATATTGCACACCATCACCCAACCAAAAGTGAGATTCCCAGAACAAAAATCCCTGTTTCTAAAGTACTTGTACGCCGGGTCAGTAATAGGGGTTTAGCGGGAATGATGGTTAAAGCCACCACATTCCAGGACAATGCCAAAAAGTAGTTGAACAAGATCTGGAGACAAAGATGGACAGTGAATTAGAGGTGGGAAAGTCTTTATAGGAAAACACTAATAAATGTTTGCAGCACCTAAAGAAAGGCACCTAAAAGGGCCCCTTAAGTGTATTCTGGGGGCCAGCACTTCTGAATCTCTTCTTGATATACAGTATATAAAAATACAAAAATAGTCAAATTGTTTTCAAGCACTTTTTAAAATTTGTGTCTTTTTTTCTGAAGCACTAAACACTTAGGAGGTCACTTTTAAATGCCTTTGTGGAAGCTGGACTTTGATAATGAACGTAAAATGAGCATCTCCCCTAATGCAAATTAGTGCCATGAGTTCTTCAGGGGGACAGAAATACAGAAAGAGATGAACAATAGGAATTCTCCAATACAGTTAGCTTTTACTGGTTTTTGGTTTTTTGTTTTTGCTTAAATTGAAAAATGATGTCTGCTCTACAATTTTATGTGGAAAAATGCCAAGAAAAAACAAACAACCCAACAGGTAGTTATTTATCTGATGTACATACAGCAATGCTGGTCAGCAGCAGACTCAACTTATTTGTGTCCAGTAGCTAATTAATGAGTTAGGTGGATTTCTATAACTAGAACAGATATTTTTGTTTGTTTGTCTGTTTTGTTTTGGATCTGTTACAATATAAATGGATAACAGAAACATCTGGCAACGTTCAGATGTTTACTTCAATATTTGTCTGATGCATAAAAATCAGGTTCAGGGAATCATTTTACTAAAAGCCAGTATATACACAACTTTCACATTTATACAATAAATTACTCTTCATGTGTAGATAGATGCATATTTTAACAGTTTTACTCAATGCTACAATTTTTTAATATAAAAATGTCTGTCTGTATTATCTAGAGTTTAAGCAAAAGTTAGTTTTTATAGCTAATTTTACAATTCTAAAATTATGGAACTTCTTTTAAGTACCGTACCTTAAACTAGAGCAAAACTCTGTTTTATATGGGCTCTTGCTTCCCCAGAATAACAAGTTTATTATGCTAATTTTATTAGAGTGACACATTCATCGTGCCAGAGCCAAGGTTCTGACAGCATTGCCATTGCAAACCTCTATTTTCAGGGGTTTATACAAATCTGTGCTGTGCTCAAACCTGACTGAGAAAAACCTAGGATAGAGATACATTTTTAAATTATTATTTTTTAAAATATATAAAATGAGTTTTGGCTGTTTAAAGAAAGTTTTGGACTTTCAGTTTCAGTCTTAATAACTTCCAAGTGATTTTATTTAACGAAAGAAAAGAGACATGGCAGGTTAGTGATCCAGGAAATAGCCAGACAACCTGGGTGCTATGAAAAAATTGTTAATGGCTGAGATTTTTTTTTTTTGAAAAGTGGCTACTGTACATGGGCATTGACAACATTTCAAAGAAATTTCATAGAATTTTATGATGTGCCTAAAGACATATTTTCACGATATTCTGAAACAGCTCCAAAGGTCATTAAAGTCAAATGGGTAAATACTATGCATTTGCAAAATATTTTAAAATCTGTATTTATTCAAGAGTGCAAGTGCTATGAAGATGATGTTTCAATGAATCTGGAAATACACATTTAAAAAAGAATTATAAAAATATTGTGAAGAGAATCCTAAATTTATGTAAGTGAATCTTACATGACAGTTTGCTTTTTCTTCTCCTTTTAATAAAAAAGAAAATGAGATAAACAAAATATAAATTTAAAGAATATTAAGGTTGTAACTTGAACGGTGAAAAGCTAGGAAATACAGTATTAAGAGCCCAATTGTTCTTCCCTTTACATGAGTGCAGCTCCCATTGGTATCTCTGGGTGTTGCCCATTTAGCTAATAAGGGTAAAACTGAGATCTAGCTTTGAAATGGTCACTTTACCTAATACTAATTTGTGTAACCTCAATGGTGGGTGTCCAGGAGGAAAAGTTATCCTTTCCATTCAATTTCCTGGCTTTATTGGTTTGTGTCACAACCTCAATATACTTCAAAGAAGTTTATTTTTTATGTAATTTCTTCATAATATATATATGTATGGCTATAGCCACATCCACTCACACACACAGGTTGTACATATGCATGGATAATCATACATATACTGTACAGGCACACAAATGAACATGCACACTCATACATACACACTCTCATGCAAATACTACCAGGCACGTACATTCCTATGCACAGACTGAGGGGACATACAGTAAATCTATCTCAAAACAAGTTGGTGATTACTTTCTTTGTCTGAGGAAGGGATTTGCATTTGACCTGACTCTGTTTGTATTTTTAGAAGCTAAAGTTCTCAAAAGGATGAATGTACAGAGCATGGAATTTTAATCCTGGTCATAAAAGTAACAGTCATTCTGTTTTTTCCCCCATCTGACTATAAGGATCATGTTGTTCTTTGCATGATGATTATACAGAAAAATCATGTTTGCCCATTTTGTTTTAAGGACAAATTGTACAGAAAGGTTGTATAGGGAACTGAAAGTTTGAGATGGAGAGAGGATGTTATGAGCTTGCGACATACTTTAAAGCGAGAAGAGTGGATAGTAGCAGCTGTACATCATTTAAAACACTAGGAGAAATAACCTACCACCTATACAGTACTTGTTTGTGGCAATTTTTCTTCATATGCATTTTGTTTGCATTGTGGCCTGTATATAGCAAGAAACAGTAGAATAATTTTAGATTAGTCCCCTCACACTTATAACTAACAATAACCACCATTAAAATATTTTGCCTTTCCTTCATTTTCTCTCTGTATTTCATTTCCATCCTTTATTTTACTCCTCTTGCTGAGTGCTGGCTGGCAAATACAATCTAAACAGCTACTCTCTGGCAAGGAGGTCTGAAGCTTTCATGTGGGAAGAGTGCTCAGGGTGGGAGGGGTACCTTCCTAGCTTCTTTTTTTCCTACAGAGACTAGGTACTAATCGCTTTCTCAAGCTTTATGCCCTATACCTAATGTAAGTAGGTTGTGCAAACCTGTTAATGATTCATGTGGCTGCTTGTGATGTACAAAGGACAATCATATCCTTAAAAGGAGAATGGGAAAGTAACTTGTAGTAGGGTGTCAGTATTATTGTACCATAATAACACAGTGGCATTGATTCACGATTGAGATCAGTGATTGTGTGGGAGTAAAGAAACTTAAATACAAGTTAACACTTACATTAGCTCTAAATTTTTATTTACAAAATTCAAAACCAATTATGTTTTTTATTTCAAAAATTAATAATCTGAAATGTAGTAGTTACCAGGACTTATTTTTATTATAATAGAAATATATTTGTATCTTATAACTTCACACAAGGCTTAAACAAAGCACTAAAAGGCAGTTTAAAAGGCTTTCTTTAAATGTACATTTAATTCCTTTAAATCACATATAAGGTACACCGATATGCTTAATGACTGAAAAATTGATGACTTGCTGGATTTAATGGGTTGAAACATAAAGAGGTAATAGTCTTGGAAGCATTCTGTAGTGATTTGCATTCTAATTTATGACATTATTGTGTTTAAGCAAACGTTTTCATGGCCTTGGTAGATATCAAGGTAGAAATGATCTTCCAGATCCCAAAGATATCATTCTTCTACATTGTTTGAATGTTCTATTATGGTTCTTATTCCTTAAAGAACACTTTGTTTAGAGTTGTGCTTGGGATGATGCTGTATAGGTATGACCCTGTACATAACACATAAAGAGTTTAATAGATCAGGTCTTGGCATTTAGTATATATACTCTTTGCACTTTCAGGTCACTACTGGTAAATTTTATATGTCCCTAGGATATTTCTATATATTGCATAACATTTTATAGTTACCTATGGTATCCTCAGTTGTATGTGTTTCTTTGCTAAATATCAGCACACAGGATCTTCTTTTAGTAGCATGATATGATGTCTTTTGTGGACTCATTTTGTCACAATAGAAGTAAAGTTTGCTGTGCTATAGGTGTGGTCTGCAACTGAGACATTGACAGTAATAGGATTTGAACACATGCAACAAATTTAAGAGGAGACTACACACCTACTAATAAGGTGAATCCATGTTCACTGTTACTCCATATATCATCATCATCTTCATCCCCTATGAACATCCATGCCACCATTTAGGATTATTGACGACCTAATTTGAAGAATTCTGTAGGTAAACATATCCTATGGAAATGCATTCCCTGATTATTTTTTAATGAATCTCACTAAATTATTTATCTAGGCTAAAATAATATTACACCAAAGTCTTCAAAAAAAATGTCTGATTGAGATGGCATTTTCAGGAAAGTGCTTAAAGTACAGATGAGCCAAATTACCAACCTTTTGCTTAGCAAAGCAAAACTCTAGTTGGTTCTAAAATTTATGGTACTGCCAGAGCTTGCTCCTCAGCGGGAGCCATTGATTTTGCTATCTGGCCTCACTCTGAAGCTTTTTCGCCTGCTGTAATAGACTGCTTTTTGAAAAGGCTTTTCATTGTGTTAATGGTATGAAGGAGTCAGTTCACTGCAACAATAACTACTTATAAGGCAAATGGTTATGTAACAGCAAACAGTATAGGATTTTAAGCAAAGTGGCCTGGGAATTTATTTTCATGGCCATTGATACAAAATGCTACTGCTTCTTTGCAATTCCTGGAAAAACAAAGTAATACCAGCGGAAGGGTGCTGCAGAACTAAGTCTTGGCAGAGATTATACATGACAGTTGCTGCAATTTTTCTTATAATTTTTCATTCTGCTGACATAACCCATTTGCCCATGCAGAATAGTACAACATTTAATAGTAAGTGCTCCCTAAATGTGCACTTCATTTCTGTTTAAAGGTGAACATTTTAAGATCATACAGCCAGCCATGCAATCGTCTATATTGGTATGTTAATATTTCCCCTCTTCTAAATGCAAAACACATCTTTTCATTGTTTTTCCATCTTGACACTCCAGGGCTTGACTCCAATGCTCAGCATGTCCAAATTTCAGCTAATACAATCATTGCCATCCTTAATTTAACTTGTGATGGCAGACATGGGACCAGATCCATTCAAGTGCAGTAAATCCTGTGTGCTGTCTGTTGTGTCACTGCCTGTGTTTTGTAATCTGTTAACCAGTATGTTTTTCCTTTTAACTCTAATTGCAGTTTCAGTAAAATCTGTTTTTAGCAAAAACAAGATGTTGGTTTTGGTTTGTAAGGACCTAAACAGATTTTTATTACTTCGGACTATGCTATGTTAAAATGATCACCATTTCAGCATCAAAATATTTCAACTGGTTTTTCTATGCAGACACATCATGTCTTTGAGTATAATGTGCCCATAAAAGAAAATCGGTTGTATCTGCTTTGAATTAAATCTGACCTTAGAATGAAAGAGCTACAAGTCTGATACCATTTCTCTGCTAATGACAGTAAATGCAAAGGCCCAGATAATCCCTGCCCATGGGACACCGTGCAGGAGGGAGGAAATCACAAAGATGATTTACTTGTGGAGGATGCCTCCCCCCCCCAAAAATGATCCGATCACAAGGGAGAGGCATATCCTTTGTGGAAGAGGCTGTGGGGCTCACTCTCAAAATGGGCAGATCTTGGGGGATCCAAGAGAGGCCATGAACTTCTGCCCAGATGCTCTGTGAACCAGCTCTGGCCCCAGGGAGGGCCCCCTTGTCTCATTAGTATCTTAGCTTTTCCTCTCTTGGCTGCTCCTGGGACTCACACATTTTCTTTTCTGTTTAATTTCTGTGGGAGAGGAGGCTGGACGATGTGCATCTCCCATGCCCCTGTCCCCTGCCCACTCCTCCCTCAGCCTACTCCACCACTTTCCAGTATGGTCTGGAGCTGGGGGGCATGATGCAGCAGTTGTGGCTGAACTTCCCTTCCTTGTGAAAGGAAAGAGTGCCACACGTGGAAGCTTCCCTCCATATGTGGATTGAGGAGCATGAGTTGGCTCATTGTACAGGCACTACAATTAGTGACAATATATTCACCCAAACTATGAGCCAAATCCTGCTCAACTTGTTTATGGAAGTACAATAGATCTACTGAAGCCAGTGTTAACAGTAGTATATTTTTAGCTGTCTTGTAAAGGGAATGGAACTGTTTGGGTCAGTAAGGTGAGCAGGATGTGACACTTCCATTTAACATGTAGCTTTAGCACATCTACTTCCACAGATCCAGTACTGCTCAAAGACTTTCTCCTGCATTTCAACCCTAATTTTAAAAAATTGTATTAAAACAAAGGGGCTATATCAGTGATTTTGGTGTGGTCCTCTGCTTAAAAGTGGATGGAACAATATGGCCCAAGAGTTGCAGAAGTGAAGTTGCTATGTACATACATGTAAAAGGTCATAGATACATCAAATCAAAATTATAATGCAGCTGACAAACTCAGGTATATGACATTGTTCTGGCATTGCAGTGTAAACAGTTTCACTCTACTTTTCAAGAGGAATAGTGAAATTAGACTCTCATTTAAACCAGTGTAAAATCAGAGTAACTCCAGTGAGTACCCTTGCTCCCACTAAATAACACCTCATTCCATAAGTAGTCTCACTGAAGTCAATGAAACAGTTTGTGGAGTTATGGTGCTACTCAGTATGAGTAAGGGTATCCGAATCTGGCACTCCAGTTCTGCGCTGTTATATCCATCATCAGAATCTTACTTAAAAGCTCTGCTAGTCTTGAAGCTTGCAGCTTTCTTAAACTATGGAATATAAGTTATACTGCTGATGACAAAAAAGCCCCCAGAGAAAGTACTGATACAATGCTAGAATTTTTTTCGATTATAAATTAAAAAGGAAATCAACAAATTAGTGGGAAGAAAAATAAATCTAATAAAATTGTAATAATATGGGATGGTGTTAATCTTTCATCACAGCCAGTCTCGATTTATATATCAGTAGTGGGACTTGGGGGAAGAAGTGGGTGAGAGTATTCAGCACTGCATCTGACAAAACTGACACTGAAAAGTTGTTTCTTACATGCTTAATAGGACAGATTTAACTGTTATAAAATTCTGATTTTTTTTTTAAACGAGAGACGTTATACCTAGCATCATTTTTAACTGCAGGTTTTCCCATTAGTATTTGTGCTGAGCCATCTCCAGTGAAATAACGCATTGCCTGTTCAAGATGATGAGCAAGAAAAACCAAAACTCCACATTTCATCTAATTGATCAGTTTTCTGAGAATCTGGTAAACTCGCATTCACCAACTTTGTCAGAGCAGAGACAGTAAAAGCTTAGAAGCTTTCTAGGTGGTATTTTTATAGATTGTTAAGACACCCCTTCCGCTTAAACAAACTTTGAAAAATACATCTACTGTTAAAGAACTTATTTAAAATATAACAAATAGCAATAGGTGGGTTTTTTCCCCGACAGTTTAATGGGATAGATTAATCAGTGTTTATATTTTTAATCTTGTGAATATTTATTTTGGGTACTCTGTATATGTGTTGGCACTGATTCTGGTGTTTGCTTATGTACCATTGTGAATGTTGGTGGTTTTGGTAGTCACCCTTCTAATGAATGTAAGGAACTCTGACTAACTGCACTTTTCTTCTTTCATTCAAAAACCTTAACGTGAAAAATATATCCACTGCCATGTTATATGTAATGATTAATGCAATTAATAAATTCAGTTGTTACTTTTCATTATTGTTGTCCCAATTACTGATAGCAGTGATATATTTAGTGAGTTGGAAAATACTATGCTTTTGAAAACA
Organism: Gopherus flavomarginatus; assembly: GCF_025201925.1. Lineage (NCBI taxonomy): Eukaryota > Metazoa > Chordata > Testudines > Testudinidae > Gopherus > Gopherus flavomarginatus. The sequence goes on from NC_066617.1 coordinate 329,356,407, forward strand.
AGACATGGGTAGTCCCCAGGATAACTGAAAATGACATACTCATGATAAAAATATTTATTTCTAACATAGAAATGCCTTTACGTATGTTACTAAACACAACTTTGATGAAACTAACTTTTCAAAAAAATTGCTTAAAACTTGAAAAAAAAATTTAAAAGGCAAATGAATTTTTGGCCACTTGTTCTATCGGTTTATTTTTTGTCCCCTTTACTCTATTTGGACGATGAAAGTAGATCAGTCAGTTTCCTTTTTATTTCAAGTCAATTTCAATTCCTGGTTCTCTGATCTTAGTGATACCACAACATATGAGTTGCAAATGGTATGTGGAAATGCAGGCCAAAAATAATTTCCACTGATATCTTTAAAAAAATCTCATAAAATATTATAATTATTAATAATAATAATATTTGTGGTAAGCAGAGCTGGATAGAACTTTTTCAATGAACTGTTTTTTGCCAAAAAATGCATGGTTTTGGGACTGAAAATTATTCGTCAGTTTGGATTGAATTTGCTGAATTTGGTTGAAAATTTTTTCTAAAGAGTCAAAATGTTCAGTCTGACTTTTTCGTTTTGAAAATTTTGTTCTGAAAAAGTGAAAAGGTTTTGTTTTAAATTTTCAATTTGAGACAGTGTTTTGATTTCAAATTGGGCCAGTTAAAAAAAAAAGGGTGAAAAACAGCCAAGTCAAAATGGAAAAACTTGAAAAAAAAATTCATTTCAAGTCAACTTGAAAAATTTGGTTGATTCAAAACTAGATTTATTATTATTATTATTATTATTATTATTATTATTTTAGAGTTTTTTGATTTGGTGAAATATAAAAAAAAAGTTTCAGTTCAAATTTGAACCAGATTTCTTTTCTTTTCTTATTTTTATTTTCATTTTTCAGTTCAGCCTCCATTATTCATTCAGCTTTAGCTGTAGATTTCTTCTCCCAAACTTAAATTCCAGACTGGCCTAGTACTTCTTTAAAGTGGCACCTTATCTTCATTGACTCAATAAATGAGTAGTCTCTGTTTTAGAAAGAACTACTTGTTCTTCAATATTTGAAAAATAAAGAGTGGGGATCAATTTATTTTTGCATCAATAATGTAAACTGATTTTTTAATAGTCACAATTATTCTTTTTACCGGGTTAAACAGGACTTTCCTTACATACCTCAAGCACCACTGAACTTGCTTGCTTGTTCATTGAAATATTGACCCGACTAGAATAAGAACCTGAACAGGCTCTTTCCTGAAGTTTTCAGTGAGTGTATTAACAAATCACAGGATAATTAGAAAAGACTAAAACCCATCAGGGCAGATAGCCTGGTGTGATACATAGATTCATAGACTCCAAGGCCAGAAGGGAACATTGTGATTATCTAGTCAGATCTTTAAGAAAATATCCAATCCTGATTTAAAAATGGTAAGCTGACCTTTGGTAAGCTGTTCCAATGGATAATTACTCTCACTGTTAAAAAATTATGACTCTTTCCAGTTGGAATTTGTCTAGTTTCAACTTCCAGCCCCTGGATTGTGTTACACCTTTCTCTGATAGATTGAAGAGCCCATTATTAAATATTTGTTCCCCTTGTAGGTACTTATTGACAGTAATCAAGTCACCCCTTAACCTTTTATTAGGTAAGCTAAATGGGTCAAGCTCTTGGAGTCTATCACTATAAGGCAGGTTGTCTAATTCTTTAATAAGTCTCATGGCTCTTCTCTGAACCCTCTGCAATTTATAAATGTTCTTCTTGAACTGTGAATGCTAGAGCTGGACACAGTATTCTGGCAGCAGCCACACCACTGCCAAATTCAGAGGTAAAATAACCTCTCTGCTCCTACTTGAGATTCCCCTCTTTATGCATCCAAGGATCGCATACGCCCTTTTGGCCACATTGTTGCACGGGAAGCTCATGTTCACCTGATTAACCATCACCTAGTGATTTTCAATTCATACTAAGACCTTCTTCTTGCACAACAAGCATGTGAAGAGTTGCATATAAAAGGCTCAGTGTAAAAATGATGAGCAGAATAGGAAGCACAAGTTAACTTGATCCTGCATTCATGAGAGTGCTGCTCCCCTATTGGATAGCGATAATAAGGCCTAAGAGGTGAATGTGTAGCTAAGCTCCTTATCTGTACAATGGGCTCATATTCATGCTCATGCCTCCTCACCTACCCACATCCTTTCTTTTTGTCCTGCGCACTTGGGAGAAAAAGAATGAGAAAATAGATTACCTGAGACTTACTGCTGCTCAGTGCAGATGACTGCCTGGTGGTTACCTTTCCTGTGCCTATGCATAGCTGCCACTCTCTTTTGCTCCGAAGTAGGGCAACCTTGCTTCACAAAGACTTCAGCTGAATGACTCTCTCAGACACACTGTTGATGGAGCAGTTAACGTGTTCAGCAAAACAGATTAAATAGCCGGGGGAACAGTTGTGAATGAATCTGTGGGGAAGAAGTAGCAATAGGACCAGGAGTCCTGGATGGAAAGTAAATTCGAAAGTAATATGGGGCGAGTGTTTATTGTTGAGCTAATAGTTACCTTCCCCTTTAAAACAAATGAAGAAAACCCCAAGCCAATGCATCTCTAAGATTCTGGTGGATCATGATACTGGAAAATAGAACCCCAAGGTACCTGCAGGAAGGGAAGGTGGCCTGAAAGTGTGAATGTGACCCTTTCCAAAGTATCTGTGGAAGCTGATTGCTGCATCCATTCTGCAAATGTGGCAGGTAAATGACAGAAGAGAACATTTTCAGCCCCTAATAAACCCTCTCTGGATCTCAGAGCCTGGGCTCTGGCCCAAGCGGGAACATCTACACTGCTATTTTTAGCCCCTTAGCACGAGCGCCGCAAGGCTGAGTCAGTTGACCTGTGCTCTGAGACCCACTGCTGTTTTGTTTTTGTTTTGTTTTAGATTTTTTGCAGTGTAGCTGTATCCTTAGTGAGCAGGGTGGAAGCATAGCCTGGGAGGAGTGGGTGATTCTTTTGTTCTGTGGTTGTTAGATTACTGAGTGCTATTGACAGACTACTGAGTGCTATTGACAGGGCCTTGCTGAGGGAAGGGAGGCCTGGTGGATGAGTATTGCTGGGGGAGGGGAAAACAGAGGTTGAGCCACTGCTGCGCTGTACTATAGGAGTATAGGGAGGAGATACACTGACTGAGATAATGTGTGTGCAGTGCTTTGGTTATTTAGGTGTGTATTTTGACAGCTCTGGGAATGGCTGTGTTTGGAAAGATATACCCAATGATGGAACGCTAAAGGGAATATTGTAAACGAAGTAAGACAAGTGTAAGGAGGAAAAGGGGAGCTGCTGTGATGCAAGGTCCCCATAGCTAGTTCGTAGCATAACAAGTATTACTTCTATTAGTAAATGTATTACACTTGTGTCCTGAGGGATCTCAGAGCACTTCACAAACTCCACCTATCCAGCACTACTCAAAGCAAACATGTGGGAGATGGAAGGTTAGAAATGAGCTGGAATACTGAAAGGAGGGCGGGTTCAGCGGATAGGGAGTTAGTCTGGGTCTGGGATTCCTGTGTGACTTTGGGAAAGTCACTTAGTCTCTCTGTACCCTAAGTTTCCCATCTGTAAAATGGGGATAATAATACTTCCTTACCTTACAGGGCTGTTGTGAGGATAAATATGCTTAAGTCTGTGAAGTGGTCAAATCCTACAGCAATAGGGTCATGAAAGTACCAGAAGTAGATACAGTAGATATGCAAAACAAATGTTGTGCTACATATTCTCACCTACCTAAGTCAATTAACCACAAATATGCAAACAGAACTAAGTATATCAGTACAATAAAATGTGTTTTTAATAAATATGGGCTAAGAAAAATCTTTTTTGGCCATACCTTTGATTTTGATTGTACACAAACTGGATAAAGGCTACAGCCTAAAATGGATAGTTTATTTTAAAAAGACTTCTATGAAAGGGACTATCTAGAGTACTGTAAGAATGAAAATTAAAAAAAATAAATGGGCTGTTTAGATGATTACTTTACAGAAAATAGACTCCTCAGATGCAGTTGGTATTAGTGTGAGTCTATGATGGAAATATGGTGCATCTAACTGTATCTTTTCCCTGGGCTCTCTCCCTCTGTGCCTCTGCACCGGTAGATTTTATTTGTTGACACTTAACAAACCTTATAAAAATGTAGCCTTGAAAGGGAAGAAATCAGCCCTGCAATCCTTTGCCATGGGTATCTGTATTTTTTCTGATTAATAAATTAAGCTTTTGATCCTTCCAATTAGACAGTATCCAGTCATTACCTTGCCACATTTAGGGTCTGATTATGTAGCCACTGCATATGAATAGCTTCTATTGAAATCAGCAGGAATTGCTTTTACTAAACAGCTGAATAAATTGAGACCTAAGTCTTTCAGACAGCTGTCTATTGAAGCTTTCTCAGAAGTTTTAGACATTTGTTTGTATGGACACGAGGTTAGGTGAAACGTGTCTATGGTTTTACATCCTCTGTTATATTGTGCCTTAGAATTCTGCAAGTTTTAAGAAAAACAGCAGGACCAGATTATACGGTTAAGTTAAGGTTGCTTGGGTTGGATCCTAACTCCTCAGTATGTAACATGTACCCAGACAGACTTAAAGCAAATGACTATATAGGAAATAAAGCAGACAACAGGACAAATCCATAAGGGCAAAATGTCAACCCCTAGCACAGAGAGAACTGAGATCTCAGCCTGAGCTATGAAACTCTACATTTCTGCATCAGTTCAGATGAACACACGGCACTATTTATAGCACAGTCCTTTATTCCAGTTCTATTAGCATATCCTTCATCTGAGGATCTACATGACTAACCAAAAGCAAAAGGCTTTTGTATTTTGTTTTCAAAAGGGAAATCCAGTATGAAGCTCATGTTCTTTGGGATGAATTATAGACCCGCTGATAGTAGAAAACCAACTACTTATTCAGTACCATTTGTTTAGCACTGCACAAGTCTATTTAGTTACAACCATTGCCCCTCATCCAGCAATTCAGCTACCAAGTTCAGAACTTCAGAAGATCCAGAAAGAGTGCTTTTACTGTTGTGTTTAAATACACAAGCAGTAAGTTTAACATATTTTGTGTCACTGGTGGTAGTTAATCATGACTGAGAAATAAAGGATAGAATTCTAGGAGATGGCCCTGAAGTGATAAGTGGCACTGAGACTCCTATTAACAGATTAAAATCTGAATTGTGTGCTCAGTTACCTTCTTGTTTGTCCAGTGCAGTTATTTGGCCTGCTATGTTAATGTTCATATGGAAGTCAATAGCCTTTGGCATACATAGAAGCTTGATAAACTTACAAAGCTTGCAAAGTCATCATTTTGGAATCTAGTACATACCATCCAGTCTCATGAACATGAAGACCAACACTCCCATCCTCTTTTAGTCCTTAAAGTCTCCAGAGCAGGCAGGTGTACAAGGTAGTCATGATCCTTCATCTTGCTCTGTCAGTTGCAAGTAACTTAGTTTCTCCCAGGAGAGATTTCTCACAGATCTATGTCTCCTACCATCTTCCAGATGGTAGCGGGCGTTTTAACAAGCTTCTTAATCTTTCTTTTCCCTTTGGGAATTCACGTCAGTGTCATCTTGTCACATCTGGTTTTCTTCAGGCTGATGATGTGCATTAGACATGTCACATAATGCTTCTTCAAGAGCTTGCCAACCTACAGATATGTCGGCCTGTTTCAAACCTTCCAGAGGGATTGTTGGTGCTTGCAGCAAGGAATGTTGGTGCTTTGGAGTTATTTACTGTGCCTCTTGGAACAGCCTCTCTCCAACAGTAGAATAAAAGTAAGTATCACTTTGTTCTGTGCAACTGCTTGTTCAGTCCAATTGTTTTCTTGGCTTGACCCATATCATTTAACCTACTCTCTCTCCTCTGAAGTCTTTCCATTCTAATAGCACAGGTTCCTTAGGCTTCCCAATCCTTCCATTACAGTGTCTAAGAAGAATTGCCTCCATAAGGAGGAAGATGAGTGGTTAAAGAACAGGGCTGGATGTCCGGTGACCATTCCTGGCTCTGCCACAGGCATTCTGTGTGCCCTTCAGCAACTCACTAAACCTCTTTGTGCCTCAGTTCCCCATCTGCAAACGGGGATAGTAGTATTTCCCTAACTGAGAAGAGTTTTGAGAGGGATAAATGCATTAATCGTCTATCCAATGTCTGTGGAGTGATTTGAGATCCTTGGATTGGAAGGCACTAGAGCAGTAGTATCATCTTCCTCATCCCTAGCCTATTACTGTTTCAGTCCTAGCTGGAGATCTTGGGTTTCTTTCTTCTTCTTCTTCTTTTTTTTAAACTATATATAATTTTTCCTGTGTTTTGCAGATCTTTGACTTGAAACCACAACCTCCTTATCTTTATATTTAGTTTTATTGAGAGAAAAATTCAGCTTGGATGTTTCTTTGGTTTTCATTAATGTTCTGTTTCTTCCCTTGCTGTCACCTTTCCAGTTAGGTTGATGGTAGGGATCACTCATTTTCCCCACCACCCCACCAAAATGCAACCATCTCTGGGATTTGATTTGGCAGTTGTTGAACAGCACAAAATAATGGTGCACAACATACACTTGAAACTTCCTTCCATCCCTTTGTGAAACTGACCTAAATTAAATGTGGCTAATTGTATTCTGTCTATGTGATGGTGAATGAATGTTTGATGATATGTGAGTGTGTTATAAAGTTTGTATTGCCATGAGTTTGTCGGCGATGACTGTATTACGCATGAGTGAGAGAACCCCTAGTAATTTATACTGTTTTCCCCCAAATGTGTGGTAATAAAAGTATCATCACTTATTTTCTCTATGCTGCATCAGTCTTCCAGGCTTTGAATGGATTGGGACCTGGCTATATTTGAAACCAATTTTATACTGAGGCACTGTTGCCTTCAGAGGCCACTTGCCTTTTCGGGAGTCTAACATCATGTCTATATCCATAGGTGATTGAGGATATAGTGAAGAACTTGGTCTGCTTTGACATCAGTCTTGGTCCATTTTTCCTCCACATATAGGGTTTCATCCTGCAGCCCTTACTCACATGAGTAATCTGATAAAGTATGTGCACGAAATTTGCTCCACCCACATAAAATATTCAGGCACCAATCATTTAGGGTGCGGAGTTGCTGGGGAAGTGAAATCCACCCTTCAATCCAGGGCCAGAGTAAGGGTTGCTATGCTGGCCCCAGCTGTTGCTATGAGCTGAAATAGAAGCCAGAGCCTCTCTGTACCAGTTGCCTAGGTTACAAGGCTCATCAGATTTGTGATGCCCTTTTTGGCCTACCCTGAACCACTCCCAGCCATGACTGTAGCTTATGACTGTAGCCTGTGTAAAATCAGCATGGAAACTTTTTCATGGTGGAAGAGTGGGTGGTGTGGATGCCCCTGCATGGCCACCTAAGCAGTTCCCAGGCATGGCTTAGCTGGTTCAGAGGGTCTTGCACTGATCCTCTGTGCCAGGGTGAACTTCACCCTAGGGGACTACAATAAAAAGTAAGGGATGCAGGACCTGGCCTGTAAATGCTTTTTCAGAGGTATCATTTAGCAAAATTTCAGCAGTGACAAATAAGGTGTTTGAGGCTGTTTTCAGTATTGATGGCTGAATAGTTTAACTGTAGTTTAAAACTGTAAGATCCAACACTTCATTTCTAGGTTTGTGAGTCTGAATACAGAAGGGATCTCTGGGCTTTCAGACAAGTACAGATTGGAGATCATCCTGAACACATCTGAACTTTCCTCTTTCTGTGGGGGCCATAGCTGTCGCATGCACATTTGGAATTGACGTAATGAGAAACCTAATGTATAACACATTTATTTTTAAATCATATGGAACTTCTTGCTCTGCTAGTTTTGATTGTTCCTCAGTTTGATTTATTTATCAGACATTTTAAAGGGCCAGCACTTTATGTTTGTCCCCTCGTAGTTGAGGGGAAAATGCTGGGATTTATGTTCCCTGTGTATTAGACCCTGTAGGAAACAAACTTTTGTGAGTTCAACTGAAGTTATTGTTTTGAGGGTCTGTTTTTGTATCTCCAGTGGTGAATTAGCTCTGCCCTACATATAAACTCTAAGAGTATATCTACATTAGAACTGGAAAGTGTAATTTTCAGCTCAAGGAGACATACCTGTTTTAACTATGATCAAGCTAGCATACTAAAAATAGAAATGTAGTGGTGGTACGAGGGTCTAGCTTCCCCAAGTATGATCCCATCCAAGATCTTAGTTATGTACTGAGGCCTGCTAGCCACTTGCGAAGCTTCTATTTTTAGCATGCCAGCTCAACCCCTCACAGGGTCCCAGAACTTAGGCTCCAGCCCAAGTCCAAATGTCTACACAGCAATTTTACAGCCCCACAGTCTAAGCCTTGTGAGCCCGAGTCTGCTGACTTGGCAGCAGCTGTGGATGTTTTAAGTGCTGTGCTCTCTGTTGCCTAGGGGTGACATGGAATGTGAGCTGTTTCAGGCTCTGCAGACCTGGGCTCTAGTCCCATGGATCCTTATGGGTAAGGACTGATGGATTAGGCTTTCTGAACCTATATAACTTATCCCTAAACATTCTTTCTCAGGGAAGCCTTGTGTGACAGGGTGTTCTGAAGGGGTTAAGGTGGCTAGGTGGGCTGATTAGCTGCCCAGGGTGCACCTGGAGGAGGAGCTAGGGAGCAGGGATTAATTAGAGATGAGGCTCAGATGAACAGGAGGAGCCTGTATAAAACTCAGGAGCTGCATGTAGCTAGGGTATGTAGGGAAGTAGTCTGCACCCTTTCCCTAGGAGAAGGGAGCCTAGCCTGGCAAATCTAGCAAGGGGGGACAGCCAGAAATGTAAGAAAGTTTTTGGGGAAAAGGTAGTAAGGTCCAGGATGGAACAGATCTTGGCTGTTGATTAAAAGGTCCCTGAGCAGGAACCTAGAGTAGAGGGTGGACCTGGTACCCCTAACCAGCCACTGGGGAAAGAGCACAAACCAGACAAGAGAGTAAACTACCTGTAACAGGTTGCCCCAAAAGACTTTGATACTGTGGAAGGGAAATGAATTGGCTGGAGATCTAAGTCACAAAGTAGAAGCTGCAGCTCCTGGTCAGAGAGGATGATGGGTGGAGAGACTGCCAGAGGAGGAGACAACACCTAGAAAAAGCTAATCCTCAAAGCAGCCAGGAAGAGATGTCCCAGCAGTGGGTGGACCCTGTGACACCTTGTCAACAATCATACTTGAACAATGTGTTTTGATAATTTAATCTTGTTATCTCAAGATAGTAGCAAAGCTTCATGTGAGGCATTTTTTACAAAAAAGTTCTTTCTATTGACCACTTAGAGAGTGAGGTTGGTTTTCAGGGCACTCATGCTACTTACACAATTGTTCTCTTTAGTTCTGGTGAATGGGGCTCATCCTTGCACCACTGACACTAGTGTGAGGTTTGCAATTGATTTCAATGGCGATACGATCAGACCCTTGGTGTACTGGAGTGCCCATTCCCCTTCAGAGCTGGAAAGCCAAATTGCATACAGTGTGTGAATTCAGCTTCTACACAATTTATAATTTCCATTAATTGTTTAAAGAGCTCCAATTTTTATACTGTCTTGAAAGGATCTTTGTTTACATTGATTGCCGAGGATAATATTTCTAACATCAGTAACCATGGTAATGAATAATTCTATTCTCAGAATCTATGCCAGCTGCACTAGTGCCTTGATAGTAGCACTCAGGCAGTTTGCTAATGAGAGACTTCTCCTTTACTGTAGAAGGACATTATTGCTGTCCCTAGATCAGCCTGCAGTTTCTTAATGACACATTCCATTATTAATAACGCTTGGAATGATTTCAGAGTGGTAGCCGTGTTAGTCTGTATCAGCAAAAACAACCAGGAGTCCTTGTGGCACCTTAGAGACTAACAAATTTATTTGGGCATAAGCTTTTGTTGGCTACAACCCACTTCATCAGATGCATGAAGTGAAAAATTCAGGAGCAGGTATAAATACATGAAAGGATGGGGGCTGCTTTACCAAGTGTGAGGTCAGTCTAACGAGAGAAATCAATTAACAGCAAGATACCAAGGGAGGAAAAATAACTTTTGAAGTGGTAAGAGAGTGACCCATTACAGACAGTTGACAAGAAGGTGTGAGTAACAGTTGGGAGAAATTAGTAATGAGGAAATTAAGTTCAGGTTTTGTAATGACCCAACCACTCACAGTCTTTATTCAGGCCTAATCTGATGGTATCCAGTTTGCAAATTAATTCCGGTTCTGCAGTTTCACTTTGGAGTCTCTTGAAACTCAACTGTACAGCTATTATTGAGTGTAGGACTTAAGAACATAAGAATGCCATACTGGGTCAGACCAAAGGTCCATCCAGCCCAATATCCTGTCTACTGACAGTGGCCAATGCCAGGTGCCCCAGAGGGAGTGAACCTAACAGGTAATGATCAAGTGATCTCTCTCCAGCCATCCATTTCCACCCTCTGACAAACAGACGCTAAGGACACCATTCCTTTCCCATTAATGGACTTAACCTCCATGAATTTATGTAGTTCTCTTTTAAACCCTGTTATAGTCCTAGCCTTCACAACCTCCTCAGGCAAGGAGTTCCACACGTTGACTGTGTGCTGTATGAAGAACTTCCTTTTATTTGTTTTAAACCTGCTGTCCATTAATTTCATTTGGTGACCCCGAGTTCTTATATTATGGGAACAAGTAAATAACTTTTCCTTATTCACTTTCTTCACACCACTCATGATTTTATGTATCAGAAAGGTAGCCGTGTTAGTCTGGATATGTGAAAAGCAACAGAGTCCTTTAAGACTAACAGATCTGTTAGTCTTAAAGGTGCCACAGGACTCTCATGATTTTATATACCTCTATCATATTCCCCCTTAGTCTCCTCTTTTCCAAGATGAAAAGTCCTAGCCTCTTTAATCTCTCCTCATATAGGACCCGTTCCAAACCCCTAATCATTTTAGTTGCCCTTCTCTGAACCTTTTCTAATGCCAGTATATCTTCTTTTGTGTTGAGGAGACCACATTTGTACGCAGTATTCAAGATGGGGGTGTACCATGGATTTATATAAGAGCAATAAGATATACTCCTTCTTATTCTCTATCCCTTTTTTAATGATTCCTAACATCCTGTTTGTTTTTTTGATTGCTACTGCACACTGTGTGAACGTCTTCAGAGAACTATGACTCCAAGAGCTCTTTCCTGATTGGTTGTAGCTAAATTAGCCCCCATCATATTGTATGTACAGTTGGGGTTATTTTTTCCAATGTGCATTACTTTACATTTAGCCACATTAAATTTCATTTGTCATTTTGTTGCCCAATCACTTAGTTTTGTGAGATCTTTTTGAAGTTCTTCACAGTCTGCTTTGGTCTTAACTAGCTTGAGCAGTTTAGCATCGTCTGCAAACTTTGCCACCTCACTGTTTACCCCTTTCTCCAGATCATTTGTGAATAAGTTGAATAGGATTGGTCCTAGGACAGACCCTTGGGGAACATTACTAGTTACCCCTCTCCATTCTGAAAATTTACCATTTATTCCTATCCTTTGTTCACTGTCTTTTAACAAATTCTCAATCTATGAAAGGATCTTCCCTCTTATCCCATGACAACTTAATTTAAGTAAGAGCCTTTGGTGAGGGACCTTGTCAAAGGCTTTCTGAAAATCTAAGTACACTATGTCCACTGGATCTCCCTTGTCCACATGTTTGTTGACCCTTTCAAAGAACTCTAATAGATTAGTAAGACATGATTTCCCTTTACAGAAACCATGTTGACTATTGCTCAACAGTTTATGTTTTTCTATGTATCTGACAATTTTATTCTTTACTATTGTTTCAACTAATTTGCCTGGTACCAACGTTAGACTTACCGGTCTGTAACTGCCAGGATCACCTCTAGAGCCCTTTTCAAACATTGGTGTTACATTGGCTAACTTCCAGTCATTGGGTACCGAAGCCGATTTAAAGGACAGGTTACAAATCTTAGTTAATAGTTCTGCAATTTCACATTTGAGTTCTTTCAGAACTCTTGGGTGAATGCCATCTGGTCCCGGTGACTTGTTAATGTTGAGTTTATCAATTAATTCCAAAAGCTCCTCTAGTGACACTTCAATCTGTGACAGTTCCTCAGATTTGTCACCTACAAAAGCCGGCTCAGCTTTGGGAATCTCCGTAACATCCTCAGTCATGAAGATTGAAGCAAAGAATCCATTTAGTTTCTGTGCAATGACTTCGTCTTTAAGTGCTCCTTTTGTATCTTGATCATCAAGGGGCCCCACTGATTGTTTAGCAGGCTTCCTGCTTCTGATGTACTTAAAAAACATTTTGTTATTACCTTTGGAGTTTTTGGCTAGCTGTTCTTGAGACTCCTCTTTGGCTTTTCTTATTATACTCTTGCACTTAATTTGGCAGTGTTTATGCTCCTTTCTATTTGCCTCACTAGGATTTGACTTCCACTTTTTAAAGGAACTTTTTTTATCTCTCACCGCTTCTTTTACATGGTTGTTAAGCCATGGTGGCTCTTTTTTAGTTCTTTTACTGTGTTTCTTAATTTGGGGTATACATTGAAGTTGGGCCTCTTTTATGGTGTCTTTAAAAAGCACCCATGCAGCTTGCAGGGATTTCACTTTAGTCACTGTACCTTTTAAGTTCTGTTTAACTAACCCCCTCATTTTTGCATAGTTTCCCCTTTTGAAATTAAATGCCACAGTTTGGGCTGTTGAGACGTTCTTCCCACCACAGGGATGTTGAATGCTGTTGTATTATGGTCACTATTTCCAAGCAGTCCTGCTATAGTTACCTCTTGGATCAGCTCCTGTGCTATACTCTGGATTAAATCTAGAGTTGCCTCTCCCCTTGTGGGTTCCTGTACCAGTTGCTCCATGAAGCAGTCATTTAAAGTATCGAGAAATTTTATCTCTGCATTTCGTCCTGAAGTGAAATGTTCCCAGTCAATATGGGGATAATTGAAATCCCCCACTATTATTGGGTTCTTAATTTTGATAGCCTCTCTAATTTCCCTTAGCATTTCATCATCACTATTACTGTCCTGGTCAGGTGGTCGATAATAGATCCCTAATGTTATATTTTTATTAGAGCATGAAATTTCTATCCATAGAGATTCTATGGAACACGTGGATTCGCTTAAGATTTTTACTTCATTTGAATCTACATTTTCTTTCACATATAGTGCCACTCCTCCCCCTGCACGACCTGTTCTGTCCTTCCGATATATTTCGTACCCCGGAATGATAGTGTCCCATTGATTGCTCTCAGTCTACCAGGTTTCTATGATGCCTATTCTATCAATATCCTCCTTTATCACAAGGCACTCTAGTTCACCCATCTTATTATTTAGACTTTTAGCATTTGTATACAAGCACTTTAAAAACATATCCCTGTTTATTTGTCTGCCCTTTTCTGATGTGCCAGATTCTTTTTTATGTGACTGTTTATCATCTAATCTGGCCCTTACATTATCCTCTTCCATTCTCTGCTCCTGACTATAACCTGGAGATTCTCTATCAATAGACTCTCCCCTAATAGAAGTCTGTGTCCGATCCACATGCTCCTCTGCAGCAGTCGGCTTTCCCCCATCTCCTAGTTTTAACTTATCAGATCAAAATATTATTTCTACATCTATATATGAACATGATTAAAAGATGTGGAAATGATATTTTGTGGTGTTAATACATATTGCACACAATATATAAAAATATGGATAATTCACATATTGGTTCTCTGATGTCAGGTAAAGAAGGAATTGTATTCTAGTGATTATCCCTTTGGGTTGGGAGTCAGGAAACTTTGACATTGATTACTATAGGACCTTGTGCAGGCAGATTCCGGTGTTGTCCTTCAGTTTTCCCCAGACCCACCCCAGAGTCTTACACCAATGTTTGCTGTGACCAATGGAAGATGTTGAGGAAGAGCTAAATCATAATAATTGACATTCTATAGACCTTGGTCTCTGAGCACAGACAAATTCAGACTCTTCTTAGTTGACTTCTCATGTCTTCTCTGATGCTATATAGCTAAAATGTCTGTAATAGAGCTGGAATTTTTGCCTGGGCAGGATGCATTTTTGACCCAGACTATTTCAGAAAATGTAAGATGTTTCCCTCATAAGAATTGTCTCTCATAAGTGTCACTGTACTTAGACTAGCACATAACTGTGGTGACTAAGTGGTATCTCATTAATGATCTGGAGGATGGCGCGGACGGCATCCTCAGCAAGTTTGCAGATGACACTAAACTGGGAGGAGAGTAGATACGCTGGAGGGTAGGGATAGCATACAGAGGGGCCTAGACAAATTACAGGCGAGTCTTATCTTACGCTGGGGTTACATTTTGCTGTCAGTGCGTAAAGCGAAAATAGCGTATAGTCAAAATTGCATTGAGTGTAATGGCGGGCGGAATCGTCCACACTGCAGGTACAGTATTTAAATTGCTATTTTTCTCTTTTTTGTTTTGTTTTTTGTTTTGTTTTTGCTGACCTCACAAAGCTGAATTTGCGCATGTTAAATGCGCGTAAGATGAGACTCTCCTGTAGAAGATTGGGCCAAAAGAAATCTGATGAGATTCAACAAGGACAACTGCAGAGTTCTGCACTTAGGATGAAAGAATCCCATGCACTGCTACAAACTAGGGACTGAATTGCTAGGCAGCAGTTCTGCAGAAAAGGACCTAGAAGTTACAGTGAATGAGAAGCTGGATATGAGTCGACAGTATGGCCCTTGCTGCCAAGAAGGCTAATGGCATTTTGGGCTGTATAAGTAGGGGCATTGCCAGCAGATCAAGGGACATGATCATTCCCCTCTATTCGACATTGGTGAGGCCTCATCTGGAGCAGTATGTCCAGTTTTGGGCCCCACACTACAAGAAAGATGTGGAAAAATTGAAAAGAATCCAGCAGAGGTCAACAAAAATTATTAGGGGGCTGGAGCACATGACTTATGAAGAGAGGCTGAGGGAACTGGGATTGTTTAGTCTGCAGAAGAGAAGAATGAGGGGGGATTTGATAGCTGCTTTCAACTACCTGAAAGGGGGTTCCAAAGAGGATGGATCTAGACATCTTCTCAGTAGTACCAGATGACAGAACAAGGAGTAATAGTCTCAAGTTGCAGTGGGGGAGGTTTAGGTTGGATATTAGGAAAAACTTTTTCTCTAGGAGGGTGGTGAAGCACTGGCATGGGTTACCTGCGGAGGTGGTGGAATCTCCTTCCTTGGAGGTTTTTAAGGTGAGGCTTGACAAAGCCCTGGCTGGGGTGATTTAGTTGGTGTTGGTCCTGCTTTGAGCAGGGGGGTGGACTAGATGACCTTCTGAGGTCCCTTCCGACCCTGATATTCTATGATCTGTTGGCAACTATTGACTTCTGAATAGTGACCACTGGTACCTTTGCTCCCAGAATATTAATTATTATTGTCAGCACCTAAGAAATATTACTAACAATGTTTGGCACTGAATAAGACAGATATCCAGGTAGCCTGTATCTGGATAGCATATAACGTAAATAATACAACATGAATGAATTAAATGTGCTTACATAAATAAGGGCCACATGATCAGGTCCATTATCAGCAGAGAGATGTCCTGCAGTATCGTCAGGGAGGCACAACAACTATCCCTGCTCTGTTGTTCAGAGCAGACTCCTTAAGGAAGGATTTCTGGAGCAGATTGTTAAATTAATCACAGGGATTCAGAAATTCTCTGCCACAAGGGCTTATAACAGAATGTGTATTCAAAGCTGTGTGTCGTGGGTCAGAGAGAAAGAGGAAGATGCCTTGACTGACATTACAATGCAAGGACTTATTTTTTTCGTATATCCAAGTGAAAGAACGGCGGCATCTCTTACTTTCAGGGCCGGCACTATCATTTAGCCAGCCTAGGCAATCACCTAGAGCGCCAGGATTATTGAGGGGGCGGCATTTTGCTGGGGGGGGCGGCAGGCGGCTCCGGTAGAGCTGCCGCAGTCGTGCCTGCAGATGGTCGGCTGCTCCCGTGGCTCTGGTGGACCTCCCGCAGGCATGCGGCAGCTCCACCGGAGCCACGGACCAACGGACCCTCCGCAGGAATGCCTGCGGCAGCTCCACCGGAGCCGCGGGATCAGCGCACGGGGTGGCGAAATGACGGTGCGCCTAGGGCGCGAGAAACCCTGGCGCCGGTCCTGCCTACTTGCAAGTGCTTTGATGCTCTATTTAATGGGCCCTGAAGTCCGTGGGCTGAATTCTCCCCACTGCTGCCTTGAGTGGAGATCACATAGACTGGATATGGGCCATAGTCCCTGGTGCCAGAAGGAGCTGGTTGCACAGAAGCAATTCTAACTCACTAGAAGCTCGGAAGTAGTGGAACTCTGCTCTTCCACGCTGTGTGGCACAGAATGGCCCCCATGCACCCTCCCTCCCCTTACACTGGGGATAGCGAGGGTGGCTAGCACAGGAATTGGCCATGTAGCTTCCACTAGCTTGAAATTTGGTGAATGGCTGTTGTACACAGGAGAAATTCTCCACAGGGGCTAGCTTAAGTGACCTTAACAAACCAGAGAATCTGGCTCAGTGTGTGTGTGGAAAGAATATTGTTTGTTTGCTAAGAGCAGCTGGAAGCTTTGCCATTTAAATTGTGCAATTGCTTTATGCGTCTGGTCATGGGTGGCTGAGTCCCATCTCCTCAAGGTGATAAACCCCTGGGACTAGGACTTGATGCTGCAGGTAGAACAAAACCTCAGTTACCTGTTATACTTTCTCTTTTAGGCCTGAGGAGGGACAAGGATGGCAGTAAGCAGTGTCACCCCCACTTAGGGTGACCAGATGTCCCAATTTTATAGGGACAGTCCTGATATTTGAGGCTTTGTTTTATAAAGGCCCCTATTATCAGCCACCCCTTATCCCGATTTTTCATACTTGCTATCTGGTCACCCTACCCCCACTCTCACTGGGAGGCTTATTTCAGCAAATCTTCGAACAGACAGTTGGTGTTGGAATAACTATTCATTCATTTATGCATTACGCCCAAGGAAGCAGACCAATATCCTTTTCACAGGTCTTGGATAGTAAGTATATAAAGAACTGTGAAGAACACAGCCCTCAGGACAAGAAGCTGGATTTTAAAGAAAGCAGAAAGACCAGTTTGCTCTGCATTTCCAAGCGTGACACCTTGGGTTGAATCTTGTACTTGGTGCCTCATTCCTTAGACAAACAGGGACTGACACTCGGGCTGGATGAACAGGGGAAGAAAAAACAGGAACCTCTTTCTGAACCTGAACTCCAACCCCTGCTGAGGGTTCCCTGGCCTGTCCTTGTCATAACCTTAGTCCCAGATTTGGACCTTAGCGTCCAAAATATGGGGGTTAGCATGAAAACCTCCAAGCTTAGCTACCAGCTTGGACCTGGTACTTGCTGCCACCACCCAAAAAATTAGAGTGTTTTGGGGCACTCTGGTCCCCCTGAAAAACCTTCCCTGGGACCCCAAGACCCAAATCCCTTGAGTCTCACAACAAAGGGAAATAATCCTTTTTCCCTTCCCCCCTCCAGGTGCTCCTAGAGAGATACACAGACACAAGCTCTGTGAAACTACACAGAGTGACTCCCCCTCTCTGTTCCCAATCCTGGAAACAAATAGTACTTTCCTATTCCCCCAGAGGGAATGCAAAATCAGGCTAGCAAATCCAACACACAGATCTCCCCGATTTCTTCCTCCCACCAAATCCCTGGTGAGTACAGACTTAATTTCCCTGAAGTAAAGAAAAACTCCAACAGGTCTTAAAAGAAAGCTTTATATAAAAAGAAAGAAAAATACATACAAATGGTCTCTCTGTATTAAGATGATACAATACAGGGTCAATTGCTTAAAAGAATATTGAATAAACAGCCTTATTCAAAAAGAATACAAATCAAAGCACTCCAGCACTTATATTCATGCAAATACCAAAGAAAAGAAACCATATAACTTACTATCTGATCTCTTTGTCCTTACACTTAGAAACAGAAGACTAGAAAGTAGAAACTGCTTCTCCAAAGCTCAGAGAAAGCACTAACTGACAGCCCTGCAGAAAATCTGAGCCAAATCCTGCCCTGACTTCTGCTTCATGCAACATCCCTAAAGTCAACACGTTGCTATAATATTAACTTGGAGGAGGAAGAAGGAGAGAAAAGGTGCTGTCCTTCCAGACTGAGGAGATACAATTTCTGCTTTCACTTACCTTGGTGTAAATCTAGAATAAATCTCTTGACTTCAATGGAGTTACCTTTGATTTATGCTGCCAGGAAAGCAATACTTGGTCTAGCAAGTAGTTGCAATAATGCTGGACAAGCGTACAGGGAGGTTACATGAGAAGAAAAAACAAAGCCTTCATGAAAAGTGTAGTTTTTAACTGAATCTCTGCTAGGCCTTGGGTCCCACAATGAGGCCACTGTTTCTTTGTTTATATACGTTTGTTGACTTTAGTTTGAATGATTCCTTTTTTTAAAGAATCCAGGACTCAGTTTTAGACAATCATTTGCAGTATAAATGTTCTCTGTCCCTGTGTATGTGTGTTCTTTTCTAGCCCATTGGACTTTTAGTGAAGGGAACCGAACCCAAAAGGGTTGAAGTATTTGTCATTTCAGAAACAATCCCAGAATCTCTCCTCCTCCACCTTTTTTAAGGCTGTAGTGCTGCTCATTAGAAACAATTAATCTCTAGTGCTCTCATCTGTTAGTTCACTTTACTGTCATGTGCCTAGTCAGCTGTGAAGAGGCAGCCAGGCATCACAGACTGACCATCTCTTTAAACGTTTCTCTTCATTTCCCCTCCTCACAGGTCTTTAAATACACAAGTGCATGAACACAGTATATTTATGACACTCGCATCTAAATGCAACAAAACCCTTCTTTGAACACCATTCTCACAAGATAAAGGGCACCTGGGCACCTTCTGCTGCCTTTGAAAATTAGTCTTGTGATCTAATTAGTACTGGATTTTCAAGTGGGGGCAAAATCATATTCATGGGTGTCTGAGTGCTTCGAGAGGACCAGCTCTGCTAGGGAGGATGCCGAGGAGTCAGAGACCTGCCCTAGTAGATTTTCTCCAGTAAGTGTTTTTCTTATCAGCAAAGCAACTTGAAAACACAGTTTTAAAATGTTGGCATGTTCTCTCTAGTGGCTTCTCTTCTGAATAACTGATGCTGTCATTAACTAGTGGGATTGTTGAAACACATTGAGGAGCAAAGGAGCATCACTCAGCCACCTCAGGTTCTATTTCTCAATATCCTTTAGCCATGCTCATTATATGAACCTTTGTAAAAACCTGTGTTTTCCTCATCTGAAATCTGGATTAAGGATTTCATGAATAGTCAATCTCTCTCTCTATATATAAATATAATTAATTTGAAAATGCTCTGTGTATTTCAATGGTTTCCAACCTGTGGGCTGTGCACCACAGGGGAGTTGCTAGCAGATGTCTGGGATGGCTAAGCTTGCTCAGTTCCCTGTCTCTCATCCTCATTAAGTAGATTTGATCAACCATTTGTAACCAGGTCCACACTGTGACAGAATACACCCCTGTATTCACACCCTGCACTCCTGTAGTAATCTTCGTACAAAGAATGCTTTGTAAGGTATCCTTTGAAAACACACACATTTGCTAGTCAGTATTGTCTTAGTAAAATGAATGTGGCAATGTTGTAGGTGAAGTTAAGATTCCACTGTAAACTGTTAACACATGTTCCAAACCCCACAGCCCTGTCCTAAGCAAAGGAAAGAATGTATACTTGCCTTAATCTGAATTTAAGCAGTAAACAGTCATCAAGCAGGAAGGGAAGACAAAGGAAGTTCAAAGAGGTGGAGGAAAACATCAGGGACTATCCTTCCACATAGACTTTGTCTCCTGGGTCTCAGCTGTAAATATTTTTCAAGAGGGGGGCTGAAACTATAAAAAAGAGGGACAAACAGCCCAAGGCACCCCTCTTTCCCTGCCCATTTGCATTCACAGAACCTGAGAATATAAAAATAAACAGCTATTGGACTGGGGGGTGGGGAGTGGTCCTGACTTGAAAGCTTGGTCAGTAATCTGCTAGAGCATGTGGTGAGTTTTTTAGGTAGATACCATAAGCATTTTATCTTGTAATCATTTCTGACATTTATGCCTCATTACTTATACACATTTAAAATCTTGTTATAGTTAATTTGTTTTACTGTTTTATCTAATCCAATATGTCTAAGTTAAAGTGTCTGGGTACTCTCATTAAAGGAATCATATACCAGCTCATTATTTTAAAGGAATTACAGACTTAATATATTTTTTACTGTCTAGGAGACCCACTAAATCGACCGCAAATGCATCAATCACTGCATGTCGAACCCCCAGTAAGCGTAGACAAGCCCTTATATGCTGGAGGATGTTTGGTGAGGAGTCCAGGGTGGAGGCTACAGCAGCAAAGCACCTCAGGTTACAGGGCAGAGGTGACACAGCCCCCCACTAGTCTAGATTGTGCCCTAGTTTGTTGCACTTTCACCCACTCAGAGGCCATAAGTGTCCCACAAGACATTACACTGATTCCTGCAACAGCTGCTGCCGAACTGACTCCTTTAAATCACCATAGGAACCAGCACAAAGTGTTGTAGGGAGCACCTAAGGAGGACTTGGTGGGAAAAGCTGAATCCATATTCCCAGACTGAAAAAAGGCTGAGAATAACATCATGTTAAGATGTCTCTGTAAAGCTTCACACCGTATGCCTGGCCAGAGATCCAGGTAAGCAGGGAGTAAATATGACCACCACTATACTGCTCTGTTGGCAGTGACATGCTGTTTCAACAGACTTATTCCTTCCCTTGGGATTTCCCAGTACTTCCTATTGTCCCTAGGCTAGTCTGTCTTTCAGCCTGTAAATTCTTTTGGGCAGGGGCTGTTTTGTGTGCTCAATCAGTAGTAGTCACCAAAGGGGTTAGCAGTAGTTTAAAAACAACTATTGTGTACAGAAAACCCCCAGAAAAAACTGAGACCAGGTTTCTCCAATCTGCTAAGATCATTCAGCAGAGTGGCCTTACAATGGCTGGAGACGGCCAGTGGAGAATCCTCTTTTGTGCAGTGGACCAGTCTGCCCAAACAGAGCTTCTCTGGAGGCAGCTCTTTGAACTTCTGTGACAGCCACCCCTTAGGCTCCTGGCACAAAGGGAGGAAGGGGGCATGAGGGGTGTCCTGGGGGTGGTGTGTGGACAGAACAAGGGGGAAAAGAGGGCACAGTGGAGTGGAACTTTAGCATACACATAGTCTACTGGAGAAACGTCCCTGAGGAACCTTACTCTAGTGGCATAAACTAGAGCATCTCCTGGGCAACTCTATTTGTCCCAGGACTGTGTGGCTGATAATCTGGATCTTTGACAGGGTTTTCAACATCAATCCAATTTTCTCAGCTTTAACTCCATCACTTTTGAGATCTCCTTTCTTGTGGTAGAAACAGACAGAATTTGCTTTGCAGCACACTGACATATTTCCAGAAGTCCTTCACTGCTGCTGCTTGATGCAGCTTCTGTACGTTGGGCAAAGATACCTTTGAAGAGGTACTAATCCATTTTCAGGGGTTGGCCAGAGCAGATGAAATACTGGACTAGTACTCAAGAGACTTGGCTTCTATTCCTAGCTCTGCCACTGGGTAGCTAGATGACCTTGGGCAAGTCACTTCACTTTCATGTACCTCAGTATCCCCATGTATAAAATGAGGATAATGAGGCTTGCCTCTCTTTTTTTCTTTTTTCTTTTTTTGTCAAACACTTCTAGATTTATGGTTGAAAAGTGCTATATAAGATCTAGATATTCTTATTACTTTTGTTCAGTGTACCTAGTCTGGCACTGAAATGGTTATCTAGAGGAATTTGTAAAGTGCTTTCTAACTACAGGTGCTGAGTGAGTTTCTTCTATAGCACTTCCTTCCTCCACTAGTGTAGGCTGAGACTAGGCATTTTTCTTTTTGGAGTTCTTTAGCCAACAAGCCAAACCAATACTCAGTGCAGTAGTTAATACAAAGGTAACAAGAACATGGCTGTGCTTAGATGTCTCTTGTGTTCAGGACTGGAAATTAATATTTTATCCCAATTTATGCACAATATTGAACTGTGATCTGAAAGAGGCATGGGTGAACGAATCTGGATGATAAAAGAATCCACCTGACTCTTCACCCAGAACTTGATCCAAACTGAGTTGCTTTGAAGTTATCCCAATTCCTTTTTGTTTGTATTTGCTGTTGAAGGGTGATGTGCAGTGACTCATGATGCTTCCCAATGGTCTGTTGACATTGGGATCAGAAGGATGAACTCAACTGTATGATGTGCCAAATGTCAGGAACTCAGCTGCCTCTGGGCTTGGTTGCTTAGTAACCCGGTATGCTCAGTTGGGCCCAATAAACTCACTAAGTGATTGGTCAGAAAAGCCAAGAGATCATCATTTAAGATCTGTTGCAACAGCAGCACTGTGGCTGCTCAATGTTCCATGCCTGCAGCTGTGCTAATCTGCTTCTTGTCAAGCCCTTGCTTCCCCCATTGCCTGCTCCATGCCAGCCGAGTCCCTGCCTACTTCTGAACTCCTGCCTTCCTGGCCACCCCGCCAGGCCTGTCCTCTCATTTTGTGCTGACTATTAGGCTAGACTCCTGCTCTGACTTAGAGGTCACACCAGCTACATCTAGGTGTGTGACATCAAATACCTGCTGTGTTGCTTCCTGTTTGCTGTCTGTGACCCAGGGACCTCTTGGCACCAACTGGTAGATGGCATAGGGGCTCCTAGGGGTTTACAGGGATCCCTTGGGGCTGGTATATGCATAATAATTCACCAAAGGGTGACCTGTAAAGTCTCTACCAAGAGTCAGGAACTTACTGGTCGTCATAGTCCTTGTGAAATGTATATACTGATAACATTTAAGAAACTAAAAGCAGCAAAGAATCCTGTGGCACCTTATAGACTTACAGACGTTTTGGAGCATGAGCTTTCGTCTGTTAGTCTATAAGGTGCCACAGGATTCTTTGCTGCTTTTACAGATCCAGACTAACATGGCTACCCCTCTGATATTTAAGAAACTGTATCTATATACTAGAAATTATGGTCTTGAAGTTAAAAGCAGATCCTCAGGAGGTGGCAGGCCTTGGAAAGATTCTGTTCAGGCAAGGGGGTAGGAGACACCTCCCTCTGGTCAGTTGTCTATTGTGTCTCACATTGTCTCACATTGGAAGTCTATTTGCAACATAGAGCCACCAACTAATCAAGATTGCAAAATTGACAAAAGATTGTGAAATCTCCAGAAAGGAACACGCAGCAGGAGGGGGTCTTGCTTATGAATAAAGACCAAAGGACTGTTTTGATATATCTGGGGTTGCAAGGAGAGAGACAATATCCTTCACCAAGGAGAGGAATTGCTAGCACGTTCTACCTTATGAAAGGAGGGTCACAGCCAATCTGGTTGAAAAACTCTGCAAAGCTAAATTTCATTAGACAGGGAAGTATTTTGATTAACTAAGTCTAGGCTGTAGAATGCATGCTATGATTTTGTTTGACAACTAATTATTTCCAATATTTCTACTTTCTATCATTTTGAGTCTCTACCCTTTTGTTAAATAAACTTTACTTATTTTCCACTATAAAAATCTAAGTGCTGTGTGTTAAATGGAGCAGTGACCTAAAGGGATTCTGGTAAGCTGGTGTACATTGCTTCTTTGGGAGCAGCAAGTGGACCAGTGGCTGGTCACTCCAGGGGGAATCTCAGAGGGCATGGAGGTTGGAGCATGCCTATTGCTAACCTGCAGAGGGATAGCAGGACTTGCATAGGCTCACAGAGGGAGTATTTGTGTGGCCTGTGAGCACTGGAGTCAGGGAACTGACTCATGGCATACACAGGCAAGGCTTTTTCATAGTAGGGCTAGTGGTAGCAAGGTGCCTCCCAACCCTGGGTGCCCCAGGGAAGCATCCCACTAAGGGCCAGAATCTGGTTCCTTACCCATGTTAACTATTACCTCAATCCACAAATTGTCCTATTGAAATCAGTGGGACTATACTCAGGGTAAGGCACTATGCAGTGGTGTGGCAGATCCAGTGCCACTGAGTACCAGAATGGATACTTGGCTGAACTGTCTGTCTCTGGTCCCCAGTGCCACAAAATTTCCCACATATATTCCCAGATTTCATCCACGTATGGGCTCCCTGACTCTGGGTCAAATTCTGTTGCATAGAAATCTGGAGTCACGCTGATTTCCATTATTAAGGACTGACAAACTATTTTGCAGTCTGTGATTTCAGTGGAGTGACTCTGGATTCTTACCTGTTTACATGAGAGCAGAATTTGACCCTGCTTCCTGACAGAGGAGAACAGAGTGAAACAAGGGTGACCCGTTTTTGAAAAACAAGAGGACCTGCAACAGTGTCATTGCCTTAACTATGAGATCAGAGAGAAGTGTGTTCCTATGGGAACACTAAAGCTGGATATCTTGCTTGTTTATGGGTATAACTCTCATAGTTGTTGCATTAATGTCATTTTTATATTGAATTCTGCAACTTCCTCAGGCTTCTTTTCTTTTGTGCTTTCTGTATCTGAGCTTTTGTTAGTCAGTTGTTATACAGGGAGTTTTACAATGTTTCTTTTACGTACAGGCCTTTTCAGCTGTCATGCTTTGTGGTAATCCCATTCATTCTAGATGTATAGTACAGCTATTGTTTGGGGTGTATGGCTTTTTTTTAATGCACGTTTCACTTGAGATTCAATCTCATTTGCCACTTGTCAGCAAGATCAATGACCTGTTGAATTTAACTGGCAACAGCCTCTGTTCACAGGTCATTGCTGTCCAGGTCTTGTTTTATCAATAGCTGTAACAAGGCTGCAGAACTGTCTGCCAATTATTTATAACAGATGGAGGATGGCACAGATCTAAATACAGACCAAAATGGGAATTCTTCTTTTTTTTAACTAATCAGACAATGATCCATTTATTCTCATGTCACCAGTAAATGTCTAGAGTGTCATTTAAATGTGATGTGTAAAGAGAGAAGACAGGTTTGTCCTTTTTTTCCCTTTATAAAATATGAATTGTGTTGAAAAAATGTTTCCCTTTTTACATTAAAAATCAAGGGCTTGTCCATAGATTCTTCCAGGACAACTGGAGTATTATATCAGAGGTACTATACAAGTGAAACCTGATTTATTAAGAATGTGGTTGGTTTTTTGCTTTTTTAATTACACCCACTTAATTCTAACACCCAAGAAATAGTTGGGAGAAAAGATATCCTGGTTAAAGGTTTGGTAACTCTCTGTCCTTTCAGTCAAGGACTGGGTAACCACAGCTCTGAGACCTCCAGTGAGGTAAAGTAAGCAGGAAGAAAAATGTGCAACTAAGCAAAATCCTTTCAGGCCTTGTTACTATATAATTAAGTGAAAGAGCACAAACCTGTGTATTTCCCTAGCAGGTCACCTTTAAACTGGAACTGAAAAAAGCCTTTTTGAGAAATTCCAATAAGCGTTGTTGTTTGGTCTGGTTTATAGTCAGAAACAGATTAACATGTCACGACTTAACTTTGCTGATCGGGTTTGCTATTGGGGAAGCAAAAACAATTGCCAAAAGCTCTTAACAGAACTAGCAACATCCTTTCTAAAAGACTCCAGTATTCAGTTCTAATGGTCTCAAACGCTGCAGCCTGCCTAGCAGTGCTACTGTAGTGTTTTGGTCATGACAGTGGTGGTTTGTGGTGGTGTAGGTTTGTTTTTTTTTCCTCTCATGGGATTACTGGAGGACACCAAAACACTCATTCTCATTTTCTTTTCCCCCAGGCCCCACCCCTTTTCTTTTGTTGATCTACCTACTTCCCATGCATGTGGGTATTTGTAATACATCCATCATTGCAGCATAGTATTTGAGCACAGTTCTCCCTTCCAGGTCATTATTAAAATAGGATTTGCATTTTTAAAAAAGCCCTATTATTCTGCTCCACTTCTACTACCAGCTGCTGTTAATTTGCCTTATTTCTCCCACACTATATGAGGGCTTAAAGAGGCAGCAGCAGCACCCCGTGTTAGCCATTCTGGCAGGGCTGATGATTCTAAGGAGAAAATGGAGGACATGGTAGGTTGGACAAATCATTTTTTTTTCCAAAGGTAAAAATAAAATTTCTGTAACAGAATAAAAAGCTATCGCTAAGCTTACATGTCCACAACAAGGAAACCACCAAGATAGAGCTGTTCCCAGCCTAAAGAGCTCTGTCATAGCACTTCCTTTCTAGCCACTCGGTGCAGTGACAGGAAGGGTTCTCTTACTGCTGTAGTTAATCCACCTCCCTTAAAGGCAGTTGCTTGGATGACAGAAGAATTCTTCCATCAACCTAGCGCTCTCTACACTGGGGGGGTTAGTTTGGCTTAACTACATTGACTTTTTCATACCCCTGAGCATGGGTCAACTTGACTTTTTAAAATTAGGTGGTAACAGTTTGCGAATACCAGCGATGACTTAGCTTGGTGATATTCTAAACAAAAAGAGCTGTCAGCTGTGCCTGTAGCTCTTCCCATTGCTTCACACGTAATCAGCAGACAACCTCTGCTTCAGAGTAACACACAGGTGGAGTGACGGTCCTGGAGTCTTCACTAGATGACACACAAAAACCTAAAAGCATTAGGTAACTTTCATTGGTTAGGCCCTGGTTCAGGAAAGCATCCCAGCTCAAGGAGGGCATTTAAGCATGTGTTTAAACTTTACATTCTAATGACTTCAGTCGTGCTTAAAGTTAAATGTGTGCTTAAGTGCTTTCTTGGGTGAGGAGAGACATAAGCATGTGCTTAAGTGTTTTCCTATATCAAGGCTATAATGACTGCAATTAAGAGAAGTGAAGGGAAATGAGAAGCAGAGGCAAAACTCTTTGTGCAGTATTTCTAAATGTCATTGTCCATGCAGTAGTGTTGTAACTGTGTTGGTCCCAGGATATTAGATAGACAAGGCGGGTGAAGTAATCTTGTTGGAGCAACTTCTGTTGGCGAGAGAGACAAGCTTTTGAGAAACACAAACGCAGGGCTGGTGCTTCCATTAGGCGACCCTAGGCGGTCACCTAGGGTGCCAGGATTCGGGGAGGCGGCATTTTGTGCGCTCCCCATGGGGCGCATGGGAGCTTCCGGTTCCACTCCCATCACGCCGCCGAAGAAGGATCTTCTGCTGACGTGCTGCGGAAAACAGCGGCAGGCGATTGAGCAGCTCAATGACTGGCGCTGTCGTCTGTGGCATTTCGGCGGAGGGTCCTTCTTCGCTGGCGCGATGGGAGTGGAACTGGAAGCTCCCACGTGCCCTGTGGGGAGCGCACAAAATGCCACCCCCCGAATTCTGCCTAGATCTTCAGGTCTGGGAAGTGTTCTCAGAGTCTCACAGCTTAAATACATGTTGGAACAATATAATACAATACAATCTGTTCTACTCTGTATTTAGCTGTGAACTCTGAGAACACTTCCTAGACCTGAAGAAGAGCTCTGTGTAAGGCCTGGTCTACACTACGCGTTTAAACCGATTTTAGCAGTGTTAAACCTATTTAACGCTGTACCCATCTACACAATGAGGCCCTTTATAGCGATATAAAGGGTTCTTTAAATCGGTTTCTGTACTCCTCCCCAACGAGAGGAGTAGCGCTAAAATCGGTATTACCATATCGGATTAGGGTTAGTGTGGCCGCAAATCGACAGTATTGGCCTCCAGGCGGTATCCCACAGTGCTCCACTGTAACCGCTCTGGACAGCAATCTGAACTCAGATGCACTGGCCAGGTTGACAGGAAAAGCCCCGCGAACTTTTGAATTTCATTTCCTGTTTGTCCAGCGTGGAGCTCTGATCAGCACAGGTGGTGATGCAGCTCAAATCCAAAAAGAGCTCCAGCATGGACCGTATGGGAGATACTGGATCTGATCACTGTATGGGGAGACAAATCTGTTCTATCAGAGCTCTGTTACAGAAGATGAAATGCCAAAGCATTTGAAAAAAATCTCCAGGCTATGATAGACAGAGTCCACAGCACAGTGCTGTGTGACAAGCATAACGGAAAGCCAAAGAATCAGATGGAAGCTCATGGAGGGAGGGAGGGGGTACCGAGGACTCCAGCTATCCCACAGTCCCCGAAAATCATTTACATTCTTGGCTGAGCTCCCAATGCCTGTAGGGTCAAACACATTGTCCGGGGTGGGTCAGGGTCTATCTCATCAATTTACCACCCCTCTCCCTCCATGATAGAAAAGGGGGAAAATCGTTTCTTGACTTTTTTATATGTAACCCTATGTATACTGCATGCTGCTGGTAGACACGGTGCTGCAGCAGTAAACAGTAGCTTCCTCTCTCCTCCCCTCCCCGGTGGCAGACGGTACCGTGCAGTAGGACTGATAGCCGTCCTGGTCATGAGCCTGTGAGTGCTCCTGGGTTGCCTCAGGTGAGGCCGGCCGAGGGCGCCAAGGTAAAAATAGGAATGACTCTCGGTCATTCCTGGTAGATGGTACAGAACGGCTGGTAACCATCCTCATCATAGCAACTGGGGGCTGAGCTCCATCAGCGGGATGCTGGGGTCCTCTCCCCTACACCACTTAATATCCTGCCTGGACTATCATAGCAGCTGGAGGCTGCCTCCCCTCCATTTTATCTCACTAACAAATCAGTGTTTCTTATTCCTGCATTCTTTATTACTTCATCACACAAATGGGGGGGACACTGCCAAGGTAGCCCAGGAAGGTTTGGGGAGGAGGGAAGCAATGGGTGGGGTTGTTGCAGGGACACCCCCTAGAACGGCATGCAGCTCATCATTTCTGCGGGATCTGACACGGAGTGGCTGTGCTGTCTGGTACACTGGTTCTCTAGTACACTTGCCCCATATTCTAGGCAGGACTGACTCTATTTTTAGATACCATAAAGGAGGAATTGACTCAGGGAGTCATTCTCATTTTTGTCTTTGCGCCCCCAGCCGACCTCAGCCAGGGGCACCTATGACAGCAGCAGACGGTACAGAACGACAGATAACCGTCATCTCATTGCCAATTTACAATGGCAGCAGACGGTACAGAATGACTGATAACTGGCTCTGCTGTCATACAAAGGCAAATGAATGCGGCTGTGTAGCGCTGCAGTATCACCTCTGTCAGCGGCATCCAGTACACATACGGTGACAGTAAAAAAAAAGCTGAACGGGATTCATGGTTGCCGTGCTATGGCGTCTGCCAGGGCAATCCAGGGAAAAATGACATGAAATGATTGTCTGCCATTGCTTTCCCGGAGGAAGGAATGACTGACGACATTTACCCAGCACCACCCGCGACAATGATTTTTGCCCCATCAGGCACTGGGATCTCAACCCAGAATTCCAAGAGGCGGGGGAGACTGCGGGAACTATGGGATAGCTACGGAATAGCTACCCACAGTGCAACGCTCCAGAAATCGACGCTGGCCTCGGACCATGGACACACACCGCCTAATTAATGTGCTTAGTGTGGTTGCGTGCACTCGACTTTATACAATCTGTTTTACACAACCAGTTTATGTAAAATCGGAATAATCCCGTAGTGTAGACGTACCCTTTGTTTGAAAGCTTCTCTCTCACCAACAGAAGTTGGTCCAGCAAAACAGATCACCTCACTCACCTTGTTTCTGTAAAGCATCCAGTACCTGGACAATATTACACTGTCACAGGCAATTGGCTCTAATGTTAAATAACTGAAACAATTACATGATAAACTTAGATGTATGTCTTCTTTTAGAACAGTTCTCAGTATAACTGGCATTATTTCCTAGTCTATAAATTTAAAAATAAGCAGTCCTGTACTGTTTTCTCATACATTTTGCAGTGTCTCAATCTGAAACCTTGCTTGCTAAGTTTTTCATTATGATTGTCATTGGCCTATTAATTCTGAAAACTCTAGGGTAAATTCTATCTGATCTCTCCACTGATCTGTTGCATTTGAGTTGTCATTTACATAATCCATCTGTCTCTGATCTGGAAGCTGTCTATGGTCCTGGGTGTCAGACAGCATGTGCTCAGTGTACTGTAATCCAGGAAGGAAGTACAGAAAAACTCTACACAACTCCCAACTCTTATTCTCAGTGTCTGGAGAATCTGTGCTATTCATGTTAAAGGGCTGCACCTGTCATTCACATTTACAATGTGAACGCATTTAATGTATTGATTCTTAGTCTCAGATCCTGTTTCGAACAGGTGGTGAACACACAACTCTCACTGACTGCAATCTGAGTTACAGATGCTTAGCACTTCTTAAATAAGATCTTTATTAGGGCACCAAACCACTGTTGCTATGCAATAACTAAATGCAGATACAGAATGTACACAACCCTGCCCTTCCCAGAGATTAGCAAGGTGCAGAGTGCCCTCTGCTCACCGGCTGCCCTGGGAGGGGAGGATGCTCAGTACATCACAGATGGGATGACACAACACTGATGAGTGCCTTTCTTCTGACTCTGTTGGACTCATACAATAATGGACTTAACAATATTTTACACTTCTCTAACACCTGCCATGCAAGGTTTTTAATAATGTTCACGAGTAAGCCTAGCAATTGCACTGGGAGGGAAGGAAAGTATTATTGTTTCCATTTGTAACAATGCACTGGGGCGTGGGCTCACATCTCAATGAACCTTGAGCCCTTAAAAATTGGGCACTGGTATTGTGGGGCACACGATTAGGAGTGAGCATGTGACCTTGAAGAAGCCAGATATAAGCCTTCTTGCCCGGTAGGCAGGGGTAGTAGACAGGAAACACAAAGAGTCACTCAGGGAAGTTGAGGGCTTCTCTCCAGAGGCCCAAGAAGGGCTAAGAAAAGGAAAGGTTCTTTCTCTTCCCTTCAGCTGGTGGAAGCTGAGAGAGTCTCCTGTAGGTAGTACCCGGTATGTTGAATTTAGTTGCTCTTGATTTGTGACCTTGCACTGACACTAGAGCAAGCCCTGAAGATAGAGACTTGGGGTGCGTTGTAGTTGGGACTGTATTTTCCCTCCCTGGCTAGTGAATCTGCTTATACAATTTACCATTTCATAGATGAGGAAACTGAGGTATAGGAAGATGTAGTGATTTGCCCAAGGTTACCCAGAGCTGAAAGTAGAGCTCACAGATCTCCTGATTCCCAATCTGGTGCGCCTCCTATTAAGCACTTGAGGAGATGGCCGCTATGAGAGGTGGTTTAATTTATGCACAGTTTATGCCCTATCTTTCTTTCGTGAATCCCCTTGACTTGCTAAGCTTTCTAGTGCTAGTAAATGTTACAGTGGAGCCTGTTAGACTGTGGAATGGTTTCCCAAGGGAAGAGCTAAAAGCCCATTGCTTAAAGTATTTGAAACTAGATTGGACAAAGCACAGGAAACAACGCAGCTCTGGCAAAGAGACTAACTACATGACCTATTTTATCTCTAACATCTATGATTGGATGATTCCAGGGCTGCTGACAGCAGGAGTAATTGCTGTGCACAGAGTAAAATTCACTGGTTTGGAAATAACTGTTTAGTGCATTCCATTTTTACAGTGTATGGCTCCAAGCAGAACTGTTATCTCTTTCTGTTGAAACTTCCTGCTGTATACAAACAATGCAAACCCTGTATGTTTTCTAGCAACCAAACATACAGAAGAAATCTGTTGTCATGACAAGATAATGGAAACTGTATTACTATTGCTGTTACTAATTATTTAATATTTATACTACCACAACACTCAAAGGCCCCAATTGGGCTTGGGGTGCTAGGTGCTGTACAAACCTATATGAAGACCAAAGAGTTTACAATGTAGGAAGAGCTGCCTGGTACATCTTGAGTTGTGAGTGGGAGGGATACAATCAAATATAGACAATAGTCACATACTCTAATTATAAAGATGAAATTTATTGCAAATGTGCCAACTCTTCCCACCTTTTTCTCAGCCTTGCTTTCATTAAATGACTGACTTCTGCCTTGAAACTGTCATCGGATTTTTCAAAGAATAAGGGCAAAATGTTCTTTTTTTCCATAAATTGTTCCTTTTTATTCCCCTATTTTTGAACTAACATGCTTATTTTAGAGGCAGTGGAATATAGTGGCTTGAACAAGGGACTCAGAATCAGGAGTCCTGGATTGTGTTACAGAACTGGGGACACATTTGTTGCATGGCCTTGGGTAAATAATTTTACTTCTGTCACTTAATCACCATTTCACAGCAGGAGAAAACTATGATGCTTCCCACACTAGTGTATAATACTCTGAAATCTGTAGCTGAATAGAACCCTAGAAATGCAAACTACTATTAATACTGTGGTTTTGGTTTTTTTATTTTATATTCAAAGATTCCTTGCAACCTTCCTCCAGTTCT
This sequence comes from Gopherus flavomarginatus, assembly GCF_025201925.1. NCBI lineage: Eukaryota > Metazoa > Chordata > Testudines > Testudinidae > Gopherus > Gopherus flavomarginatus. The sequence continues at coordinate 329,388,691 of NC_066617.1, forward strand.
AGAACTGCTACTGATATTTGCATCCACAGGAAGCAGTTATGAGAGCGGTGTCCAGTAGGGCTGGAGCTATAGAAGCCTCATTTCCCTTAACTAGTATCATTAACATTGCTGGAAAATAGGGAGTGCTTAAGGAATGAACAAAATAAACATAAATACTAAGCAAATACTTGGAAATAGGCTCCTTCCGAGTAGGAGGAATTTAGAGGAGACACAAGGACATGGAAGTAGAACTGTCTCAACTGAGCAGTAACAGGAAACACACCTGGAAATTAATAAAATCTAAAATGTAGATAAAACACACAAAGGGGCTTTTCCCACTGGGGAGAGTAATCCGTGTTTGACATTCTCTGCTCTGGAGAATCCACATTACTGGATGTCAAGGATAACTGACAATTTCCAAGATACCAATAGTATTTCTCAGGGCATAAGAATGACCATAGTGGATCAGATCAATGGTCCATTTAGCACAGTATCCTGTCATCTGACAATGGCCAATACCAGGTGCCCCAGAGGGAAAGAACAGAACAGGACCAGTCAGGTGATCCATCCCCTGTTGTCCAGTCCCAGCATCAGGCAGTCAGAGGCTTAAGGACAACCAGCACATGGAGTTACATCCCTGACCATCTTGGCTAATAGCCACTAATGGACCCGTCCTCTATGAATTTATCTAATTCTTTTCTGAACCCAGTTAAAGTCTTGGCCTTCACAATGTGCCCTGGCAACAAGTTCCACAGGTTGACTGTGTGTTGTGTGAAGTGCTTCCTTTTGTTTGAAACCTGCTGCCTATTAATTTCATTGGGTGACTCCTGCTGTTTATGTGAAGGGGTGAATAACGCTTTTTTCTCTACACCATGCATGATTCCATAGACCTCTATCGTATTTTCCCTTAGTCGTCTCTTTTCCAAGTTGAACAGTCCCAGTCTTTTTAATCTCTTCTCACATGGAAGCTGTTCCAAACCCTTTATAATTGTTGCTGTTGCCCTTCTCTTACCTTTTCAATTTCTAATATCTTTTTTTTGAGATGGGGCTATTAGAACTGCACACAATGTTCAAGGTGTGAGTATACCATGGATTCATATAATGGCATTATATTTTCTGCCTTCCTATCTATCCCAGTCCTACAGGCACCTAATATTCTGTTAGTTTTGACTGTAGCTGCACATTCAGTGGATGTTTTCAGAGAACTAGCCACAGTGACTCGAAGATGTTTCTCCCATCATTTTATATGTATAGTTGAGATTTGTTTTCCAATGTGCATCACTTTGCATTTTCCAACATTGAATTTAATCTTCCATGTTGTTGCCCAGTCACCCAGTTGCGTGAGAGCCCTTTGTAGCTCTTTGCAGTCTGCTTTGGCCTTAACTATCTTGAGTAATTTTGTGTCATCTGCAAATTTTGCTGTCTCACTGTTTATCCCATTTTTCCTGCTCATTTATGAAGATGTTGAATATCACTGGTCCCAGTACAGATTTCTGGGGGACACTGTTATTTACCTCTTCATATTCTGAAAGTGGGATTAGATAAAATAAAGGTTGTGGGGTAGCAGTCTATATTAATGATGAGGTAGATTCTAAAAAATTAGAAGTGATGGAATTGATAAAATGGAAACTTTTTGGGTCAAAATTACTTTAGGGAAGAGAGGTTCCAGGCTGCACTGGGATAATGCTTGGGATCTGCTACAGACCACCAGGATCCAAACTGGATATGGATAGAGACCTTTTTAGTATTTTTAATGAAATAAATACTACTGGGAATTGTGTGCTTATAGGAGTCTTTAATTTCCTAAATATAGATTGAAGGACAAGTACTACTAATAATGGTAAGGACCGATATTCCTGGATATGTGATAGTCAACAGATTTCTTCATTAAAAAGTCACTGGACCAACAAGAGGTGATGCTATTTTAGAGTTAGTATTGTGAGTAGAAAGGACCTCATGGAAGAACTGGTTGTAGAGGACAACCTTTCTTTGAGTGATCATGAATAAGACAACGATTTAATAGTGAAATCTGTGACTTCCAGGGACCTGCATGACTTCAGTCGTGGGGAGCTGCAGGAACCCCCATCACTGTGGGGTCCAGGAGCTATGGGGTACCCCTGCCATCTCTGGTGGCCCCTGCAGCCCCTGGATACCACAGATGGTGGGGGAACCCCTAAATTGGTGGGGGAACCCTGCAGCTCCTTGCTGACATGGGAGCTGAGGGTACCCCCCAGCTCCCAGCCCATGCAGGGAGGGAGACCCCCAGAGCTGTAGGTGGCCAGGGAACCACCCAGCCCCTGTGCAGCTGCCCCGCTTCAGGCGATGTGGGGACCCGCAGATCCCCATTTGGCCTCAGGTGTCTTTTAGTAAAAGTCATGGACAGGTCACATCTTCCCTGAATTTTTCTTTTGCCCGTGACCTGTCCGTGACTTTTCCTAAAAATAACCGTGACAAAATCTTAGCCTTAATCATGAGTTCATTCAGCTTAAACTAAATGGAAAGATAAACAAAAAAGGTCTGCAACCAAGGTCCTTGATTTCAAAAGGGCAAACTTCAAAAAATTAAAGGAATTAATCAGGAAGTGGACTGAAGAACTCAAGGATATGAATTTGGAGCAGGCTTAGAATTAGGGCTTGTCTACACTGGCACTTTACAGTGCTTCAACTTTCTTGCTCGGGGGGTGAAAAATACCCCTCTGAGCACTGCAAGTTTCAGCACTGTAAAGTGCCACTGCAGCCACTGTACCAGCGCTGGTAGCTATTCCCCTCACAGGGTACGTCTTCACTACCCGCCTTATCGGCGGGTAGCAATCGATTGCTCGGGGATCGATATATCGCGTCTCATCTCGACATGATATATCGATCTCTGAACGCGCTTATATCGATTCCATAACTCCACCAACCTGAACGGAGTTGCGGAATCGGCAGGGGGAGCCTCGGACATCGATCCCGCGCTGTGAGGACGGTGAGTAATTCGATCTTAGATACTTCGACTTCAGCTACATTATTCACGTAGCTGAAGTTGCGTATCTAAGATCGATTTTCCCCCGAAGTGTAGACCAGCCCATAGAAGTGGGGTTTTTATAGCACTGGGAGAGAGAGCTGCAACTACACAGCCAGCACTTTAATGTTGCTAGTGAAGACGTGCCCTAAATTTTGGCAACTTTTATTTAAAGTATCTGAAGCCTACATCCCAAGCAAGGGGAAAAAAATTCACAGGGAGGTGTTCCACACCAAACTGGTTGAACAAACATCTGAAACAGGTTATTAAGAGAAAGCAGAAAACCAAGAAGGGACTGATCAGCAAGGAAAGGTACCTCTTGTAGATCAGAAAGTGAGTACTGCCAAAAGCCAAACAGAGCTGGACCTTGCAAAGAAAACTAAAAGCAATAGTAAAAGTTCTTTTGCCATATAAATAAAAAGAAAACAAGGAAAGTAGGACTACTAAGCACTGAGAATGCAGTAGAGTTTCAAGATAATCTAGGTGTGTATGGTTGAACAGCTAAATTAATACTTTGACTTAGGTTCAATAAGAGTAACAAGGAGCTTGGGGACAGTGGCAGGGTGGCTAATGTGACCAAGGCTACGGAAGTAGATATTACCAAATCTGAGGTGGGAACCACACTCAAACAGATTAATGGGGCTGAAAGTGAGGGACCCAGATAATCTCCCTCCAAGAATATTAAAGAAACTGGCACATGAAATTGCAAGCCAATAACAATGTTTACTGAATCCATGAACTTGGGGATTGTACACTGTGACTAGAGAATTGCAAATATAATACCTATATTTAAGAAAGGGGAAAAATGTGATCTGGGAAACTACAGGCCCATTAGTTTGTCCTCGATTGTATGATCATTCTTAGAACAAATCTTGAAAGTAAGAGTAGTTAAGGACAGAGGTAAATGGTAATTGGGATAAAACACAACATGGTTTTACAAATGGTAGATCATGCCAGACCAACCTGATCCTCATTTGAGATTATAAATGACTTTCTGTACCATCCTTTATGTTATGTTATGTTATGTTCATCCTTTTTACAAGACTCTGATAAATTTTGTACAAAAGTGTCTTGTGAGGTATGATTTGAAAACTCATAATTTGCTGATCATTATTGTCCTGGTGAAACATATATGGCAAGGTTGTATGTAAAGTCATAAGATTCTACTGTAGGACTTTACTGAGACATGCTCCGAGTTTAGAAAAGCAGACACAAACCAGTTCCTCAGAGACAAAAGGCAAACTGATCCTCAGCCAAGTGTCAACATAATCAGATGGACCATCACCTGGTTACGCAGTAATTTTTTGGCAGAGAAAGAAAAGTGTGAGCGAGAACTTTACATGTTGGCAATGGAACAACTGGAGGTTCCTGTTTAAACAGGCTGGCTGTTGCCTGAACCCCAGATGGAGACTATTCTTGAAAAGATATAAAAATGAGGAACACAGGCCCCAAATTACCACCTCTCTCCCCTGATCTCTGTTCATGGCATCAACAATATCTGAAAGACAAAAGCATAAAATTAAAGTAGGAGAGGTGCACTGGTGGAAAGGTCCAGCCAGATTGCCTTAAACATGTGGTGAGAAAAACCTTTGCTTTAAATTCACTAATTTTTTTAAGTTAGGTATGTTTGCATTTTACCTTTTATTTCTTTGTAACCAATTTTGACTTTTATGCCTCAATTCTTGTAATCACTTAAAATCTTTCTGTAATTAATAAACTTGCTTTATTGTCTTAGCTAAACCAGTGTGCTTGGATTGAAGCGTTTGGGAACTTCCACTTGAGATAACAGTGTTTGTGCATGTCATTTTCCATTGGTGAAATGACAGAATTTCTATGAGCTTGTATTGTCCAGGAGGGTGCTGGGCAGTACAAGACTCACATATCTGGGGACAAGTCTGGGACTGGGACAAGTTTGGGACACGTTTGCTCGTGTCACTCTGCAATATAAGTCAGGAGTGGCTGGCTATAAGCACTCCTATAATTCAGCAGGGAGTGATATTTTTTGCTTACTAGAGTGAACTGGCCAGAAGCGGTTGTTCTCACAGCAAAGCAGTGTAAAAGGCACCCCAGATTGGAGAGTTGAGGGGACACAGATGTTCATCAGTCCACATTCTACCCTGGGTAATATTGCAATAACCAATTTCCTAGACAAAGGAAATGCAGCAGATCTAATCGGCCTAGATTTCAGAAAAGCCTTTGTGCAGTTTCACATGAAAAAATTAAACTGGAGACTATGGGGATTAATGAGAATTGAAAAGGGGTCAGGGAACTGGATAAAAGACTCAGTGGGCCATGCTGAAAGGTGAATGGTCAGGCTGGAGAGCAGTAGCTAATAGAGTTCCTCAGGGATTGGTTCTGGGACCAATCTTATTTAATATTCTCATTAATGATCTGCACAAATAGTAGGTGTGTATTTCCAGTAGAGCTAGGGAAGTGTCATTACCATTATACAAGATACTGGTGATACTGTGTGCCATTCTGGTCATCTTTAAGAAAGATGAACTCAAACTGCAACAGTTGCAGAGAAGGGCTTCTAGGATGATCAGAGGAATGGAAAATCCGAGAGAAGTCTTAAGGAGCTTGATTATTTTGTTAGGCTAAACAAAGACTGAGGGGAGGTATGGTTGCTTTCTATATACTTCAGAGGGATAAACACCAGTGAGAGGAGTTATTTAAGTTAAGTGCCAATGTGGACACAAGAACAAATGGATATAAACTGGCCATCAATAAGTTTAGGCTTGAAATTAGACAACGGTTTCTAACCATCAGAGGAGTGGTGTTCTGGACCAGTCTTCCAAGGGGAGTAGTGGGGGGCAAAAAACCTAACTGGCTTCAAGACTAAACTTTTGGAGGGGATGGTATGATGAGCTTGCCTACAATAACATATGTCCCATCTGTGACTGTTATTAGCAAATATCTCCAAAAGCCAGACATGGGACACTAGAAGGGGAGGGCTCTGAGTCACTACAGAGAATTCTTTCCCAGGTGTCCGGCTGGTGGGTCTTGCCCACATGCTCAGGATCCAACTGATCACCATATTTGGAGTCAGGAAGGCATTTTCTCCCAGGTCTGATTGGCAGAGATCCTTTTATTTTTTTTGCTTTCCTTTGCAGTGTGAGGCTTGGTCTGAATTAAAGTTGAAGTCTTCAAATCAAGATTCGAGGACTTCAGAAATGCAGCCAGAGGTCTATTACAGGAATGGGTGATGGAGGCTCTGTGTAGTACAATATGCAGGAGGTCAGACTAGATGATCACGATGGTCACTTCTGACCTTAAAGTCAGTGAGATACTGAAAAATAATACTTAGAATTTATGTAATAGTTTCATCCGTAGAACTCCAAGTATTCTACAAAGACAAAAAGAACAGGAGTACTTGTGGCACCTTAGAGACTAACAAATTTATTTGAGCATAAGCTTTCGTGGGCTACAGTCCACTTTTTCGGATGCATGTAGTGGAAAATACAGTAGGAAGATATATATAAGCACAGAGAACATGAAACAATGGGTGTTATCATACACACTATAAGGAGAGTGATCAGTTAAGGTGAGCTATTATCAGGAAGAGAGAAAAGAACTATTTGTAGTGGTAATGAAAATGGTCCATGTCCAACAATTGACAAGGAGATGTAAGGAATTGAGGGTGGGTGGCGGGGGGAGAAATAAACCTGGGGAAATAGTTTTACTTTGTGTAGTGGCCTATCCACTCCCAGTCTTTATTCAAGCCTAGTTTGATGGTGTCCAATTTGCAAATTAATTCCAATTCAGCAGTCTCTCTTTGTAGTCTGTTTTTGAAGTTTTTTTGTTGTAATATTGCGACTTTTAGATCTTTAATTGAGTGGCCAGGGAGACTGAAGTGTTCTCCAACTGGTTTTTGAATGTTACAATTCTTGATGTCTGATTTGTGTCCATTTATTCTTTTTACGTAGAGACTGTCTGGTTTGCCAATGTACATGGCAGAGGGGCATTGCTGGCACATGATGGCATATATCACATTGGTAGATGTGCAGGTGAATGAGCCCCTGATGGCATGGCTGATGTGATTAAGTCCTATGATGATATCCCCTGAATAGATATGTGGATAGAGTTGGCAACTCTAGAGTTGCTTTGTTGCAAGGATAGGTCCTGGGTAAGTGTTTTTGTTGTGTGCTGTGTGGTTGCTGGTGAGTATTTGCTTCAGGTTTGGGGGTTGTCTGTAAGCAAGGACTGGCCTGTCTCCCAAGATCTGTGAGAGCGAGGGGTCGTCCCTCAGGATAGGTTGTAGATCCTTGATGATGCTCTGGAGAGGTTTTAGTTGGGGGCTGACCCAGCCTAGACCAATCCACACAAGAGAACCACTTCCTGGACACTATAGTACTAATAAATGATGGCCACATAAACATCACCCTATACCAGAAACCTACTGACCGCTATACTTACTTATATGCCTCCAGTTTTCATCCAGACCACACCACTCGATCCTTTGTCTACAGCCAAGCTCTATGATACAATCGCATTTGCTCCAACCCCTAAGACAGAGACAAACACCTACAAGATCTCTATCAAGCATTCTTACAACTACAGTACCCACCTGCTGAAGTGAAGAAACAGATTGACCGAGCCAGAAGAGTACCCAGAAGTCACCTACTACAGGACAGGCCCAGCAAAGAAAGTAACAGAACACCACTAGCCATCACCTTCAGCCCCCAACTATAACCTCTCCAGCGCATCATCAAGGATCTACAACCTATCCTGAAGGATGATCCATCACTCTCACAGATCTTGGGAGACCACACACCACACAACAAAAACACTAACTCAGGAACCTATCGTTGCAACAAAGCCCGTTGCCAACTCTGTCCACATATCTATTCAGAGGATACCATCATAAGACCCAATGAGAGACTGCCGAATTGGAATTAATTTGCAAATTGGACACCATCAAACTAGGTTTGAATAAAGACTGGGAGTGGATGGGCCATTACACAAAGTAAAACTATTTTCCCATGCTTATTTCTCCCCCACTCCCACAGTTCCTTACATCTCCTTGTTGATTGTTGGAAATGGGCCATTTTCATTACCATTACAAACAGTTCTTTTTCTTTCTTGCTGATAATAGTTCACCTTAACTGATCACTCTCCTTATAGTGTGTATGGTAACACCTATTGTTTCATGTTCTCTATGGGCTTGGCTACACTCAAAACTCCAAAGCACTCCTGCGACAGCGCTTTGAAGTGCGAGTGTGGTTGCACCGCCAGCGCTGGGAGAGAGCTCTCCCAGCGCTGCAGGTACTTCACCTCCCCATGGGGATTAGCTTGCAGCGCTAGGAGCCGCGCTCCCAGCACTGGGGCACTGTTTACACTGGTGCTTTACAGCACTGTAACTTGCTGCGCTCAGGAGTGTGTTTTTTTCACACCCCTAAGAGAGAAAGTTGCAGCGCTGTAAAGCACCAGTGTAGCCAAGGCCTAAAAGTATATATATCTTCCTACTGTATTTTCCACTACCTGCATCCGAAGAAGTGGGCTATAGTCCACGAAAGCTTATGCTCAAATAAATTTGTTAGTCTCTAAGCTGCCACAAGTACTCCTGTTCTTTTTGCGGATACAGACTAACACGGCTGCTACTCTGAAATCTACAAAGACAGGTAAGCATGACTATCCCCACTTTACATATAAAGTTACAAACAAGGCACAGAGAAGATAAGTGACTCTAACACACAGCAGGTCAATGCCAGAGCCAGAAATGGAAGCCTGTCCAGTCCTGTGCTCAAAACACTGGATCATGCTCTCTCCAATACTTAACACAGGTGATTATTGTTCAGATAACCGAGGATGAGTTTCCAGATTTATACTCAGGATGTAATTTCCTCCATTATATTAATGGAGGACTAGGTTGTGTTTTTTATCTTCCTCTGGAGGAATGAGCAGTGATCATCTGTGAGTATTAATTGGCATAACCCGCATGATGACTTATCAATGCTTAATCCTTTGCTGGAGCTTGATGCTGCTCCATCTTTGTGTCTAACGCTACCTGTCTTGTATTTTCTAAAGGGTTTACTGTAATGTCTTGGGGATACTCCCTCCATATTCCTAACCAAGACTTTGGAAT